>NC_092636.1:15286318-15628285 GCF_039555335.1 Amphiura filiformis
TAAAGTCGTCTTAGGTAGATAGCATAAATTGATGGAGTCATCTTATGTAGATAGCGTTAATTGTTGAAGTCGTCTTAGGTAGATAGCATAAATTGATGAAGTCATCTTAGGTAGATAGCGTTAATTGTTGAAGTCATCCTAGGTAGATAGCATTGGTTGATGAAGTCATCTTAGGTAGATAGCATTAATTGATGAAGTCATCTTAGGTAAATAGCATTTATTGATAATCAAGTTATCTTAATTAGATAGCATTTTTCTCATTTAGAACTCTCTCAGGTTAAAGCCAACAATACCAGATGAAACTAGATAATTAAGATGCTAAATGACCAAAAACTCAACACAAGTTAACCTGAGACTTTCCTTGTTTTTACACATTGAACCGTAAATACACTGAAATAGTAGTTTGCCCTCAAAGCTGAAAGCTATAATTGGGAATTGGGTAGGGCGAATATTTACTAAAATCCAATGCCGTGTGAATGAATTTACATAATATTCAACAAAAATGTCATAGGCCTAATAATGAGAGGAAACATTACCATTTCAAAGCATCGAACCCAAAATGCCATTTTTGTGCTGCATAACTTGATTATATTCAGTAATTTTAAAGCAGCCTTTTCATATGGCGTACAAAGAAATAGCTCTTCATGATAATTATTTTCATGCATCACCTAGGCATATTAGTTGTTGATTGAAGTCATCTTATGTAGATATCACCTATTGCTATAGACATCTAAGGTACCGTAGATCATTAACACTTATTATTGAAGTAATCTTAGGTAGTCATCCACATACACAAATGATTCTACAAAGATAGCACCATCTAAAAATGTGTATGTAGACAACACACACACCCCCACACAAAGCGCAGTGATTTATAGTGTGCTACGCACAGGCACAACGCCTAGACGTTGATCCACAAGCCTCAGCACACTTATACAGGTTGTCGCTGACCACTACAGCCCACATCATTCCACAAACCAGTAAACAACAATTTAGGGACTTTACTGCTTCAAGAGTGCACACCCTAGACATTCCACAAATAACCTTCGCAACCAGGATCAGCTCCCCGAGTTCCGTACGAGTTACAACACACACTTTAAAATTAAATTATCTCTAGCAATGATACTTGTGTACATCTTTACTTGTACGTAATGTAAAAATGCCTACTGAATGCCTAGCTTACTGAAGATCTCTACTATTTAGTCAATTCAAATATCTGCAGACCTAAACTCCTTAAAAATGCCAGTTCTCAGCAATTATATAGATTATATCCCAGAAGCACTTTGCCAAATCCAGTTTGACTGGTCTGTGTGCAGGCAAGGTGAAAAATTGTAAAACCATTTATGTCTATAATGAACTCAACTTATAATGTCTGGACTCCCAGTTGTGTTAACAACAGACTCTGATAGCGATGCTTGCATAGTATTTTTTGTGGACATTTTTTCCCAAATTAAAAAAATATGTCTTTTGGGAAAAAAAATTATATCTTCAATAGGAAAGGTCAAAAATGCAAATGATGGCTGGCTTTTCCTCCTAGCTACATGCACTTTAAGTATATATTATTACTAGATTTATAAAGTTTACTTCAAGGACTGTTAAATTTAATTTTTAATGATTTGCCATAAAATTTGTATTAAATCGCAAACTCAAAATCTTAACACCAAATTGCTTTCTGAATTCAAGGAACATTCTTCTGATATCAAATAATTGTGATTTTTTTAAATTCGTGATATAATACAAATTTTATGGAAAATTATTAACGATTGAAGATTTTTTTTTTTTTGTGTATATTTTCAATACCCAAGTTCAAAATATTCAGATGATGGATGGCTTTTCTTCCAAACTAGATACACTTTAAGTATATATTATTAGATTTATAAAGTTTACTTTACTTTTACTTTTACTTTTTCAGCCATTATCAATCCACTGCAGGATGAAGGCCTCAGCATGATGTCTCCATGTGTCTCTGTTTTGTGCTTGTTGGTACCAGTTCACTTCTCCCCAGTAGTTTTGCAGCTCGTCCCTCCATCGCTTCCGTTGGCGTCCTCTATTTCGCTTCCTCCCATAAGGTGTCCAATGTGTGAGTGTTGAGCTCCAACGATTGTCTTGTCTCATGGCTGATATGGCCGCCCAGGTCCATTTTCTGCTTTTGATGGTTTCCAAGATGTCTTGAACTTGGGTCTGCTCCTGATCCATTTGTTTGTTTTCCTGTCCTTGTAGGTGATGTTTAATATACTTCTCTCCATGTTGTGCTGGGCTGCTGCTAGTTTTCTTTCCATTTTTGATGTTAAGGTCCATGATTCTGCCCCATATGAAATAGCTGGGAGGATGCATTGGTTGTAGACCTTTCGTTTAAGGCATATTGGAAGATTGCCTTTCATGATGGCGCTGTATCTTCCAAAAGCTTGCCACCCAGCTTTAATTCTCCTTCAATTTCAGAGTCTTGGTTTTGTCTCAAGAGAGAAGCGTTGTCCAAGATATACATATTCCTCGACCTGCTCAATTTCAACCCCTTTTACTTTCACTGTCTTTGGGACTGTTTCTAATCCTTTCATGACCTTTGTTTTCTTCATATTCATTTTTAGTCCGGTTACCCTGCTTGCCTCATCCAACTCTTGCAGCATTGTCTCAAGTTCATTTAAGTTGCTTGATATTGTGACAATGTCATCTGCAAAGCGTAAGTGGCTCATGTGCTCTCCGTTTATGTTGATTCCTTTCTTGCTCCAGTCGAGTGTTTTGAAAATTCCTTCTAGGGTGGCTGTAAAAAGCTTCGGTGAGATAATGTCCCCCTGACGCACGCCCTTCTTTATCATAATTCTGTCACTGTCTTTGTGCATTTTGACTGTGTTGTAGCAATCTGAGTAGATGTCTTTGAAGTTTACTTTAAGGACTGTTAAATGTCAAAAATATCAATTTTATCAATTTGCCGTAACATTTGTACTATCTCACAAAAATCGATATTATTTGATATCAGAAGGACATTCCTCGTATTCAGAATGCAATTTGGTGTGTCTGTAAGGTGTGCTCTAAGGTTCCACAATACATAATGTGCAAATAGGCCGATCCCTTAAGGGAAGGGGTATGAACGTTTGGGCTGTATTTATTGTGGGACATTAGAGCACATCAGACATATCGAATTGCATTCTGAATACGAAGAATGTCCTTCTGATATCAAATAATTTTGATTTTTTGAAATTTGCAATGTAATACACATTTTATGGCAAATCATTAAAAATTGATATTTTTGATATTTAACAGTACTCAAAGTAAACTTTATAAATCTGATGATTTATACTTGAAGTGTATGTAGGTGGGATGAAAAGCCGACGATCAATTGAAATTTTGACCTTTAGTATTGAAGATATGGATTTTTTCCCCAAAACACCAACAAAAATTATGTCTTTTTGGAAAAAAAATCCATATCTTCAATATGAAAGGTCAAAATTTTCAATTGATCGCCGGCTTTTCCTCCCAGCTACATACACTTTAAGAATATATCATTAGATTTATGAAATTTACTTCGAGGACTTTTATATAACACAAATTTGAAAAATATCAAATTTTAATAATTTATCATAAAATTTGTATCATATCGTGAATTTAAAAAAATGAAAATTATTTGATATCAGAAAGACATGCTTCGTATTCAGAATGCAATTCGATACGTCTGAGGTGCTCTCATGTCCCACAAAAAATACTGTCGAAATTTAGATCCCTTAAGCATCTTTGCACTCAATTTCAAAGTGAAGCATAAATTGTTGAGTAATTCAATTATCATGGCTTTGGACACTAATCTTATTTCAATGTCTGCACCTGCTTTACTGTTTTATCTAGACATGAATATACCATGTAATGTTAGAGAATGAGGAATCAACTATTGAAACCATAATCCATGCATAAAAGATGCACAGACTACAAGTAAAAACAGAACATAAGATCTATATTGAGTTTTTTAATTTTTTATTTATGCCCTTTCCTGTAAAAGTTAACTGAACTATATACCACCACTCACTAATTAAAACAGAAGAGTTAATCAATATGTTCATTAGGAATTTTAATTTCCAACCAACTTTGCTTATCAAGAATATTACCGATACAACTTTAAAAAGTTACCACTCATAAAGCACCTCCATCCTTACCTAGCTGGGGGGTTTTCAACCCCCCGAGCTAGGTACTGTTTTGCTATCCGATCTTTCTTCTTCTTTCTGGCAATAAATTTCAAAATGCTTCTCCTCCTACATGTTACACCCTACAATTACGTAATTTGCACATATGTATCGACTATGTCCAGTGCCCATAGGGTCTAAACAGAATTGGGGTCAAAGATCATTAAAGGGGCATTTCTGGTATTTAACCAAATATTTAACTCAAAATGCTTCTTCTGCCACATATTAAATAGCACAATGACGTAATTTGCATATATGCATCGGCTATACCACACGCCTATAACTTGTACACAGAATTAGGGTCAAAGGTCATTAAGGGGGTAAAATCTTACAATTGCATTATCTGGACATCTGTAAGGGGTATGGGGCTCAAACTCGGTTACAATAAATCTCATGACCAGGGGAACATTTTGTGGGGGTCAGGTCAAAGGTCATGCAGAGGTCAAATCTTATAATTTTATTTTCTGGATATCTGTAAGGTGTATGGGGCTCAAACTCAGTGACAATAAATCTCATAACCAGGGGAACATTTGCAGGGGTCAGGGCAAAGGTCATGCAGAGGTCAAATGTTTGAAATGTATTTTCTGGACATATGTAAGGGGTACGGGGCTCAAACTCGGTAACAACAAATTTGATGACCAGGGGAACATTTTTGGAACATATTGCAGGGGTCAGGTCAAAGGTCATCTGGGGTCAAATTTTAAAATTGAATTTTCTGGACATCACTAAGGAGTACGGGAATCAAACTCGGTGACAACAAACCTCATGACCAGGGGAACATTTTTGGGACATTTTGCAGAGGTCAGATACCTCCACAACACCAACACGCCCAGCTAGGTTTGTGGTCTATGACCACCATTTGTCACTAGTTTCTTCTTTCTTCTTCTGTCAACAAACTTTAAAATGCTTCTCCTCCTACATGTTACACCCTACAATTACGTAACTTGCACATATGTATTGGCTATATCCAGCGCCCATAGGGTCTAAACAGAATTGGGGTAAATGGTCATTAAGGGGGCATTTCCTGTATTTAACCAAATACCTTCTGCCACAAACTCGGTGACAACAAATCTCATAACCAGGGGAACAATTTGCATGGGTCAGGTCAAAGGTCATGCAGAGGTCAAATTTTAGAAATGAATTTCCTGGACATCTGTAAGGGTGCAGGGCTCAGACTTGGTAACAACAAACTTAATGATCAGGGGGACATTTTGGAACACTTTGCAGGAGTCAGGTCAAAGGTTATCTGGGGTCAAATTTTATAATTTCATTTTCTGGATATCTGTAAGGGTTATGGGGCCCAAACTCTGTGACAACATATCTCATGATCAGGGGAACATTTTGCAGGGGTCAGGTCAAAGGTCATGCAGAGGTCAAATCTTATAAATGTATTTTCTGGACATCTGTAAGGGGTACAGGGCTCAAACTTGGTGACAACAAACTTGATGACCAGGGGAACATATTTGGAACATTTTGCAGGGGTCAGGTCAAAGGTCATCTGGGGTCAAATATCAAAATTGCATTTTCTGGACATCTGTAAGCAATACGGGACTCAAACTCGGTGACAACAAACCTCATGACCAGGGGAACATTTTTGGAACATTTTGCAGGGGTCAGATACCTCCACAACACCAACACGCCCCAGCTAGGTTTGTGGTCTATGACCACCATTTGCCACTAGTTATACCTCCTTCCTTCATGTTGCATATTAATCTTTGACTGTTTTCAAGCCATTGGCACAGACACAAATCTGTGTCTGGGGATCTTTAGCTGTCTTCAAGTCTGTGACATACCCAATCAATCAGTCTATCTACATGTTATTATAAGCATTTTGTCAGTACAATATCATGTTTTGGTGCTACAGTTGAACACTTAATGTATGTTGTTTAACGTAGCAGGTGTCTTATTTTATTCCTAGGAAGTGTGAATCTGCATCAATGTATGAAACATAGCACCCTCAAAACACATGTCAAGGCATTGAGTAAAGCATGAAAAGTTGAATTGACTGCAAAAACAATCCTATGGCACATTTCAGCACATCGCCACATTTCACGCGAGTGTCTATCCATTTTGAAACCGTCGTTGAATTAGACATATGCCTTATAGCATAGAGCTGAGTGTTCCTCATGCACAATGTTATCCACCACACGCCTTGCAGACCTATGTTGTATGCTCTTGTAACATGTAATCATGTTGTAGACTAAGACAAACATAACTTATCACCTTTTGATGAGCAAGCATGCTGAAGGGTGCTCTACCAACAAATTGACAATGTGAGGTTTCCTGCAAGCTGCATTGCTGCTTTGTGATCAAGATCATCCATCGATGAATGTAGCATTATATTAGAGAAAAACTAGGAGCTTGAACCAGTGAAGGATGATTTCATAACATAAATAGCAAAAAAGAATACAATACAACAATGTTCTCCTAGTTACAGGGTACCCTTTTTAAAAAATATTAGTGATTTATTACGCAACCAGGGGCCACAAAAGGCTACCACAGGTTATTGGACAAGTAAGTTTTTTGCCGCTGAAGTTTCTTTTATTGCTACCCAAAGTGGCAAATTATTTTTTTCTTTTGGCACTAGGTATTGCCCAGGTTTTTTTTTTTAAATTTTCATACATTGCATTGGACAACAAATGAAAACTTTTTATCTGTTAATGAGGAAAATTCATCTACTCTTGGCTAAATCAGTGCCACTGATTTCAAATACAAAGTCAGAAATTACCCAGCACATCATACACTCTCAAGTTAGTTTTTCTGAGAATGCTAAATCATAGCCCTTTAATGGCTATATAAAAAGGCATAAAATATATCCGTCATAAGCTTGGGTTAAATCGTCCTTGATACCTAGTTTCCATCACTGAAATGTCTTGATGGGACCTTTCACCATGCTCATCACTTATATCAGCGTTATCATGTGGAAAAAAATCAAGGTGAGAATACAAGAAGCGCATTTCTAGACTAATTTTGACTGACATTATGGACTAATTCTGAATTCAGATTCGGAATCAGCATGCTCTATTTAGTCTAGAACACATAGTTTTAGAACAGTAGCAAACCATCTTTGTTGTCCAGTGAATTATTGTACACACACTTTGGTTGGGAAAGGTTTTATTAGTGATAGTGGGGCAATTTTTGTAGTGTCAGCAGGGATTTTTTCAGTGATAGTGGGGAATGTTTTTTACTCATATTAGTGAGGATTTTTTTCTTCAAAAATTTCCAGCCCCTCCCCTGGCAAGGAGGGCAAATGGTGCATCCCTAAGTAAACAGAACTACTTCTTTCCTGTCCACTAACCATAATGCTACCAGAGGCTTCAAAAGGCGACAGCACAAAAGCAGGGATATTTGTCTCGTGTCCCTGACAAAGTATTCGGTGTGATCTGATTCCATCATTGTCCTCAAATAGGCATTAAAACAAGGTACACACCCATGGCATGCTATCTCCAGTCATGTGCCTAGCACCAGACACACCGATAGATCGGAGAAAACAATTTTCTTCTTCATCTTCTCTCTGTCTTCCTTCATTCCTCTTTACCCAAAAGCCTCCAATAAGTTAGGGTTAATCAGCTTCAGAACATGATATTAAAATTGCACAAAAATTGTACAAACATCCCTTTCAACAAGTACAAACATTCATAGTTGTAATTCACTAGTTTCTTATGATATTTCTCAATATATATTTCAACTTCTACTACATGAAGGCATAACACAAACAGCACTACATTTCTGCTATTGTTCCAATATTCGTTTAGAGTTTTCCATCAACATCAATAAAGCCAGAAATAACTTGAGCAAAGCTGTGAACATGCATGCATTGTAGCAGCAATAATTAACACATATCAGTGATTGCTGCTCTGTGTTGTGTCTCACACAAACTTCACGTGTCAAAGAATATAACATCATTTAAAGGTACAACTTTCTTCGGCAAAATTCACCAATGTGTGAGGCTCTAATCTAAAACCTATGGATTGTCCAACCTGAATGAACTGGGAGATTGGGAGAGGCAGTCCGCGGGGCCACTCTGAATAATACTTTTAAGCATTTGCCTGAAAGTAAACACGGATTTAACATGGTTTGAAAAGCAAAATGTGAATCTGCGATTCCCACCACGATTAGGGTCTCAAAACACTCATTATGCTAGAGGAAAGGGTGTTTTTTAAAGACCATCCTCACTTAGGGTACTTTTTAAAATTACCCTATTAACAGCCTTTAGTGGTGAAATATTGATCAAGTTATTCGGCACAAAAGAGTGGTTTCGAGCAATTTTACCAACCAGATTTTAAAAAAATTGGAGCTGACTTCAACAGTGCCAGGAATAGCCGATCATCATCACTAAATGACACTCATACCGACACACACAACATCTATCCTTGTTTAGGCGCAAATTTCATACCAACTCCTTGCTTAAGATGTTTTTATCATTTCAATTCTTGTTTAGAGACAAATTTCAAAGCAATTCTTCACTTATGAGTGTTTTTATTTGAGTAAAATCCTCATTTAGGGTTAGTTTAACAAATGTTCAACATCCTACCTTTGGGTCAATTTTGAAAGTCAATTACTTCTCCAGGGGAATTTCAAACTCAATTTTTACACGAGAGCATACTAACCACCGCCAGGGTTCGAACCTGCACCAAAGTCAAACACCTTGTCAACTGAGCTAACTTGATGCCAATAGTAAGACTTGGGAAAAGCGCCTTATTGATTGAGCTAACTTGACTACTATAGTAAGACTTAGGAAATCCCTTGAAAATGTATTAAACATTTCAAGTCACAAAACGCAGCTATTTAATATTCCTTGCCAACACATGTCAGTACAAAATATCCATGGTAGAGTAATACCATCAGGAGTTCTACCAAAGTACTTAAATACCAGTAAAGAACAAGTTTGTACATGTCACTGTAATGATGATACAAATAGGAAGTAATCAGAGGGGTGCTAGATGAAAGACTCATGTCTAGGTATGCCTTGCAAGACATGCTCTACTTCTGCCAACATCCAATGATATCTTAATTGATTCCTATAGGAAAGGAACAATGATGCAAATAAAAAACTAAGTGCCTTTAATATAAGACTTGATATTGAATACAATACAAAAGATATTGAGCTGGAACTCAAGACTTCATTATCTCTATACATATCCCTATAAAGCAAAGATTCTTATAGGAAGTATAGGCAGTTTGAAACTCTAAAAGTACACCAGCAAAGTTGACTAAAAATTTCCAAGAAAGTACCATCTACTCACTACCCCAGGCTCTATTTTTTTAATATTTTATTTGGGACAATTTAAACAACATGCTTGCAACTTTTAGCTTATGTCATTTTTGGCAATATTGCAATAGTTATTTACATCATTGACTCTGGAACTAAAAGAACATTTCATGAAACACATCTTTGTTAAAGGAAGTGTCTGACACACCTAAACTTGACAGAACTTTATACCACTCACTATTTAAAACAGAATTAATCAGTAAGTTCATTAGGAATCAAAAAAGGCAACCAAGTTTGCTTATTAAGAATATTACCGATACAACTTTAAAAAGTTACCACTCATAAAGCACCTCCATTCTTATACCTCCTTCCTCCATGCTGCATATCAATCTTTGACTGTTTTCAAGCCATTGGCACAGACACAAATCTGTTTCTGGGGATCTTTAGCTGTCTTCAAGTCTGTGACATACCCAATCAATCAGTCTATCTACATGTTATTATAAGCATTTTGTCAGTACAATAATTATCATGTTTTGGTGCTACAGTTGAACACTTAATGTATGTTGTTTAACGTAGCAGGTGTCTTATTTTATTCCTAGGAAGTGTGAATCTGCATCAATGTATGAAACATAGCACCCTCAAAACACATGTCAAGGCATTGAGTAAAGCATGAAAAGTTGAATTGACTGCAAAAACAATCCTTTGGCACATTTCAGCACATCGCCACATTTCACACGAGTGTCTATCCATTTTGAACCGTCGTTGAATTAGACATATGCCTTATAGCATAGAGCTGAGTGTTCCTCATGCACAATGTTATCCACCACACGCCTTGCAGACCTATGTTGTATGTTCTTGTAACATGTAATCATGTTGTAGACTAAGACAAACATAACTTATCACCTTTTGATGAGCAAGCATGCTGAAGGGTGCTCTACCAACAAATTGACAATGTGGGATTTCCTGCAAGCATTGCTGCTTTGTGATCAAGATCATCCATCGATGAATGTAGCATTATATTAGAGAAAAACAAGAGCTTGAATGAGTGAAGAGGGATTTCATAACATTATTAGAAAAGACGTCTACAATACTGTTCCCCTAGACATAGTATACCCTTGTCTATATATTAGTGATTAATGCTTTATGTGCTAGCTATATCCGTCAACATAAAAAGACAACATTAAAATTGCACAAAAATCCCTTTCAACAAGTACAAACAGTCACAGTTGTAATTCACTAGTTGCTTACAATATTTCTCAATATATATTCCAACTTCTACTACATGAAGGCGTAACATATAAGTGACACAATCAAGTAAAATGAGTCCGATGTCGCTAATATTGATTTTGAGATACTGACAAAGAAAGTGTTAGAATCCTTTTTATATTGTTTTCAGGGATTGATAAATTGACGTAACTTCGTAGATAAAGGTCGTATCAACATGGGTATTTCAGTTTCTGAAAGCTCTAAATGTCCTCTTTAGAAACATATGTAAAACTCATTTTTGACCAGGATCAACATGTAACTCATTCCCCTTGATCATGTCACATAGTAAACAGCACTACATACGCTTCTGCTGTTGTTCCAATATTTGTTTAGAGTTTTCCATCAACATCAATAAAGCCAGAAATAACTTAAGCAAAGCTGTGAACATGCATGCATTCTAGCAGCAATAATTAACACATATCAGTGATTGCTGCTTTGTGTTGTGTCTCACACAAACTTCACATGTCAAAGAATATAACACCACTTAAAGGTACAACTTTCAAATAGCGCATACTGTGTCATATCACATGGGTAAGAATCAATAGGATTGCAAGAAGATTCTCAAGTGCTTAAGAATTATTAATTAACCCTAACGCTACAAGGAGCTGCAAAAGGCTACAGCACAAAGTGAGTGCACACACCGCAAGTTTCTCACATGATCACATTGCATAAATCATCTAAACTAACACAGGTACAAAAATCTTGGTCAGCCATGGTACACATCCATGCTATCCTCGGTCATGTGCCTAGCATCCGACGGGTCTGTGGTTCAAAACCGGACCAGAGAAAAAGCCTCCAGTAGACATGCCCCATTATGACTTCCATGGGTGGCTGGAATTTGAGGTCAAGTTTGTTTGTTTTTTACCGCTGATCGGAAGGTGGCAATTTTTTTTTGCACTATGTATTGCTCAGGTGTTTGGTGGGGAAAGTATATTTTATTAGTGATACTGTGGAAATTTTTTTGCTCATATAGTGGCGGGGGGAGAGGCTGTTTTCTCAAAAACTTTAAGCTCCCCACCCTGCCTGGAAGTCAAAAGGTCCATCATTAACTTAGTCTTAGAGTAAACAAACATTTTCTTTCCCTTCCATGGGGCCTCTACTAGCTCTAGTCTATAGATGCTTTAATGCTACCAGAGGCGAAAGGCTACAGCACAAAAGCAGGGAAATGTGCCTCATGTCCAAGACAAAGGGAGTGCAAGTGTAAGTAGCCCATATGATCTGATTGTGTTATCATCCTCAAATATGCATGAAAACCTTGGCCAGCCAAGGTACATACCCATGGCATGATATCTCCAGTCCTGTGCCTAGCACCCGAAGGGGCCAGGGTTCATAACCAGACCGAAGAAAATGACTTTTCCCTTTATCTTATCTTCTCCCTTCCTTCCCCTTGCAGTAAGTTAAGGTTAATCAGCTTCAGAACTTTTCAACACAATATTAAAATTGCACAAACACCCCTTTCAACAAGTACAAACATTCATAGTTGTAATTCATTTGTTGCCTATGATATTTCTCAAAACTTCCACCACATGAAGGCATAACACATAAACCGCACTACATTTCTGCTGTTGTTCCAATATTCGTTTAGAGTATTCCATCAACATCAATAAAGCCAGAAATAACTTGAGCAAAGCTGTGAACATGCATGCATTCTAGCAGCAATAATTAACACATATCAGTGATTGCTGCTCTGTGTTGTGTCTCACACAAACTTCACATGTCAAAGAATATAACATCATTTAAAGGTACAACTTTCCTCTGCAAAATTCACAATGAAAGCAAACACACACTTTATATCAAAGTTTTTCAGCCCATTGCAAAATATTTCAGTGGTATACTATTTTGCCCTCCACTGACATGACAAGAACACATGATGGAGTAGGTACTCTTTGAGTCTAATCTCTTTGGTTTAACTCCATGGGCACTACTGCTTTTATTACAGAGCACCTGATTGGTTAATTACATGATATAATCAACTGAGTAACCAATCAAAATAGAGTTAGCAATTTTAAGCTTAACCCCTTTAGCCCTACTGACTATATTCTTACCATATCTCTGATTGGCTCAATACATGAGATATCTCTCTTTTTAACCATTCGGAATACTTCATAAAGGTCAATAATTTGGCAGGTAGCTCCCATGGGGTTAAAGTGACTCCAAAGTATACATTGAGTCTATTTGTTCAACTCTCAATGAGTTAGATGTTGATCTAAAGCCGTATCAGCACACTTTACAGGTTGTCGCTGAGCACTACGGCCCCATATCATTCCATAAACCATTAAACAATAACACAGAGAATTTCAGCTAAGAAGTGCTCACCCCAGACATTCCCTATTGACCTTCACACCCAGAATCAGCTCCCCAAGTTTCGTACGTGTTACAACGAGACAATTAGCAGTAAATCCCTTGTCCAGGAGAATTTCAAGCTCAAGTTTTACACGAGAGTGTACTAACTACCACCAGGCTTCGAACCCGCAACCTCTCGCACCATAGTCAAACACTTATCGATTGAGCTTACTTGACTGCTATAGTAAGAAAGACTTAGAAAATCCCTTAAACATGTATTAAACATTTCAAGTCACAAAACGCAACTATTTAATATTCCTTGCCAACATATGTCAGTACAGAATATCCATGGTAGAGTAATACCATCAGGAGTTCTACCAAAGTACTTATATACCAGTAAAGAACAAGTTTGTACATGTCACTGCAATGATGATACAAATAGGAAGTAATCAGAGGGGTGCTAGATGAAAGACTCATGTCTAGGTATGCCTTGCAAGTCTTGCTCTACTTCTGCCAACATCCAATGATATCTTAATTGATTCCTATAGGAAAGGAACAATGATGCAAATAAAAAACTAAGTGCCTTTAATATAAGACTTGATATTGAATACAATACAAAAGATATTGAGCTGGAACTCAAGACTTCATTATCTCTATACATATCCCTATAAAGCAAAGATTCTTATATGAAGTATCGGCAGTTTGAAACTCTAAAAGTACACCACCAAAGTTGACTAAAAATTTCCAAGAAAGTACCATCTACTTACTACCCCAGGCTCTATTTTTTTTAAATTTGGGACAATTTGAACAACATGCTTGCAACTTTTAGCTTATGTCATTTTTGGCAATATTGCAATAGTTATTTACATCATTGACTCTGGAACTAAAAGAACATTTCATGAAACACATCTTTGTTTCTTAACATAATAATAAGTCCTCTGATCAAACAAAGCCATTCACATCATAACCAAACCTAAAATTCCTGTGAATGATGAACTTTATGGCATTTATTTATGCCTTTTCCTGCAAAAGTTGACAGAACTTTATACCACTCACTATTTAAAACAGAATTAATCAGTAAGTTCATTAGGAATCAAAAAAGGCAACCAAGTTTGCTTATTAAGAATATTACCGATACAACTTTAAAAGTTACCACTCATAAAGCACCTCCATTCTTATACCTCCTTCCTCCATGCTGCATATCAATCTTTGACTGTTTTCAAGCCATTGGCACAGACACAAATCTGTGTCTGGGGATCTTTAGCTGTCTTCAAGTCTGTGACATACCCAATCAATCAGTCTATCTACATGTTATTATAAGCATTTTGTCAGTACAATAATTATCATGTTTTGGTGCTACAGTTGAACACTTAATGTATGTTGTTTAACGTAGCAGGTGTCTTATTTTATTCCTAGGAAGTGTGAATCTGCATCAATGTATGAAACATAGCACCCTCAAAACACATGTCAAGGCATTGAGTAAAGCATGAAAAGTTGAATTGACTGCAAAAACAATCCTTTGGCACATTTCAGCACATCGCCACATTTCACATGAGTGTCTATCCATTTTGAAACCGTCGTTGAATTAGACATATGCCTTAACCCTAGCAGAAATTCTATACAGCAAGAAGTGTATCAAAAGTGTATCAAAGTGTATTAAAACTGTATCAAACGGCAATTTGATACAGTTTTGATATACAAAGGGTGTATTGAAAATGTATCAACTGAAAATATAGGGTATCAAAACTGTATCAAATACCACCTAACTGTATCAAAAATGTATCAAAAGTGTATCGAATTTGAACTTAGTTAATTTTAGCCATGCTTGTGGTGTATCAAAAGTGTATCAAAGTGGACTTTGCAGTTTTTCAATGTATGTAAAGTGTATCAAAATGAACTTTTTGGTGCTAGATGTATATCAAAAGTATATCAAATTGGACTTTGTCAAATTCTGGCAGCATACAGTGTATCAAAAGTGTATCAAATTGGACTTTGCCTGTTTTTTAGTGTATGTAAAGTGTATCAAATTGAACTTAGTTAATTTTTGGTTGCTAGATGTATATCAAAAGTGTATCAAATTGGACTTGGTCAAATTCTGGCTGCCTACAGTGTATCAAAAGCGTATTAAATTGGACTTGGTTTATTTTGGGTGGCTAGAGGTATATCAAAAGTGTATCAAATTGGGCTTTCATAAACTGACCTTTTGTAGTGTATCAAAACTGTATCAATAACTGATCACATGTCTAGATAATGACTCATCATTTTCAAATTTGCCCATGTGGCATGCATGCAGTTAACACCAGGATTTGCATTTGGAAATGTACTGTATTTTAGAGCAAATTATGGTGTTTTATTTATCATGATGAAGATACAAACATGCTTGTAGACTGCACATTAGTATACAATGTAGTTGTAATCAGGGACTGTGATTAAAGAGGAAATATCTGACTTTGTTCTGATAAGGTAAGCTTACTATATATTATATATATAGGGCCTCTATGTATATGTACATGTATTAAGCATGAATATAGCACATGCCTGTATAGTAGATCTTTTTGTTATTGGTAGCCTTTTTGTCTCTTTATTGAGGGTAACGACTTCAGTGACAAGCACTGCTTTCGAAGCAGGCCCTGTGATGCATGTATGTTCTATTTTGGTTGGGTTTTGCTTCTTTTTTGCAATACTTTCTCACACATTTATCCTATTGCGTTGTAATTTTGAACGTTGATGGGGAAAGTGCATTGAGCTGCTCCGTGAGGGGGGAAAGTGCTAGAGGTCAGCATTGGCAGTAGAAGGCAGTGTTGAATTTGAGCTTGATTAGACTAATTTCAAAATTTGACATTTCACCCCTTCACTTTGGGGTCAATACTGTTTGCAAATATGTTTAGATCATGTAAGGATAATTCTTGTTGAATTTGAGCTTGATTGGACCAATTTTGAAATTTGAAAAACTGTATCAAAAGTGTATAAAAAACTGTATCAAAAGTGTATAAAAACTGTATCAAAAGTGTATAAAAAACTGTATCAAAAGTGTATAAAAACTGTATCAAAAGTGTATCAAAAAACTATCAAAAGTGTATCAAAAACTATCAAAAGTGTATAAAAACTGTATCAAAAGTGTATCAAAAACTATATCAAAAGTGTATCAAATGGCATGTATCAAAAATAGGGCGGTCCCGCTGGCCAGCATTAGAATTGGAATGCTGATTTGATACAGTGACATATTTGATACACTTTTGATATAATTATGTATAAAATGTGTATAAAATGAAAGGATAAGAATTTCAATGCTAATTTGATAGTTTAAATTAGAACGCTGATTTCATACAGTGACATATTTGATACACTTTTGATATAATTATGTATGAAATGTGTATGAAATGAAAGGATCAAAATTTCAATGCTAATTTGATACAGTTTAAATTGGAATGCTGAGTTGATACAGTAACATATTCGATACACTTTTGATATAAATTATGTATGAAATGTGTATGAAATTAAAGGATAAAATTTGAACGCTAATTTGATACAGTTTAAATTGGAACGCTTATTTCATACAGTTACATATTTCATACACTTTTGATATAATTATGTATGAAATGTGTATGAAATGAAAGGATAAAAATTCCAACGCTAATTTGATAGTTTAAATTGGAACCCTGATTTGATACAGTTACATATTTCATACACTTTTGATATAATTATGTATGAAATGTGTATGAAATGAAAGGATAAAATTTGAATGCTAATTTGATACAGTTTAAATTGGAACCCTCATTTGATACAGTTACATATTTCATACACTTTTGATATAAATGATGTATGAAATGTGTATGAAATGAAAGGATAAAAATTTCAATGCTAATTTGATACAGTTTAAATTGGAACCCTCATTTGATACAGTAACATATTCGATACACTTTTGATATAAATGATGTATGAAATGTGTATGAAATGAAAGGATAAAAATTTGAACGCTAATTTGATACAGTTTAAATTGGAACCCTGATTTGATACAGTAACATATTCAATACACTTTTGATATAAATTATGTATGAAATGTGTATGAAATGAAAGGATAAAAATTTGAACGTAAATTTGATACAGTTTAAATTGGAACCCTCATTTGATACAGTAACATATTCGATACACTTTTGATATAAATTATGTATGAAATGTGTATGAAATGAAAGGATAAAAATTTGAACGCAAAATTGATACAGTTTAAATTGGAACCCTCATTTGATACAGTAACATATTCGATACACTTTTGATATAAATTATGTATGAAATGTGTATGAAATGAAAGGATAAAAATTTGAACGCAAATTTGATACAGTTTAAATTGGAACCCTCATTTGATACAGTAACATATTCAATACACTTTTGATATAAATTATGTATGAAATGTGTATGAAATGAAAGGATAAAATTTTCAACAAAAATTTGATACAGTTTAAATTGGAACCCTCATTTGATACAGTAACATATTCGATACACTTTTGATATAAATTATGTATGAAATGTGTATGAAATGAAAGGATAAAAATTTGAACGCTAATTTGATACAGTTTAAATTGGAACCCTGATTTGATACAGTTACTTATATGATACACTTTTGATATAATTATGTATCAAATATGTATGAAATGAAAGGATACATTTCATTTGATACTTTTTTGATACATTATCTTGGCATTTGATACACTTTTGATATGTATAAAATGTGTATGCAATGTTAATTTGATACAGTTTTGATACATAAAAGTGTATGAAATGAGGGTTCCAATTCAAAGCCTTTTATTTCATACATTTTTCATAGTCATACATATCAAAAGTGGTGTATCAAAAGTGTATCAAATTTCAGCCAGGGTTATAGCATAGAGCTGAGTGTTCCTCATGCACAATGTTATCCACCACACGCCTTGCAGACCTATGTTGTATGCTCTTGTAACATGTAATCATGTTGTAGACTAAGACAAACATAACTTATCACCTTTTGATGAGCAAGCATGCTGAAGGGTGCTCTACCAACAAATTTGACAATGTGGGATTTCCTGCAAGCATTGCTGCTTTGTGATCAAGATCATCCATCGATGAATGTAGCATTATATTAGAGAAAAACAAGAGCTTGAATGAGTGAAGAGGGATTTCATAACATTATTAGAAAAGACGCTCTACAATACTGTTCCCTAGACATAGTATACCCTTGTCTATATATTAGTATTTAATGCTTTATGTGCTAGCTATATCCGTCAACATAAAAAGACAACATTAAAATTGCACAAAAATCCCTTTCAACAAGTACAAACAGTCACAGTTGTAATTCACTAGTTGCTTACAATATTTCTCAATATATATTCCAACTTCTACTACATGAAGGCGTAACATATAAGTGACACAATCAAGGGAAATGAGTCGGATGTCGCTAATATTGATTTTGAGATACTGACAAAGAAAGTGTCAGAATTTTTTGTTTTATATTGTTTTCAGCAATTGATAAATTGACGTAACTTCGTAGAGAAAGGTCGTATCAACATGGGTATTTCAGTTTCTGAAAGCTCTAAATGTCCTCTTTAGAAACATATGTAAAACTCATTTTCGACCAGGATTGACATGTGACTCATTCCCCTTGATCATGTCACATAATAAACAGCACTACATACGCTTCTGCTGTTGTTCCAATATTCGTTTAGAGTTTTCCATCAACATCAATAAAGCCAGAAATAACTTGAGCAAAGCTGTGAACATGCATGCATTCTAGCAGCAATAATTAACACATATCAGTGATTGCTGCCACGCTCTGTGTTGTCTCACACTATCCTCACATGTCAAAGAATATAACACCATTTAAAGGTACAGCATTCTTCTGCAAAATTCACAATGAAAGCAAACACACACTTTATATCAAAGTTTTTCAGGCCCATTGCAAAATAATTCAGTGGTACACTATTTTGGCCTCCACTGACAAGCGACATGCAAACATGATGGAGTAGGCACTCTTTGAGTCTAATCTCTTTGGTTTTACTCCATGGGCACTATAGCCTTTCTTACAGAGCACTTGATTGGTTAATTACATGATATAATCATCTGAGTAACCAATCAAAATGGAGTTTTAAGCTTAACCCCCTTTAGCCCTACTGACTATTCTCACCATATCTCTAATTGGCTCAATACATGATATATCTCTCTTTCTAACCAATCGGAATACTTCATAAAGGCCAATATTTTGGCAGCTCCCATGGGGTTAAAGTGACCTCAAAGTGTACATTGGGTCTATTTGTTCAACTCTCAATATTTGTATGAGTTAGATGTTGATCTAAAGCCGTATCAGCACACTTTACAGGTTGTTGCTGAGCACTACGGCCCCATATCATTCCATAAACCATTAAACAATAACACAGAGAATTTCAGCTAAGAAGTGCTCACCCCAGACATTCCCTATTGACCTTCACACCCAGAATCAGCTCCCCAAGTTTCGTACGGGTTACAACGAGACAATTAGCAGTAAATCCCTTGTCCAGGAGAATTTCAAGCTCAAGTTTTACACGAGAGCGTACTAACTACCACCAGGCTTCGAACCCGCAACCTCTCGCACCATAGTCAAACAATTATCGATTGAGCTTACTTGACTGCTATAGTAAGAAAGACTTAGGAAATCCCTTGAACATGTATTAAACACTTCAAGTCACAAAACGCAACTATTTAATATTCCTTACCAACATATGTCAGTACAGAATATCCATGGTAGAGTAATACCATCAGGAGTTCTACCAAAGTACTTATATACCAGTAAAGAACAAGTTTGTACATGTCACTGCATGGATGATACAAATAGGAAGTAATCAGAGGGGTGCTAGATGAAAGACTCATGTCTAGGTATGCCTTGCAAGACATGCTCTACTTCTGCCATCATCCAATGACATCTTAATTGATTCCTATAGGAAAGGAACAATGATGCAAATAAAAAACTAAGTGCCTTTAATATAAGACTTGATATTGAATACAATACAAAAGATATTGAGCTGGAACTCAAGACTTCATTATCTCTATACATATCAAACAAAGACGTCTCAATTGGTTCTTAAAGGAAGTATAGACAGTTTGAAACTCTAAAAGTACACTGGCTAAGTTGACTAAAAACTTCCAAGAAAGTACCACCCAGGCTCTATTTTTTTCCATTTGGGACAATTTGAACAACATACTTGCAAATTTCAGCTTATGTCATTTTGGGCAACATTGTATATTTATATCATTGAATCTGGAACTGAAAGTAACATTTCATTGGTTTATTGAACTAATATTCAATGAAACACGTCTTTGTTAAAGGAAGTGTCTGACACACCTAAACTTGCTTATAAACTTATCATCTTTCTTAACATAATAATAAGTCCTCTGATCAAAGAAAGCCATTCACATCATAACCAAACCTAAAATTCCTGTGAATGATGAACTTTATGGCATTTATTTATGCCTTTTCCTGCAAAAGTTGACAGAACTTTATACCACTCACTACTTAAAACAGAATTAATTAGTAAGTTCATTAGGAATCAAAAAAAGGCAACCAAGTTTGCGTATTAAGAATATTACCGATACAACTTTAAAAAGTTACCACTCATAAAGCACCTCCATTCTTATACCTCCATGCTGCTTATCAATCTTTGACTGTTTTCAAGCCATTGGCACAGACACAAATCTGTGTCTGGGGATCTTTAGCTGTCTTCAAGTCTTTGACATACCCAATCAATCAGTCTATCTACATGTTATTATAAGCATTTTGTCAGTACAATAATTATCATGTTTTGGTGCTACAGTTGAACACTTAAAACAATCCTTTGGCACATTTCTGCACATCGCCATATTTCACACGAGTGTCTATCCATTTTGAAACGGTCGTTGAATTAGACATATGCCTTATAGCATAGTACTGAGTGTTCCTCACGCACAATGTTATCCACCACACGCCTTGCAGACCTATGTTGTATGCTCTTGTAACATGTAATCATGTTGAAGACTAAGACAAACATAACTTATCACCTTTTGATGAGCAAGCATGCTGAAGGGTGCTCTACCAACAAATAGACAATGTGGGGTTTCCTGCAAGCTGCATTGCTGCTTTGTGATCAAGATTATCCATCAATGAATGTAGCATTATATTAGAGAAAAACTAGGAGCTTGAATGAGTGAAGGGGGATTTCATAACATAAATAGAAAAGACGTCTACAATACTGTTCCCCTAGACATAGTATACCCTTGTCTATATATTAGTGATTAATGCTTTATGTGCTAGCTATATCCGTCAACATAAAAAGACAACATTAAAATTGCACAAAAATCCCTTTCAACAAGTACAAACAGTCATAGTTGTAATTCACTAGTTGCTTACAATATTTCTCAATATATATTCCAACTTCTACATGAAGGCGTAACATATAAGTGACACAATCAAGGGAAATGAGTCGGATGTCGCTAATATTGATTTTGAGATACTGACAAAGAAAGTGTTAGAATCCTTTTGTTTTATATTGTTTTCAGCAATTGATAAATTGACGTAACTTCGTAGAGAAAAGTTGTATCAACATGGGTATTTCAGTTTCTGAAAGCTCTAAATGTCCTCTTTAGAAACATATGTAAAACTCATTTTTGACCAGGATCAACATGTAACTCATTCCCCTTGATCATGTCACATAGTAAACAGCACTACATACGCTTCTGCTGTTGTTCCAATATTCGTTTAGAGTTTTCCATCAACATCAATAAAGCCAGAAATAACTTGAGCAAAGCTGTGAACATGCATGCCATGATGCAGTCATGTCTACAGTAGAATTCATCTCGACCTTTGCAGGACTTAACCCCATTAAAAGCTATTAAACCAAGATAACACTCATTGAAACAGCTCAACTGATTAAATCGGATCTTCTCTGGTTGTGCACAAGTGACTGTTTTCATGTGCGATATCGCAATAAAGCTGGTATTCATAGCTTCAGTTGGGTAACCGATTATAAAGGAAACGAAAGGAAACAATGTTATGTGTGGCTTTGTTCACGAAATCAGACAATGGCGTGCTTTTTGTAAACCAGCATTCTTGAAAATGAGCAACATAATGATTTTTGACTTAACACGGTTTGGAAATAATTTCTTCATATTTTTGGTGTTATCTGTCGTTTACATGTCCTTCCTAAAACACAAAAGTACGACCCTCTCCAAACACCTAAATTAGCTAAAAATTTAGGACATGTTACAAAACTATATTGTCTAGAATTTTAGAAGAGTACTTTTAATATTGGCCGGTTATTTTTCACACAGCGACGTTAACTAGGCAATGTACTATTACCTATAACATTAACTAAAACACCAGAGTACGAATATTTCCAAACATCTAAATTAGCTAAAAATTTAGGACATGTTAAAAACTATATTTTCTAGAACTTTAGAAGAGTACTTTTTATATTGGCGGTTATTTTTCACACAGCGGCGCTTAACTAGTCATATCCCCATACTGTAACGTAGGGCTATTTGTAAAGGTCACGCGTCAATGGGAAAGAGCACTGTGTATTGTGTATAGGAAAACGGACAGTAACTGCAGTATGCAATAATTAACACATATCAGTGATTGCTGCTTTGTGTTGTGTCTCACACAAACTTCACATGTCAAAGAATATAACACCACTTAAAGGTACAACTTTCTTCTGCAAAATTCACAATGAAAGCAAACACACACTTTATATCAAAGTTTTTCAGCCCATTGCAAAATATTTCAGTGGTACACTATTTTGCCCTCCACTGACATGACAAGAACACATGATGGAGTAGGTACTCTTTGAGTCTAATCTCTTTGGTTTTACTCCATGGGCACTATAGCCTTCCTTACAGAGCACCTGATTGGTTAATTACATGATATAATAATCTGAGTAACCAATCAAAATGGAGTTAGCAATTTTAAGCTTAACCCCTTTAGCCCTACTGACTATATTCTTACCATATCTCTGATTGGCTCAATACATGCTATATCTCTCTTTTTAACCATTCGGAATACTTCATAAAGGTCAATAATTTGGCAGGTAGCTCCCATGGGGTTAAAGTGACTCCAAAGTGAACATTGAGTCTATTGCTCAACTGTTAGAGTTAGATGCTGACCAGCCCCATATAACAACAACACAGGGACTTTCAGCTAAGAAGCGCACACCGTAGAAATTCCACATTGACCTTCACAACTAGGATCAGCTCCCCAAGTTTTGTACGGTTTACAACGAGAAATTTAGCAGTAAATCCCTTGTCCAGGGAGATTTCAAGCTAACTCAATTTTTACACAAGAGCATACTAACCACCGCCGTGGTTCAAACACACAACCTCTCACACCATAGTCTAACGCCTTATCCATTGAGCTATGCCCTATGAAATAACACCTTATCGACTGAGCTAACTTGACTGCTTATAGTAAGACTTAGGAAATAACGCCTTATCGTTTGAGCTAACTTGACTGCTATAGTAAGACTTAGGAAATCCCTTGAACATGTATTAAACACTTAAAGTCACAAAACGCAGCTATTTAATATTCCTTGCCAACACATGTCAGTACAGAATATCCATGGTAGAGTAATACCATCAGGAGTTCTACCAAAGTACTTATATACCAGTAAAGAACAAGTTTGTACATGTCACTGCATGGATGATACAAATAGGAAGTAATCAGAGGGGTGGTAGATGAAAGACTCATGTCTAGGTATGCCTTGCAAGACATGCTCTACTTCTGCCATCATCCAATGATATCTTAATTGATTCCTATAGGAAAGGAACAATGATGCAAATAAAAAACTAAGTGCCTTTAATATAAGACTTGATATTGAATACAATACAAAAGATATTGAGCTGGAACTCAAGATTTCATTATCTCTATACATCAAGCAAAGAGGTCTCAATTGGTTCTTAAAGGAAGTATAGACAGTTTGAAACTCTAAAAGTACACCGGCTAAGTTGACAAAAAACTTCCAAGAAAGTACCACCCAGGCTCTATTTTTTTCCATTTGGGACAATTTGAACAACATACTTGCAACTTTCAGCTTATGTCATTTTGGGCAATATTGTATATTTATATCATTGAATCTGGAACTGAAAGTAACATTTCATTGGTTTATTGAACCAATATTCAATGAAACACATCTTTGTTAAAGGAAGTGTCTGACATACCTAAACTTACTTATAAATGTATCATCTTTCTTAATATAAAAATAAGTCATCTGATCAAAGAAAGCCATTGACACCATAACCTAACCTAAAATTTGTTGAATAATGAATATAATATGGTATTTATTTATTACTTTTCCTGCAAAAGTTGACTGAACTTTATACCACTCACTAATTAAAACAGAAGAGTTAATCTGTACGTTTATAAGGAATCAAAAAAGGTAACCAAGTTTACATTATAAATATTGAGAATATTGCAGATACAACTTTAAAAAGTTGCCACTCACAAAGCATCTCCATTCTAATACCTCCTTCCTTCATGTTGCATATCAATCTTTGACTGTTTTCAAGCCATTGGCACAGACACAAATCTGTGTCTGGAAATCTTTGGCTGTCTTCAAGTCTGTGACATACACAATCAATCAGTCTATCTACATGTTATTATAAGCATTTTGTCAGTACAATATCATGTTTTGGTGCTACAGTTGAACACTTAATGTATGTTGTTTAACGTAGCAGGTGTCTTATTTTATTCGTAGGAAGTGTGAATCTGCATCAATGTATGAAACATAGCACCCTCAAAACACATGTCAAGCATGAAAATGAAAAGTTGAATTGACTGCAAAAACAATCCTTTGGCACATTTCTGCACATCGCCACATTTCACACGAGTGTCTATCCATTTTGAAACGGTCATTGAATTAGACATATGCCTTATAGCATAGAGCTGAGTGTTCCCTACGCACAATGTTATCCACCACACGCCTTGCAGACCTATGTTGCATGCTCTTGTAACATGTAATCATGTTGTAGACTAAGACAAACATAACTTATCACCTTTTGATGAGCAAGCATGCTGAAGGGTGCTCTACCAACAAATTGACAATGTGGGATTTCCTGCAAGCATTGCTGCTTTGTGATCAAGATCATCCATCGATGAATGTAGCATTATATTAGAGAAAAACAAGAGCTTGAATGAGTGAAGGGGGATTTCATAGCATTGAGAGAAAAGATGTCTACAATAATGTTCCCCTAGTTATAGTTTACCCTTTTCTATATATGCTACCAGAGGCTGCAAAAGGCTACAGCACAAAGTGAGTGCACACACCCAAAATTTCGCATCATGATCCTGTTGCATAAATCATCCAAGCAAAAAAGCCTCCAGTAGGGATGCACCATTTGACTTCCAGGGGTAGCAGCGAGTTGAGGTTAAGACAAGTATGCTTTTTCGCCTCCGAAGTTTGCTTTTTTGTTGCTGAAGTTTTTGGGGTTTTTTTACGCCAAAAGGCAGCAAATTTTTATTTTGCACTAGGTATAAATTTACCCAGGTTTTTATGCATTATTGTATACACAATTTGGTGGGGAAAGGGTTTTGTTAGTGATCCTTCCTTCCTTCCCCTGTGCCAAAAAGCCTCCTGTAAGTTAGTGAATTTAGTGATCCTTCCTTCCTTCCTTCCTCTGTGCCAAAAAGCCTCCTGTAAGTTACGGTTAATCAGCAACAGAACTTTTCAACATAATATTAAAATTGCACAAAAATCCCATTGAACAAGTACAAACATTCATAGTTGTAATTCACTAGTGCTTGCAATATTTCTCAATATATATTCCAACTTCTACTACATAAAAGGATAAGATATATGTGACACGATCAAGGGATGTTGCATGACGCTAATATTGATTTTGAGATATTGGCAAAGAAAGTGTTAGAATTCTTTTGTTTTATATTGTTTCCAGTGATTGATAAATAGATGTAACTTTGCAAAAAATAAAGTTGTATCAACATGGGTATTTCAGTTCCTGAAAGCTCTAAATGTCCTCTTTAGAAACATATGTAAAACTCATTTTTGACCAGGATCAACATGTAACTCATTCCCCTTGATCATGTCACATAGTAAACAGCACTACATACGCTTCTGCTGTTGTTCCAATATTCGTTTAGAGTTTTCCATCAACATCAATAAAGCCAGAAATAACTTGAGCAAAGCTGTGAACATGCATGCATTGTAGCAGCAATAATTAACACATATCAGTGATTGCTGCTTTGTGTTGTGTCGCACACAAACTTCACATGTCAAAGAATATAACACCATTTAAAGGTACAACTTTCCTCTGCAAAATTCACAATGAAAGCAAACACACACTTTATATCAAAGTTTTTCAGGCCCATTGCAAAAATAATCCAGCGGTACACTATTTTGCCCTCCACTGACAAGCAGCATGCAAACATGATGGAGTAGGTACTCTTTGAGTCTAATCTCTTTGGTTTAACTCCATGAGCACTAAGTGCTGCCTTTCTTACAGAGCACTTGATTGGTTAATTACATAATATAATCATCTGAGTAACCAATCAAAATAGAGTTAGTAATTTTAAGCTTAATCCCCTTTAGCCCTAATGACTATTCTTACCATATCTCTGATTGGCCCAATACATGATATATCTCTCTTTCTAACCAATCGGAATATTTCATAAAGGCCAATATTTTGGCAGCTCCCATGGGGTTAAAGTGTACATTGGGTCTATTTGTTCAACTCTCAATATTTGTATGAGCTGCCGTATCAGCACACTTTACAGGTTGTCGCTGAGCACTACGGCCCCATATCATTCCATAAACCATTAAACAATAACACAGAGAATTTCAGCTAAGAAGTGCTCACCCCAGACATTCCCTATTGACCTTCACACCCAGAATCAGCTCCCCAAGTTTCGTACGGGTTACAACGAGACAATTAGCAGTAAATCCCTTGTCCAGGAGAATTTCAAGCTCAAGTTTTACACGAGGCGTGCTAACTACCACCAGGCTTGAACCCGCAACCTCTCGCACCATAGTCAAACACTTATCGATTGAGCTTACTTGACTGCTATAGTAAGAAAGACTTAGAAAATCCCTTGAACATGTATTAAACATTTCAAGTCACAAAACGCAGCTATTTAATATTCCTTGCCAACACATGTCAGTACAAAATATCCATGGTAGAGTAATACCATCAGGAGTTCTACCAAAGTACTTATACCAGTAAAGAACAAGTTTGTACATGTCACTGGAATGATGATACAAATAGGAAATAATCAGAGGGGTGCTAGATGAAAGACTCATGTCTAGGTATGCCTTGCAAGACATGCTCTACTTCTGCCAACATCCAATGATATCTTAATTGATTCCTATAGGAAAGGAACAATGATGCAAATAAAAAACTAAGTGCCTTTAATATAAGACTTGATATTGAATACAATACAAAAGATATTGAGCTGGAACTCAAGACTTCATTATCTCTATACGTACAAAAATGTCTCAATTGGTTCTTAAAGGAAGTACAGACACTCAGTTTAAAAGTCTAAAAGTACACTAAGTTGACTAAACACGTCATCCCAACCCCAGGCTCTCTATAGTGGATCACACCACCACACCTTACATGCCCCCTAATTTCAAAACCTGGATCTGCCTCAGCATGGTCTTATTTGTTCTGAAGAGGAATAATTTGCTTGCTGTCAAAACACTTCGATAAAGTGTTTAAGGGCCTGACAACATGTAAATTGATGTACTGGTTCACTTTCCTATCCCAGTATATGGCAGAATTCATTTTTGTACCACAATAAAGACAAAACAAGTACCTTAAAACCTGTAAAGTGATAACATACTCTTCTCTACCACCACTGCAAAGTTTGGTATCCACATTGCTACAACTGGTGCATATAACTGAAATGGATATAAATGACCATGGTGTTGAATAATATGATTTACCAATACATGTATTATTATGTACAATGATATAAACTAGACTTTAGCAATTCATCAGTAAGGGATTTGCTATAGGTAGATAGCTGAAATGTGCTTCAGATGTATCCATGTGGTTGAATAATATGATTTACTAATATACCGTCGTTTTATCTTTTCAGTTTCTGTTTCCGTATCCGTTTTTGTAAGTCATTGTTATTCTGAAGTGGTAGTCTCTGACCAATCTTTTATTCTAGCCTTTTGTTAGTTACTGAAAATTTGAAGCTTGTGAATTTCAGTTTTTCGTTTTGGTAAGTTATATTGATTTTTGCATAAAACCTTGAGATGTGCGGTTGGGTGCTAATCTAGACAAAAGAAGAGTCTAAATTTTACGGTCCTAAATTCACGGTAAATTGTACGGCTTCAATTGACTTGTGTTTGGTGTATATGCACTTACGCCTAGACGTAAGTGGCTCGTAAAAATAGTCTTGCATTGACATATATACTAACCATGTTGCCAAGTTATAAGCAAAAGTCTTTAAAATTGGCGATGAAACGAGCGTCTGAAATAGTCAAATATCTCCCAATGAGGCGCGTACAAGTGGTGATTTGGTAATCATGTTTTATATTGAAATGCAATACAAAAGAATTGCAGTGGAGTTTATATATATTTTTTTGTAATGTCTTTGATTTTTATTGAAATAAAATATGAATGAATGAATGAATGAATGAATGAATGATATGAACTAGGCCCTAAAGCAATTCACCAGTAAGGGATTTGCTATCTTAGGTAGATAGCTGAAATATGCTTCAGATGTAAATGCTTTTTCCCATTTTCAGTAGAAATTATGTAAATTAAAGGAGGCTGTTCATCCTATGCTGCTTGCACATTGCTTAACTGACCACTGCCCTGCCACCTGTGAAGTTTCACGCCAGTACTGTATAGCGGGAAATTCTCGCAGGGGGTTAATTTTCGCTCTTTTCATGGTCCAACAGGCAGCTGCAAATTTTTAACCTGCGATAATATTTATTACACATAGCACTTGATGTGAATATATTTGGAAATGTAAATTAAATACCTACTAAGGGACCATTCACAAACACTTGTTGGGGGGGGGGGGGCTGATGCCAAAAAATCATCATGAAAATTTTTCAGGCCCCCCCTTTACAGATCTCAAAAATTTCAGGGCCCCCTTTTTCACATGAAAATTATGGGTCAACCCCATAGAAAAGCATATAAACTCAATTTTCCAAGGAAAATTTGTGGTCATTTTTTCAGCCCCACCCCCTTAGGAAGGTCAAAACTTTTAAGGCCCCCCTTTTTTGTATCAGCCCCCAACAAGTATTTGCGAACAGTCCCTAAACTATCCAGAATTGATAAAATCACAAAAAATTAACTCGGCCAAAATTGTCAGTATTACAATCCATTTTGATCGGCGAGCCAAACATGTGCATTTGAATGCCCCATAGAATACTCTGTGAATGATAAATGTGTTAACCTACTTTAAACATATTTTGGCTTACAAAATACAACAAAACAAAATACCTTTCAGCATTAATATTTCACAAAAAAACATGGGACTTTCCACTGATACAATGTGCAAATTTTGATATTAAAAATATGGCGATGAGGTTGTTGGGACTTTTCTCCTTTACTATTCAGCCTAAAGACACCATGGGTATGTTACTTTGTCGTACGGTAATGAATTTGGTCTCATTTGATAGCTTGCTACTTCAAAACATTACTGCAAAAATAGTCCAATTTTGCAACACCGTATATATGATGTGACTTCTGACGTCAATGCCTGACAGTATGCGCACGCATCATCACAATTTCCATTGTTTTCTGCCTGGCAGTATGCGCGCGCATCATATTTTGTTCAGGGCTCGTGTTTTTAAAACTCCCGCCACATCACAATAAGACTATTAAACAGTGTAGTGGGTGCATGGGGTTCATTCAAGCATAAAGATGATACCAGTCCCTTGCCTTTGTTGATAAACATTGAGGTCACCTCATCTATATGCATGGGCTGGACATCCTGCAGAGGAAGCCTACCTCCTTGAACATGTTAAAATCACAGGTACTAACTACCAGAGAGAAGTGACCACAGGTTCATCATAGAATTTGTTCCTGACAAAGCAGAAGGTGAAGGGAAATGAAATTTTATCAATGTACAGTTGCTGTTGCTGCTAACGTCCCCACTTATGACACATGTGCAGGTATAAAGGCGTTGATATGAATAAAGAACCAAACAAGAAAGATGAGAAAGCCACAAAAAAAGAAAATTCTGATGAAAGTGTTTTCAACATAAATCCATTAACATTTGGGTATTCCAGGGTATCTTCTAGAATTTCATTTCAAAATGCTATGGTTAAGCTGAAAGATAAAGCTTTAAAAGCATATTTTAAAGTTCGTGAAAACCTTTATAGCAACTCTTATAAATGCAGCTCTACATTATTCCGTACTCTCATTCAACCAATCTTAAGTTACGGCAGTGAAATATGGGCGCCTTATTTATGTAAAAACATTAATGATACTAATTTTGTAAATATTTGTGATAAGCCTCCTGGCGAAAATGTACATATAAAATTTTGTAAAACAGTACTGGGTGTTCATAAGAAAGCTACAAATAATGCTGTACGTGGCGAATTGGGAAGTTACCCCATTCTAATTTCTATGATTGCTTTAGCTATAAAATATTGGTGGAAACTTAATTTAAACTGCATGTTAGGTTCAACCTCTCTTGTAACAAAGGCTCTGATTGATAACAGAAAACTAAACACCTTTTCTTGGTCCACGGTATTATGAATGTTTTGAAACTGATTGATAAATATGAAATATGGAATAGACCTACCATGATTAATAAGTGTAATTTTAACACATTAATTGTAGATAATCTAAAAACTGTTTATAATAATTCATGGTTAAATGTTGTAAAAACCATCAGACTAAACTTGAACATATTGTCAATTCAAACGTTCATTTTCATTAGAAAATTATGTTACATTATTAAAACGTAGGCATAGATCTACTTTTTGTAAACTAAGAATTAGTTGTCATAAATTAAGGATTGAAATGGATAGATATGTTTCACCTAAATTGCCTCCAGAACGGAGAATTTGTAAATATTGTAATCTCAATGAAATTGAGGACTAATTTCATTTCATTATGAAATGTTCCTTATATAACGATATCCGTAATAGATTTATGACGTTAATAGATGATATTTTTGTTACCAACAATTCAACTGAAAATGATAAGTTTCTTCTTATCATGGGTGCCAATGATTTTGACACCACCAATGCAGTTGCTAATTTCATTTATACTGCATTTGAAAAGCGGGATTTAAATAATAGGCCTATGCCTAGTTAATTTATATTATATTCTTTATAGTTGTAAACTGTAATTGTTCTTGTACTTTATTTGTATTATATATATCGTATCGTATTATTATATATGTTTTGACCATATCTTGTTGTAAGATGAATGTCAATAAAATCTGTATCTATCTGTATCTGTATCTGTATCTTCTAGATGGGGGGTCCCAGAATCTCCATGTACACAATTGATATGATACTAGATGATAGAATCAGGCCCACACCTACTATACACTTATAATGAGGGCCAAGACAAATGTCAAGCTATACATTAACCACCAGAATTATGAGTACATTTATTGGACACACCTGCATCTTCCACCCTGAAGAAGATCATCATTTGGTCTCCATAGTACAATGTCTTCCTCTCTGTTTTCTGAGCTTCAAGGAGAGTCTTGATGAAGATCATTTACCAAATGAAAGTATGATCATAGACATATGTCATAGAAGTTTGATACAACAGAAGCGTCAGATAACTAAATAAGCAACCACCCATAAACATGACTTTTTGAAAACAAAGTTCAATAAGAATGATGTTTATTCATCACTAGGACATCCCTTTTTAATGATCAGTAGTTACCTAACCAAACAATGTAGAAATCAAGTAGTCAACATTGAAAGACAAATGTAAATACTTGGAATTTGTCATGTCATTAAAGTTTGGGTGGAGATACAAACAGGCTGTATCGAAATGATTGGTACCCAACTACCCATCAGTTTCCATTGATTATGGACAAGACTATCACATCAAAATGCAACATAGGGGCTACCTTAGTTATCAATGAATGTTATAAACAGCCATCAAACTATAAATCCTGGCACTTCAAGAGGATCCAATGTTACATATTGAGTTGCATATCGTCAATAAATACCAAAACTGATGGGCACCATTCATTTTGATACAGCCTGTAATGGTTACGGGAACTTATTGTCTGCCCCTTGTACATCATGTGGATGCGTAAATCATTAGCAAGCATCATTACTGCAAACAGTGAACTGTGCAGTAACAATATGTGCATTGGAGTGACATAATAAGGGGAAATCAATGGTGTATTGGGCAATTCCATTTAAAATCCACACTCCCCCTGTGGAAGATTTTCCACAGTGGGAGTATGAATTTTGGATGGAATTAACATATTTGGCTGTTCCATTTGCATTCAATACACCCTATGAGAAAGATTCAACCTTCCACTGAGGGAGGGAGAGTTTCATCTGGAGCTGCTAATGTGTTCATTCCATTTGAAATGCATACTCCCTCTGTGGCAGATATTTCCAAATCTTCCAGAGGAAGTGTGGATTTTAAATGGAATAGCCCATTGGATAACTAATCCATCCTCAATTTCAAAAGATAACGAACATCTACCGCAAATTGATCTCTTATATTAATTAAAACTAAATTAAAATTTTCTTTCACTAATTATGTACATAAGTGGCATAGTGCATCAAATCAGCCTCATCAGACAAGCTTATGATATGTAAGTTCATTATTATGCCTTCCAGCTGTTATGAATATTTAAATAGTCATGAAATTCTGAACCCATCACATGATATCCATCATGCATATACATACTACTCCTTGTGACCCATCATATGTTTGCACCTTTAATATCTTTCTTTTACATATTGTATTGTATATTTATTCAAAATCACATAGCAGCCCAACACTGAATTGCATTTACATTATCAATTGCTTTAAGAAAGTTACATAAAAAAAACCCACAAATATTAAAAACATAAAATAAATATGAACACATTAAACAATTGAATACCTGAGTGGAAGAGGGCCCAACTCCATAAAACACATTTAATATCTTTCTTTTACATATTGTATTGTATAATTATTCAAAATCACATACCAGCCCAACACTGAATTTCATTTACATTATAAATTGCTTTAAGAAAGTTACATAAAAAACCCACAAATATTAAAAACATAAAATAAATATGAACACATTAAAGAATTGAATATCTGAGTGGAAGAGGGCCCAACTCCATAAAACACCTTTAATATCTTTCTTTCATATATTGTATTGTATATTTATTCAAAATAACATAACAGCCCAACACTGAATTGCATTTACATTGTCAATTGCTTTACGAGAGTTACATTTTTAAAAAAAACCACAAATATTAAAAACACAAAATAAATATGAACACATTAAGATTCAACCTTCCACTGAGGGAGGGAGAGTTTCATCTGGAGCTGCTAATGTGTTCATTCCATTTGAAATGCATAATCCCTCTGTGGCAGATATTTCCAAATCTTCCAGAGGAAGTGTGGATTTTAAATGGAATAGCCCATTGGATAACTAATCCATCCTCAATTTCAAAAGATAACGAACATCTACCGCAAATTGATCTCTTATATTAATTAAAACTAAATTAAAATTTTCTTTCACTAATTATGTACATAAGTGGCATAGTGCATCAAATCAGCCTCATCAGACAAGCTTATGATATGTAAGTTCATTATTATGCCTTCCAGCTGTTATGAATATTTAAATAGTCATGAAATTCTGAACCCATCACATGATATCCATCATGCATATACATACTACTCCTTGTGACCCATCATATGTTTGCACCTTTAATATCTTTCTTTTACATATCGTATTGTATATTTATTCAAAATCACATAGCAGCCCAACACTGAATTGAATTTACATTATCAATTGCTTTAAGAAAGTTATATAAAAAAAAACCAAATATTAAAAACATAAAATAAATATGAACACATTAAACAATTGAATACCCGAGTGGAAGAAGGGCCCAACTCCATCAAAACACCTTTAATATCTTTCTTTTACATATTGTATTGTATAATTATTCAAAATCACATAGCAGCCCAACACTGAATTGCATTTACATTATAAGTTGCTTTAAGAAAGTTACATAAAAAGCCGCACAAATACGAGGGGGTATCCAAAGGTCTTTGACATCACCCAGAAGGAAACAAGCTATATCGATGAAATTTTGTCAGTGTAATCACTGGTCCTTATGTACATTATGGTCCAAAAATGGTCTCATAAGTATGTTTACTTTCTTTACAGGAGGCGCTAGATGGGCAGTAGGCGCATAACCTACAAGATGGTGAAAATTGAGGCACGCAGCATGATTAAGTTCCTGCATTTGAAGGGTTAGGCCTACAATGCTCAGATCATCTATCATGAAATGAAAGCTATCTACGGTGATGGTTGCCCATCATATGGCACTGTTGCTTTTTGAAAAAAAAATTCCAAACTGGTCACATGTCCCTCACAGATGAGACAAGAAGTGGACGTCCATCACTTACGGATGATGCGGCCACCGTGAAAAAACTCAAGAAAGTGGAGGATCTTATCATGAAATGGATATGCGCATACTGCCCATCTAGCGCCACCTGTAAAGAAAGTAAACATACTTATGAGACCAATTTTGGACCATAATGTACATAAGGACCAGTGATTACACTGACAAAATTTCATCGATATAGCTCTTTCACTTCTGGGTGATGTCAAAAACTTTTGGATACCCCTCGTATTAAAAACATAAAATAATTTTGAACACATTAAAGAATTGAATATCTGAGTGGAAGAAGGGCCTAGCTCCATCAAAACACCTTTAATATCTTTCTTTTACATATTGTATTGTATATTTATTCAAAATCACATAGCAGCCCAACACTGAATTGCATTTACAGTATAAGTTGCTTTAAGAGAGTTACATAAAAAACCCACAAATATTAAAAACACAAAATAAATATGAACACATTACATTAAAGAATTGCATTTATCTGGTTGGTGACAAAGGGTAGGGGCCCGGGTAGGGGATTAGACTGTTGGTCCCACATCTAAAAGAGCCAAATTTAAAAATATGGGTCAGAAAGGATCAAAATTAGATTTTTTATTCAATTTTGACAAAATTTTGGATATCAAAGGTGTAATTTTAAAACAGAGAAAAATGTCTAAATTTGAGAAAAAAGTTCATAGTTTTGTGTGTCTTTAGAACTTAAATATGCAATTTTCTTCTATTTGGAAATTTAGGATAAGTTGTTATGGTGGACGAACAAAATATTGGCATGGAAACTCAAAGTTTTTACAAAAATCTGCCATGCTAGTTGGATTCCTTGCATCATTTCTTTTCTGAAAATGTATACTTTTATGTACTTATCATTATTACTTTTATTCTAAAATGTTCCACTTTGAGTGATCTTGTGTGCCACCTTAAGGTCATGTGTTACATAGGTGGTGTATGGATTTCAACTTTCACATTCTGATGTACGAGTTCTGGTACCCATACTCACAAGGTGTACATGGGAATATACATGCATATTGAACTGTGTCCCGAAAAGTTGTAATGTATAAGGCCATAATAGTGACTTACATCTGATATTTGGATTTCATTAAGTATGGTGTGCATTTCTTCATCTTGATATGCAGTCATCAATAATGTCAAACATATGTCCTGCAATCTTATGTTTTGTCAGAATGTTTGCATGTCTACTTGGTTGTTTTCTTAAATGACAGATGTACGTATTCAATAAATAAGATAAGGATCATGGTCTTCATCTCAATATAAAGCATAAGACTGACCCTGTTCTATGGGAGGACAGACCTTTCAAGTAGCACTATGGACCACAATGGCCTCATCCCAATGGCATAGTTCAATAACCTCAATTAAACAATCATAGTGAAAAATTTGACCTCAAGTTGCGGAGTATGAGTTTTTGTACCCAAATTTTCAAATGTTGTTCAATGAATGTACAGATGTATTGGGGTTAAAGAATTGTGCCCTGATAGATGAGCATGTTGTGGATCCTAGTGTAGGGTCAGTCGGTCAGGGGTTTTTTTCCCTGGAGACTAAAATTACCATAAAATTTCTCCAAAATCTGACAAATCTGAAAAAAGATTATTTGCAAACATATTTTCTAAACATTTTCAGCCAAAATTAATCAATTTTGGATAATTCACATCCCAAAAATTTGTTTCTCATAATAATATAGACAGTAAAAGTTTCTAGCCTTACAATTTCGCCAAATTGCATAATTTATAATAGATGATATTTTACTGGCTAAAAGAAAGGGGAGCTGAGGGAGAGAGAGAGAGATTTTACCCGACTAATAATGAGAATAAATGATATGAATTTTGATTTTTACTATCCTCTACCATGTTATATACGACAGGCAGGTCCAATATTTTGAGTAGTGGATGCCGTCGCATTCCCATCATTAACCACATGTACTAACCACCCAACCATGGACCAAATGCACCCATTCTCATGTCTTCATGTGAAAAAGTTACAAGAATTGTGTAAAGTGTTCTAATGATTGGCCAACAATAATATGTACATACAAATTGCATTATACACACAAATAAACTTGTCACGATGCATTGGGTCAATGATTAAACATAAAAGCAATGAGGCACCAAAGTTCAAAGTTGTGTGCCATTTCTATTGTATGTATTTTCTGGGCATTCTTAAATGTGGTGTGATCAAGCAAAATCAGTCTGAAGTCGGGCATGTTAAATTTTCAGATTTTTACATGATTGTATAAAACATTTGCAAAGCTACATTGTGTAGAAAACCCCATTGAATTTGGACAACCAGTTCCAAAGATTTGAGCAGTTAAAGAATTTCCAAAACAATAGAAAACAAAAGGAAATGCTTTCTTTGTTGGGGTATATCTCAAAATCAACATTTCCGACTTCCGACTGATTTTGCTTGATCACATCACAAATGTTAACTTGCATCAAATTGTAATTGCGACGATTAAGATCCCAGAAAAATTTATGCCGACATTGGGAAAATAACACCGTTGGAGGAAGTACAATACCACTCAAGATATTTCCACATCCCAAAAACCTGACATTGTTTTATGATTTTGGTCTATAGACAAGCAAGTCATTATTTTTGAATTGTTAATGCCATTTGAGCCAAACATAGGTAAAGCTCACAGATGTTTCCCCCAGTCAATAAAAAAAATTATAATTTTTGCAGCAATTTTGCAAATTTCCCCAAGTTTTTTACCCCCCTGAAATTCACTTGTCCCCCAATGCCCCCTACCCCGGATGTCTTCTCTCCAACATCTTTTTTGTCTTCCTCTTCTCCTCTTTCCAGTCCAGTCTCGTTGTCCACCTATTAATCCTTAGTACTTGATAAGTGACCTGCCCATCTCCATTTTGTTTCTTTAATCTACTTGGACTTGGGTTACTTTTCTGATTTCTGTATGTCTGACTCTATCACGCAATGAGAGGTGGAGCATTTTCCTTTCCATATCTCTCTGCTGTTACCAATTTCTGTTCCATTTCTTTTGTTGTTGACCACATCTCTGCACCATAGGTCATAGTTTGCCATTTAATTTACACAATTGATAGATCAAAGAGCGTGTTTATAGTGAGCCAGATTATCCAGCATTTAGCGTATAAATGCGTATAAGTCCTATTGTTATTGCAGTATAATCTTTCCGTATACAGCCACTATAAACATGCTCAAATATCCAAGTCTGTTCTCATGATATCGTATTCCATCTTTAATTCCAGAAATGAGCACTAATGGAATGTTCAAGAAGTCATTTAAAATATTTTTTCCTGCCATGATGTATTTCTTTACTTTCTTCTTCTTCTTCTTTTTTTTTTTTTTTTCATATTTGCTGTTTTGTGTTTTTCCTTGCCTAAGATTGGTATGGATCTCAGTTCTTGGGTTTTGTCAGAGAAGATTCTGTATAATGTTCTTCTTTTGATTAATAAAAATGATATAGCATGACAGCTGCATTGGGCTATTCCATTTAAAATCCACACTACCCCTGTGGAAGATTTTGAAAATATCTTCCACAGGGGGAGTATGAATTTCAAATGAAATGAGCACATTGGGCAGCTCCATTTGAATTTCATACACCCTCTGAGAACGATTCCACCTGAATCATCCCCTGAGGGAGAATGAGTTTCAGATGGAGCTGCTAAAGTGTTCATTGCATTTGAAATTCATACTACCCCTGTGGAAGATATTTCTAAAATCTTCCACAGGGGAGTGTGGATTTTAAATGGAATAGCCCATTAAACTGCCCTTCACAATAGCACCTTGATATCCGCTTGGTGGATATAAGTTAAAGAAATGAGTAACTGAATCCACATCACCTGCACTTAACTGGTAACTTATAAACTTAAATACACAAAAAATGTTACTTGAAGGGTAACTGAACTCATGTTGTCTGGGGGATATCTTTTATTTGATATTATTGATTTGAAAAATTAATTGCACATAGCCAGATAAAAATGAAATATTCATACACTCAAAAATGCAAATCACACAAATCCATTGTAAATACCATATCAATAACAAGTGCATTAATTCAAAGCCATGCTTCTTCCATGGGTTCAGATTCAGAGGTCACTTATGTTCATATGCACATCATACTCATGAGTGGCTTAACATATTGAGTGAAAAACTAATGACTCCTCTTTAATTATGGTTTAATTATGGTGTGATGAGTGAAAATAAAACACATTTCAAGTTTTGTTGTTTTAGTCTAACATCATGGGGCCATTTTCATTGCATATCTGTGAATGTTGATATCTTCAGTAGATAGCAGATATGAGTTCTGTGAATGTTGCTATCTTCAGTAGATAGCAGATGTATGTTCTGTGAATGTTGCTATCTTCAGTAGATAGCAGATGTGCATTCTGTGAATGTTGCTATCTTCAGTAGATAGCAGATGTATGTTCTGTGAATGTTGCTATCTTCAGTAGATAGCAGATGTGTGTTCTGAGAATGTTGCTATCTTCAGTAGATAGCAGATGTATGTCCCATGCTTAGGTCATTTAAGCCTCTGCCCCCCCCCCCCCTGTAAAACAGGGTGGGTTTTTTTGTTGCCTACCAGACATTTTAAGGGCAAGTTCTTTACCAGTGAGTGAATGCCATGCAGCCAGTGTGAACACACCACTGTATTAGCATCGGATGTATCTCACTTACATCTGCATTTGCACCCCATTGACTTCCGCTGTCCTTGAATTGAGCCGGTAACAGCACTAAACTATATTCAAAATTTACATATTGTTCAACATAGGAGCATTTCATGACAACATAAAACAGCCTAGAGCAGGCATATAAGATCAGCTTCATGTTTCCCACAGTGGCATAGCCCGGACTTGGTCTGGGGGAGGGGCAATGGGAGAAACTTTTGATGAAAATGGTCAAAAATGAGCTAAAACAAGCATTGAAATCTTCAGGTGACCAGCATCCCACAGAGGGGGAGGGGACAAGACTTCTCACAGAGGTTTCCCATCTATCTCCATGAAATGCACAAGTAGAACTGTTGAACTGTTCAACTTTATTGAGAAAAGTGTGGGGATAAGGATGTGGATCACAAAATACCCTGTTCAAATTTCCACTTTTTGCTACAATTTTGCACAAAATTTGTTGATTTTGCCCTTCCTCCCTGAAATTCACTTTGCCCCCTCAACCACCCCCACCAGAAATAAAATAGAACATAGACACTATGCAAGAGGAAACATTAATAGTACCTTCATGTCTCCAAATTAAGTATTTGGTGCATGGGCCTCAATTCGGGGAGGCAGGTGGGATGTGCCTGACCCCACATTTCAAGCTGGATTGGCGCTAATGATTTGGGGATGTGTCCTACTAGTATTACCATAAAGCAGATTATGTTTTATTACTGATATGTGATATGATATAACAACATTATTATTTTTATCATTATTAATCACATTAAAAAATTGGATATTCATGTTGATTGATCAAGCTAACCCTAACGCACGCAAGGGATTTTTGGCGACTGGAATGGAAAGAAGGGTGTAATATAGAGAGAAAACAAACAAAGAAGTTGTTTGCTCTGGGTGGTATTCGGACCCGAGGCCCTTCGCATGCCAAGTACTAGGTCGGTGACACTTGGCCATGGATCTTTCACTGGCGGGCCAACAAAAGCGTCCCTATATATATCACTTAGGGTGATTGTGTCATCACATGACATGAGATGCCATTACTGAAAACATTTACATCAACTTTCATAGGCCTAATGTATATAAATAATGTCTCAATACATATTTTTGTTTTCTTGCAAAAACACCTGAAAATCTTTAACCTCACCTTACTATTAAGAAATAGAAAAACACATAGGGTCCACAACTTATAAGTTCCCCCCTAAATACTTTTTTGAAAGTCGTAAAATATTTGACGAAATCCAAAGGTGTAAATATCTATGGGTAGCCTTATTTGTTCTACACATATGGACAAAATTTTGCCTCACACGTCATTGTGTTCAGTCACAATTGTTCATTATGTAAAAAAAGAAACAGTGTCAAAAGTGGCATCTGAGTCCATAGGAATCAACTCTCAAACAATACAGTAGACCAGGTCTATTCATGTGTTTGTTTAAGAAAACCTGACTGCTATGGACCGAGGTGCAACTTTTAAAATGGCCTCTTTTCTTACTCAATTAACCATTGTGACTGAACGCAATGATGTGTGATGCTATAAATTGGTCCACTTGTGTAAAACAAACAGGGCTATACATAAATCTTTATATTTTTACATTTTGTAAAATATTTTTTGACTTATTTTAAAAAGTATTATGGGGAACTTAATAAGTTGTGGACCCTATATAATAAAACTGTGTTCCACATAGTGTTTTCAATTTCTGACAGGTTTTGAATTGATATATATTTTAATATAGAAAGTACCATAACATAAGAATATTTGTTGCTGATCACAAAATAGAAACACTTCTAATTTGCTATCAATGATACAAGCCCGGTACCCCAGGTCAACATAAAAAGTGGTAACCATGTGTGTTCTTCCTTTTTTCAAAACCCCCCTTTTCACTGATTTTTCATTGATTTTACCCCCCTTTTTTTGCCAAATCACTGACAAAATCAGGGTAAAAAATACCCCCCTTTTCAAGGTTTTCAATGAGAAGATTTCCAGACACCCCTTTTCAATGACTCCAAATATTTTAATATATTATAAAATTCCAAATTCGGCAGCTTTGTTAGTTTGACACATGTCAAATGCCCCGTAAGCTTACTTTGATTTATTTACTTCACGAACGAACCGGTACGCCAAACTTCAAGTGCAACAGGGAAGAGAAACAACGATACAAAATAAAACTTACATGCATCAGAATTGAACAGAATTAAAAACCAAGGAAAAATATCACTTTCGATCGGTCGTAGAATTCGCTCCAATCACTGCCAATGTTTCCCGCAATGTTTTCAATTCACCACAGGGAAAAGTGTATACGGCAGGCAAAACGGTTACATCTGACACCATCGATGTGCGCGTCGCTCATTCAGCTCTCTTCAAAAGCGTGCGGGAGCATACGTTGCAACACCCACTAGACAACTATATCGGAAACCGCCGTGCCAATAGTAAAAAAGCTGCCTTCTGACGCTTTCGCTGTGACGATTGAGGCGGAATCAATGAAATGCCAGAGGATGGAGGCTGAAGACTCGGGCTGAAGACATCGATCGAACGAACCTGTGAAATACCCTTTTTTAAAATTTCATGAGACAATGCTCAGAATACCCCCTTTTTTCGCGATTTCGCGGTCCGCGATTTCAGTCAACAAAATACCCCTTTTCCGCGAAATTTAGAACACACATGGTTACCACTTTTTATGTTGACCTGGGGTACCGGGGATACAAGCCCTAAAGGTATTATGTGAAGCCATCAAACCCAATCATGTCACATGTAGGCAACATTCAGTCATTATGTCAAGTCATCAACATCAAACCCAATGGTATCACACCACCAAATCAAGTTCCTATTCTTTTATGTGTTATAAGGCACATGGAAGATTTTGTAATTTTCTCCCGTGAATTTTCTCATGGTTAAAATGTCATCGTGTATTCAAAACACCATTTTGCTACAAATTTATGATATATTCTACCCAGAACCAACCATTTTTGATAGTTGAGTGGCTTGATATTAAGCTGCGGTGCTTCGAACACGATATACACCATCCCAACCTTTACATTACAGTGCCTCTTTGTTGTGACGTCATTTGGTGAATTTAACCCCAAAACGTTCTTAAAATTTCAGACTTGTAATATTCTTTATCTTTTTATGCTTAGATAGTGAGCAAAACTTCCACATAGCACAACTATCTCAAAAAATAGACTCATCAGCCTTTATTCCAACTTTTTCCCATTCAAATCAACCAAGCGAATGGAAACACTGGCTGTTATTTGTTCAGTCAGATAGGCGGATGACCTGATTTAGTGGCGTGATCTCCAATCAGTCACATAGGGAATATTCATTTAGATTCAGCCAACACAAGCCTGCCATTTCTTTTGTTTTCTATTGTTTAAGCAATGCTACATACAATGTATCTCAGAAATGAAGAGCCAAATGTAGGATTTATAGTGTGTAATATAACAATATAGAATCCAAATTTATGTCCGTTCAACATGCAACTACTGTTTGTTGAAAAAGTGGGTAATGGTGAATCCAACGGACGAGGGCACAAAACACATCAAGGATCAATAAATGATACTGTTCGTTGATTGCATTACACATACAAACCGCAAAAAGAATTAAGGTACCAGTTATGTTCACCCCTGTATATCCTAAACAAAGACAAATAATCAAAATTGGTTGTGAATTAAAGAAACAGTGATCTAAAGTTACAAAATCAAAATTTCTTGTCATAATTGATACAATTTACTGTACCTGCAAAAAGCTTTAAAAAATGCTGTAAAAGTAAATGACTCAAAAGCATCTGCATTCATTAGCATGATACCACTTTTAAGCCTAAAATTGCATTGTACATGATGTTTTGTTTGAAAAACTAATAAATGCTCACATCAAACAACCATGGCTGCTTATTCTAATTACCCATCTTTGTTTTGCATACACAGGGTTAACAAATAACCAGTACCTTAATTGTTTTACAGTCTGAGCATACAACATATCATACATGGCATATTGCCATGGGTGTTTAACCGGTAATGACACTGCTCCAGCATTCTATGCTATACCTCATCTACCCTAATGAGATAACAGCAAGGGGGAATACAAGGTGAAAACAAAACTAACATGAGGGGCAATGTGTACACAAAGGTCTAGCAACAGAATGCTGCCAAGGAATGTAATTGAATGATCAATCAATTACATGGGAGCACAGACCCTAACTAGGGAGCACAATGATCAATCAAATATATGGGAGCAGAGGAATAAGTTGTTGACAAAGTCAATGTTTTTACAGACTAGTAACATCATGGTGCAATTACGTAATTGAAATACCAAAGAGCAAAAAGCCTGGCCAAAGATTTTTGATAATATTTACTTACAATTTTTTCAATGGTAAAAGTCTGAACCAGAGTTGGAAGTTTTTGCTATACTTTTTTTTGCTATTTTTCTTATTACTAGAGCTAAAAAACTAATTAAACTAATTAATTGATATTATTAATTTATTAATGCACAGTAGTGACCCAAATATTTTATAGTTTCAAGCACTGTGTAGTTATCTCATAAAAATCACGAGGTGAGCACTTGGGATGGGGAAATATTACATCAATCTTTGTTTTGGATACACAGGGTTAACAAATAACCAGTACCTTAATTGTTTTACAGTCTGAGCATACAACATATCATACATGGCATATAGCCATGGGTGTTTTACAGGTAATGACACTGCTCCAGCATTCTATGCTATACCTCATCTACCCTAATGAGATAACAGCAAGGGGGAATACAAGGTGAAAAGAAAACTAACATTAGGGGCAATGTGTACACAAAGGTCTAACAACAGAATGATGCCAAGGAATGTAATTGAATGATCAATCAATTACATGGGAGCACAGACCCTAACTAGGGAGCACAAAGTGTTGTATGAGGGGAAGGGCAGCCTGTCAATAAGTTTTGGGATTACCAGAAAGGTGGGGGGGCAATGAGGGGTGAGGAGGGCAAGGAAAACAGAGTGTTTTTTTTTTATTCTACTTAAATATTGTTGTCGGTTTCCTTGCATTTTATATGGGAGCACAGACCCTAGCTAGGGAGCACAAAGTGTTGTATAAGCGGAAGAGCAGTCTATCGACAACAAAAATGTTTTGGAATTACCAGAAAGGTGGGGTGCAATGAGGGGGAGAGAGGGTGGCAAGGAAGACAGAGAAAGGGATGAATAGAGAGAGAATATTTTGTTTTATTCTACTTAAAAATTGTTGTCAGTTTTCTTTGCTTTTTAGTTAGAGAATTATGCTATATCCAAGGATAATCGGAAACCACACCACCAAAACAGTAAATACTTTTAATATCACAAGACACTTTATATATCACATGACAAACCATGTATCAACTAAATTGATCAAACAGGCATTGGCTTTTATTAAGGTTATTAATTATTTTAAACTGTTGTGATTTGGTAGTTCACAGCAACTTACGAATGGTAGTGAGCTTTGGCAAAAACTGCATTGCTCAATTCATAGCGAGCGTGTAGAAGAATTAAAATATCACAGATGTACTTTTATAGGTGCTGTGGTTCTTGAGTTACGTTGTAAAGAGGGCTGAAACAACATCACTTTTGTAAAACGTACAAATTAACAACAATAAATTAAGCAAGTTTGCAAAGTATAGGATTTGTAGAATGAACTTTTGCAAAACATCAAGGTGTTAATTTTCAATAATATATTGATCTAGATAATGGAAATCGATTTTTAGGTTGCTTCGACCAACAATACCTCGTCTACCCTTAAAATTGTCCTTTATTATGCAAACGAGACCGTTTTAGCTTTTACACTGAGATTTCAGGGCTTGCTCTTTGTTATGCTAAATGCTAGCATAGCATGCTAGCATTTCCCTATTTCACAAGTAATCAAGGCCATTTCTACACAGGTGAATGAGCATAAAAAGGATCTATCGCACAACTATTTGGTGTGGACTAAATATCACATTAGTGCACTCAGGGAATGGAATGACATTGTGCATTATATGTGACCTGCTCTCACAAAATGAGCATAAGGGCCCGTTCACAAACACTTGTAAGGGGGGGGGGCCGATGCAAAAAAATTTCATTGTGAAAATTTTTCGGGCCGCCCTCCCCCCTTTACAGACCTCAAAAATTTCAGGCCCCCCCCCTTTTTGACATGAAAATTATGGGTCAACCCCATAGAAAAGCATATAAACTCAGTTTTTCCAGGAAAATTTGTGGTCATTTTTTTCAGGGCCCCCCTTTAGGAGGGTCAAAATATTTCAGGGCCCCCTTTTTGCATCAGGCCCCCCTAACAAGTGTTTGTGAACGGTCCCTAAGTTAACTGACAAAATAACTTCCTAAGATATTCCAGATTTGGAATCCTTATTTTATATCTTTTAAAATCATACCAAGCATGTTAGGATGGCTCCTTGCTTTGGTCTTCAAAAAGTAATATCAACCAAGCATGTTAGGATGGCTCCTTGCTTTGGTCTTCAAAAAGTAATATCAACCAAGCATGTTAGGATGGCTCCTTGCTTTGGTCTCCAAAAAGTAATATCAATCCTGTCACTTAAAGTATGAAAAAGCATCAATTACCATAATATTATATCTGGCACATCTGACATTCCACACATATGCATGCAGCTGCTCTTTAATTAGCATTGCATTGCAGTAAATTGGCTGTAAATTTTTGTCACATCAGCTGCAATACAAAAAATTATTTTTATATTATCTACATAATTGAATATGTAAAAAATGGTCCAGAATATGGATTTTATGTGTAGATGGTTCCGTGTCTGACACATGTGTAGTTGCATGGATCCTGCACATAATGATAGAGGATCATGTGTAGTAAAGTTGTTGTTTGAGCGCTGGGTTGTAGGGGCATAGGTGGTCAATGGAACGAATACGCTACACACTTTCCGGTCAATTGTGCTTTATTAACAACTTACAATAATTGCATCCGCTTGTTTACAAATAATAAAATATGAAATATTCACATATGAATACTTAATAATTGTTTTGCTTTAGCCAATTATTTATTGTTGAAAGTAAATCAGTAGGATTACCTGCAATTGATTGCCAGCTTTATTTTCTTTTTCAGCTTCTTTAAAAAGAAATAAATTGTTGACAAAGTCAGTATTCAGTAAAGAGCGAAAAGCTTGGATAGAGATTTTTGATAACTTCTTTGCCATAAAATGTTAGCTTTTACCATGTTTACTGTCAGATATATCCCCTTGTAATTTTGAGCCGAACAACTAAGGCAAATCAAAGAAAATTGATGTCACCAATACGTATGAAGCATTCGGTTATTGTGTAGATCACCGCTCCGCACACCATGTACATGTACTGTGTTATGAACATCACGCATGCGTTCAACTAATATTTCCATCGTAATAATAAAACAAATTTTGACAAAACTACAGCACCATGTTGGTTTAATAAAGTACAATATAATTGTGTAAAAAAAGAATTTTGAAAAATATTGAGGCCATCCTGCTCAGCAAATGTTACAACATAGCTTTAATAGAGCTAAAAGTATGGTTAATTAATTGATATTAATTCATAACCTCCGCGTATCACGCCATTTTTGCGTCCCAATCAAATTGGTCGTTAGATGATTTATGCATACCGCGGTGTACCGGCGTGGAGGTTATTGATATCCATCAATGACCCCCGTGTATGCTTACGCGGTGCAATGACTTCCGCGTGTGCACATCTGTTGCCCCTGAACACTTCACGCGCACGCAATTACCATGTTTGCACATGGCGTGATTGCGCATTGCTATAATTGGTAAGTCCGTTTTAGCCTGTTCGACTTTTTAAAGGGCAAAATGTAAGTTTTGATAAAGATTGTTTATTTCAACAAATTTCAGAGGATAAAATCGTGAGATTTGGTTGAGCGATGAGTTAAAAATGACGGTTATGAATTGGTTTAATAACTTTGCATCAGTTATATGTCGGGCATTGTGAAAAATCTAAACATTTTGCTTTGGACCTCGGAATCCCTCGGGATATTCCTCGGTTCCAAAGGCAAAATGTTTAGATTTTTCACAATGCCCTCCAAATAACTAATGCGCAGTTATTAACCTACAATTAATTAATGAAATATTTTGTGGTTTCAAGCACTGCAATGCGTAATTACCTCATAAAAATCATGAAGTGAGCACTTGGGAGGGGAAATATTTTGTACACTTTATTTCCTTACGTCAGAAACATTTATTTTGGGTGTGCACATTATTAACGTGACAAGATCACAGAAATTGTGTCAAATGATGCATAAAATCAATTTGCCAGTTTCTACTCAACATTTCTTATGTATCTTATGGTTATGACAAAACACACATGAAAATTGGACGTACAGAACATATTCCCCAGATAAGATCATTATTCATGCCGGTAAAAACACACAGTACAACATATGTGATGTGATAAAGTGCAGCGAGTCAGGTGCTATGAAAATCAATTTCCAGATAAAAGCGGGTATGTTATTCTTTTCTTAACCCTCTACCTGCCTATCTAACATTGCCTTTGATTGGTCAATTACATGATATACAACAATCAGAATGGAGCTTTGCAAATAGTTCACCCCAATATTTTTGTGTGGTGAAATTATTCTAACAATGTTGCTGATTGGTCCAATTGATAATGAAAACTTCTTTTTGGCCAATCGGCAGGTAGTTCTCATGGGGTTAACTATTATATTTTCAATTTGTATTTCATAGTTATAGTTTTGATGGCAGATGACTAGGGAGGCCAGGGCTGCCCCACTTTTTGATAAATTTGTTGATTTTTTATAGATTTATTCCAATTTTGGCACATATTTGTATTTTGGCCACCACATTTTGATGGCCGCCCCGATTTTTTTAAAACCTTATACGGCTCTGTTACAATTTATTTGAATGGTGTTGGCATTGAATGTTTGGCATTCCAATCACTTTCCAACATACCTTTATAACATCAAAATGATCATACTCCTAAGTCTTAAAAATTATGAACACATAATATTACATAATTTATTTTTCCACATATGCAAAGTAGAATAAGACACAAGAAACCTATAATAAACATAAATGTGACATGTTCAAAAAAGGCGTTTTTGAAAATTGAGTTACTGTAATTATTAAATTATACATACAATAGGCTATCATTTACTTAAAACACCAAAGGCTTAGCATAGTTGGTTCAAAAGTTTTTTGATGTCTATTTTCTTATGTATTTTATTGTTTTTTAACTCCATATTTTTACCTTTATCTCAGTTTCAAATTTGCCGCCTTTGGCCCCCATGGACCAGATTGTGTCACAAATACTCATTACTCACTTGTTAGTTCAAATTAAAGGATGTAATAGTTATTCAAGATTCTGTCTCCCTTAATATCCCCTTGACATATTTGTCTAGTGTTTATACATAACTGGTACCTTATATCTTTTGCTGTCTGAACATGTATATTTATTTTGTGTGTTAAAATCTAAATTTGACAATTTAATTTGGCTGAAACACCAAAAGGTACCAACAACTTACAAAGCAGCAATTCCGTGAGTTACTGGTACTTATCTAAGTAAACAAAAGCAATATTTTACTGACTGCAGTTTAGGACAAATTATTATCGATTGAATATTCTCAACCTTTTTAATCAATTAAAAGGAGTGATTCTCAATCTTTTAGTGATTGTAGTTTGGGACAAATCTTTTGCAATTTAAAAGGGCATTTCGTGATCCACAGCCTCAGCCCCCCACTTTTCTCAAAAAAGTTGAGATTTGTATACCACTGGAAACCTCTGGCTACATAATGTTTGTATACAAAAAATCTTGCAGATAAATTAGTTTAGCAAAGATAACGTGAAATTTGAATTTCGTTCTGGTGCACCAGAACGAAATTACAACGCATTGTCTATGGAGCAGTGTAATACACATAATCATGCATAACTCCCAAACGCAAAAATCGGAATCAACTGAACTTTTGGGAATAAGCTTTTTCGTGGATATCTACTGAAAAATGTCATGAAAAGAGGATGATAGGATCACGAAATACTCCTTTAATATTCAGATGAAAGGATTGGTTTTCATTGTTTTTCAATTTTTTGCCAACAGTTACTGCAGTTGGAGACAAATCCCTTCCAATTAAAAAAAGATGGAATATAGACCTATTTATCATAAAAAGTTTAAAATCTCACTCCAGCCATGTACAACATATGTCATTTGGCAGTACAATAGGACTTTATTGGATGGCAAAATCAGTCACAAAAAGAGTAAGAGTCATTCCAAAAATCCATTTCAATCTATTTTTCAATCTATCAAGATTAATGCTTCATCAGTCGTTAATCAAGTCTATTTTAAGAGAGTAAAATACATAAGAATATGGCTATTTCTTTGGCCATAACTCAAAATAAATTTCAGTGACATGCATGTAAAAATAAGAAGCATAAAATGATATCACTTTATATTCCTGGATCATTACAAAGGCTAAATAAAACTTGGTTTACAATTTAAATTTCCAACCAAAATGTCTTGTATACATTATACCAAACTCCTTATACCTGGCCCCTGTCAAATCACCTTCTAACAAACACCCTTGTGATCAATTCCCACGACTTATTCTACAAGTAGCTCTAATTGTATCAAATAATTCGCAAATTGTAACTTAAAACTGCTACACTAAACAAGAAAACACTCAATTGAATTATCAGTATCCTACCTGTGTTCTCAAGAGGAGTTATACCATAGGCAAATACCACTGGAGTGATTTGTCAACAGTTAATCCTAAACTCACGTCCTCTGAAAACGGAATCCTGCAACTCCAAATCAAACAAGAACATCCAATGTACTTTCATAAGATACAACAACAAAAAAGTCACAAGTTTCTTAACATTGACATGCACCGTAACAATTAAGCTGAATATTCCTGGTGTATTAGATATTTTCCCATGGATATGAATAAAAAATGTGATGAAGGTGTGTGTGGCTGTGTGATGAAGTGTAGACTAATGCCAAGCTGGCTCTGTGTGCTAAAAAGCTAGCTAGCGATATTTGACAGCACACAGGTGAAGTGTCTCCCTCGTCTACTACTAGTAACTCAGCTAGAAAAATACTAGAATACTCCATATGCTAGTCGTATTGTAGGGGAAGACCCTCTGGGCCAAACTTGAAATGCTAAATCTTTAAAGTGTCCTGAAAATATTTGAACTGCTATATAGTAATGGGTGATAATGTATAATATATAAAAAGAGCGTTAGTGTTTGGTTAAGTGATACATAATGCATTGAAGTGATTTTGAGTGATTGATTTTGTATTCACAGGTGGCAATTAATATCATCCATAACTAAGCTCACCCCTCTGACATGCTGCATAATGGAATAACCTTGGCTAACATTCTCTGTGAAGCGTTTGGTGTGATGATCATCGGTGCACGGCACCTTAAATTGGCTGCTAGTTATATCATCAAAGTAAATTTGGATTTGTTTAAATGCTATTACACAATATGCCCCCAAATATCTTAAAACAATGGCCAATGTTAGCTGGATATTCAAAAACAATGCATCGTCGTTAATAAATCGGCACTGTGTTTGTTTAATTGCGCAGTATTCTACCACTACTGAAGTTAAACTTGACAGGTTTTTACTTACACTCATGCATGATTGCCTAACCAGCCATTATCATTTTTCTTACTGAACTTTACACCTTATTATGCTCAATTTGTTCAAACTTCTTTCATGAATTGTGCAAAACGCAAATACATTTAAATATCTTCAAATCAGCAGGTTTACAATTGTTAAGTAAAATCAGCAGTCTTTTGAAACTCAGTCAGGCTTCACAAGTATATATATTCATCAAAATATATTACTTTAGCATTGCCTTAGGTGACAGGTATCAACATATGGGTAAATAGTTTTATAAATTTGCCCAGGTATTATCCATTTTTGTCAAATTTGAGCAGAATATTAGTAGTAAAATTGTAATAAGTATCTTCCATTGTCACCACCTGTCACAGTAAACCTGGTTATAATGATTAGATTCTACTTGATTATAATTAAACTGTGTAGATTCTACATTTTATGAGAAAATTACTTCAATATGGCTGTGTGACAGTGAGAATAAGTTTTTAGGTTATTATTGGCAAAAATACAAGTGAATATCAGGGCTTCAAAGCAACCCTTGCAAAATATAGGAATATATATAGGAACATTTTATACTGGATAAAAAACAGAGGCCAGAAAAACTACCTGCTGAAAATGTATGCTACTGTGCGCTTTGAAAATTTAATTAGTTAATTTCCTAAATTGGAAAAAACATATAGGAATTATAGGACATTTTGTAATATAGAAAATAGGAAGAGTTAAAAATATAAAGGAAAAATAGGAAATATTGTTTGAAGAAAGAAAGAAAGAAAGAAAGAAAGAAAGAAAGAAAGAAAGAAAGAAAGAAAGAAAGAAAGAAAGAAAGAAAGAAAGAAAGAAAGAAAGAAAGAAGAAAGAGAGAAAGAGAGAAAGAGAGAAAGAGAAAGAGAGAGAAAGAAAAAGAAAGAAAGAAAGAAAGAAAGAAAGAAAGAAAGAAAGAAAGAAAGAAAGAAAGAAAGAAAGAAAGAAAGAAAGAAAGAAAGAAAGAAAGAAAAAAGAAAGAAAGAAAGAAAGAAAGAAAGAAATAAAGAAAGAAAGAAAGAAAGAAAGAAAGAAAGAAAGAAAGAAAGAAAGAGGACAAGTCAATTTATGTTTGAGCTAGACAAAATTAGAACATCAATGTTTTTTATGTAAGTATCTCTATAATGAAAGACAGAGATAAAAAAACTCGAGCATGGTTTGTTTACAAGTGTCATGATGATATGAGTTGCTGAACGCGGTGGTATAACCGGGCGCCTTATTGTTAATTTTGCACATTCAAACATACAAACCATCTCAAAAGTTAGGTCTTAATAGTAGGAAACTTTCTTTTGAAGGCACCATGTCAACAATGCCATTTACTGCGCCATTTACTGCTATTCCTTTTCTCCAATCAGCACCAGATAAATCGACCTTCCTTTTACGAGCTAATTAACCAATCAAGGATCGTAGAGAATTTGATTGACAGTGACGTCAGACGCAAACTAGTCTTTTTATCTTTGTCTTCAATTATAATAGACATCCCCAACATCATATCAAAAAAGACCAAAAAAGGGATAAGGGAAAAATGCTAATTTTTGTGGCAGTTGTAAATCAAAGATTTGAAACGACCCATTTGCAGTTTTCAGCAGAAAATCTACATCCACACTGCTGTTCCATGGATTTTTTTAATGATCTATGGCTGTACTTTTTCTATCTTTTCTACAGATTTAACAAATAGAAGCATTATCTAAGAGAACATAAAGAGAATTTTTAGAGCACATAGGTCTTTCACTTGCCCACTCTGTTGTAAATACATTGATGGCTTGGGGATATTGCGCTTGTGCTTAGCAGTTTTCTAGAGGTCATTGAAGGTCAAACCAAATAATACAACATGTAAACAGACAGTCTGCGCAGATCAATATCAGAATGAATGAAGCATAGGGCTCACGGTGCACTTCAACTTCTAAAAAAATAAACATGAAGTGTTAACATATCCTTGTTTTTATATGTTCAATGAAAGAAGCTGAGATGTAATTTGTCCAAATCAGACGTTATTACATTTCATGTGCATTATTCTTGCATTCTCCAAGCACAGTGGTCAGTCAAAGTACAGTGTTTATTGTACAGGTGCACAAGAACTTCTCATGATTACTTTCACAAGCAGTTTAAGTTAAGGCAAATAATACATCAAAATCAAAATTGTGAGCATTTTCCTCCTCCCGAGGAAAATCATGGCATCTCCTATACCATTCATCTTGTTTTTCAGGTAAATTTGTCTCAATAATAAAGTTTGTTCGGTTTACATAAGGCAGAAAAAATAAGATTCATAACACTGTGTATTGATATAGAATGGCATGTACGCAGTTGATCGCAATGCTTACCCTAGTTGTGCGTTGCGTAATGTGTGACTGGCGCACGCTTATGTGAATTTACGCGAGTGTGAGTTGGGACTTTATTGACATGTGCAGTAACAAAAGCCAAATAATTTCCGCCTTATATAAGCCGAACAAACTTTAGTGTTGAGTACAAACACTACAATCCTGGAAAACAATGTTGGCACTGTCCTGTCTTTTGGCATATCTTTGCTCCCGCACATCCCCCAATTCAAAGTGGGACAAAATCATGCTGTTGGCAGGCCTGTGAGACCCTCCAACATTGAAAGATGGGAAGTGGGGAAGGATGGGATAAAGGATGAGTCTCCGCTTCACATATATTGCATGCATATTTCCTTCATCTCTCCAATTTTAAAAGCATGTGCATTTCAATTGCTTTAGTACACATGTATGATCAAGGGGGTGACACTATATTCACGGTTGTTCTATTAGCAACGCAAAATCTATGAAAAATTCAGCTGGTTTACTAGCTAGAAAGTGAGGCCAGTTATCGATCCGTTATAGCTAGTTATGAATCATTCATGTTCGACCCCTTGGATCATGTTAATTGAGTTTGGCAAATAACAACGTTGTTAGTTTTGCGAACTTTGCCTGTTCAATGAGAGTATAGCGCGCCCCCAATACATCTGGGCACAAAATAGGCGAAAACGATCCAGTTTAATGAAATGGCGGACGGGTATTCCCATCAGGCACCAGTGATATGTTTTTTCAAAGAAAGTCTACTAATTTGATATGAAATGACATTTTGCAATAGCAAAGTCAAAATTAGGACTTGCTGTCAATAATATGAAGGAAATATGTGACAGAGGCAAGGTGGGAAATACAAGTAGTATTTAAGTTATAATAACCTTTGATACCCGACCTGACCTTCCATCATGGCGCCTTATTCGTCTTTATGTATTTCTATTATGCTCTCAAGTAAAATAAAATACCACTCTGCTCTGAGCAGACAATGTTACTTGGCTCCCAGCATGAATTATTGATTTTATACGGAAGTAAAGAAATGCACAGTGTATGTGCATGATGTGCAAGCATACTCCAAATATTTAAGGTAAATCTGAATAGTGGTCACATGTTAACATATCATGTGCTCGGGAAATCACGTGTCAGCATTTTAAGATTTCAGGCTTGTTTACTAGTTAATTGCCATTTGTACTCTTTATTATTTATCTTTGTTAATTAACATATATTTTAAATGCTGATAAATCGTGGTTGGCTACCCATGATATCTGTTAAATTCAATGTTTTATGAATATAATTCTACCACGCAGAGGGGTCACGCAGCAGAATTTCACATCACCTGACTTAGCTACATTTCAAGCTCTGCTCTTCAAATTCATGTAAATTTCAAAGTTTATACATTTAATATATTTAATATGATACTAATTTTTTGTTATAACCAACTGGTACACGAAATATACTAGCTTATTACCTATACAGAAAGGTGATTATCAGCCTTCACTCAGCAAATTGACATGCCCGGCATATGCAGCCATTCTCCGTCTGGATAACATGACTGTCGCCTCAATACGCCTGGGCGCAAATTTAAATAACAATACGCTATTTACATATCAATGCGGCCTCATGCTAATTAAAGCTGCCCCATCCAGGAGTTCATCTATGGTATGATGTACAAACTTTTTTTCCAGGATTGTCTGTGAAAGTTGAAAATAAAATCAGTGATAATTCCAATTTTTTGGCTATAAAATGAAAAGTAAATAAGATGGACCTACAATTTGGAGGCTTAGAAAAACAGTTCTTATCATTGTGCTTTACCACAAAAATTAATAGCTAATCTTTCAGATTTAGGGACTGGTCTCTAATATTCATAATACCTTAATTTTTGCCTCCTTAAATATTAATTCAAACAGCAAAAAAAAAGAAAAGAAAAAAGAACAGCTCATGATAAGTCAATTCACGATTAATTACCATAGCAATGGACGAATACAATTTTTGACTATATCGCCTTGCACTACACCGTTTACACGGTACCTATGCATTGAAACATATCATTCTGATCACTCACACCTGTAAGATAAGTATCTTTGAAAAGAGCGGTATCGTATTCAATCTATGATTGCAGACATACACAGGTGATGAGTGCAACCTGCTTGTAGTGCAGGGCGATATAGTCAAAATTGTATCCATCCATTGCTATGGTAGTTAATCCAATTTATTATGTCACTTTGACAGTGAATACTCAAATCACATTAGAAATATCTCAGGAGTATATATTGCATGCTTTAAGGAGGCTGTCTACTCTCAGACATACATGTAGTAAAAGTGCAATAACTTTGTAATTATTCGCACAAGACATATAAAAGTATACATTTTTATGAAGGCAAGACATCAATAAATCTTAATATAAATACAGATTTGGGGTAAAAACAACAATTATGAAGAAAATCACAAAAAGTGAGTTTTTGGCAATATTTGTTAGGTACATCATAAAAAAAAACACTCTTTCCAAAATATTTTATTTTGTTTTTAGCTCAATCTTGAGGCTACCTTACAAAAACAGTTTTTTTATTTTTGTGATATTGGCCTTATTTTTTGAGATATTGACCATATAAGGCATCAAATTGAACTTTTTAAAATTCACAAACGCCTATTTGCACAAAATGATACCTAAAATCGGAAATAGACCAAAATATAAAAAAATGAGAAAACAGTTTCTTGAGTCGATCATGCTTTTTACGATGATCATATTTGCTTACCTATAGATGCTGTATTTATTGAGTTATCGTGTACCTAAATCGTCATTTTACCGAGAAAATGAACATTGAAATAATGGCCGTTGAAGTTAAAAGTGGTCACATTTTGCACTTTCATCGAATCTCGCAGGAGAATGCGGCAGTTTTTATTTTTCTACCTTACATTACATAAACATCGGGTAAATCCACGGCCCCTTGATAAGTTTGAGCGAAATCCATTCATAACTTGATATTTAATTCGGGGGAAAGAACTTGAAAAAACCCACATTTTATCAGCTAAAACGGAGCCATTTGACCACTAGGTTTTTGTGCTTCCGTGGTGTTTCCATAAGATGCGCAGCGCATGCAGATAAGCGTCCCGTATGCGTAGCGTATTTGTGCGTTAACAAATTGCGCGATACGCAACGAGATGCATTGTTGCGCGCGTGTACCCTGCTGGTACAACAAAGATTTTCTTTCCTTTTCAATTTTGGAATAGTGAAATAAAATCCTTAAAATATTGCAGTTTACAAATCTGGATTTTCATTCCTTGTATTTATAAAAAACATAACAAAGTACAAACATATCAAAAAAACTCAATTTTGCGAAAGAAACAATGTCTAGAGTACACAGATGCCTTAAGTTGCAGGCCTAAATCCTGTTCAATATTTTGATCACACACAGCCATACAGCCTACGCATGCTCATATAAGAGGAGTGCTTTTAAGCAGATTTGTGCCCTGTACTGTATTATTATAACATTATCATTATCATTTAGTATTGGGCGAATCGGAAGTTTCTATTGCCCGTCCGCAAAAGTCATAATTATGACTTTATGTCCGCCATAGAACGACCAAAATAACCAGTGGCATTTTTTTCACTTTCCTTTGTTATTTAAGCTTAAAATGGACAGAAAGCCTTCCTGGCAGTTATTACTAATATTATTTCAGCATTTTTGGTAAAGAATAAAAAATATTATAATTTGACAGAAATCGCACATTATTGCTTTAATAATAAAATATTTAGCATCCCATCGTCATATTGTGGATTCGCTTGAAGCATAACTGGTGTTTTACAAAAGTCTGATCATTCTTGTAAAGATTTGTAATAATAATCCCACACGATTCCTAACCGCACCAGTATAATGTAAGCAAGTTTTAAAGGAGTATTTCGTGATCCTAGCATCCTCTTTTTATGACATTTTTCAGTAGATATCCACGAAAAACCCTATTCCCAAAATTTCAGTTATGCATGATTATGTGTATTACACTGCTCCATTGACAATGCATTGTAATTTCGTTCTGGTGCACCAGAACGAAATTCAAATTTCACAATATCTTTGCTAAACGAATTAATCTGCAAGAAATATTTTGTACATAAACATTATGTAGCCAGAGGTTTCCAGTGATATAAAAATCTCAACTTTTTTGAGAAAGTGGGGGATGAGGCTGTGGATCACGAAATGCCCTTTTAAGCAACCACAACACCTTGGACCAGCGCAATATGAAGTTTCACGTAATAATGAATAATGAAAATCGCCCTCATCCTTTTTGTAGGTGTCCAATTGGAAACTAATGATCCATTCCCATTAGCCTCATGTATATCTTGGCCACCAGCATATGAGTCATCCTCAAAAGCAATGTAAAGTCAATGGTGAAAACTTTCTGAAATCAACATTTATGATCAAAAGAAAGAAAGAAAACCTGCAGCTTATTGATTTATTTTCATCAACCCTAAACTAACACCAAATTTATGAAATAAAAAAGGCTGTAGAAAATGAGTTGCTTTCCAGTATTTCACCCAAAAGAGACGAAGGCAGCACACACACATTACATACAGGGAGTGTGTCACTGATTTGACACACACCCCAGTATACAAGGAGTCTATCACTGATTTGATAAAAGACAACTACCCATGCCCCAATACACTTGTTGTTAACTCTCTCCACACAGGTGTTGGCTGCAGATGACAAGTTTTTAAAAAAATTAAACATTCAAAAAATTTCAGAATTGTACATTTTCATGACCATATTTGGAATCAGCGTAAAAAATGCATTAAAATGAGTCCAAACAAGCCTAGTATTGAGTCAGTAGTTCTTGAGAAAGCTCTTGATATTTTGAGAATATATCTCAAAACTTATGTTGAAGCCTATGGCTAGCATGCAGAGCATTAAGGGAGCAAATAAGATAATTTGTTTCCTATAAGGTATAACCAGTGCATCACAGATAGGGCATGGGAAAATTGAACCAAGGTGTGTGTGATTGTTATACTCGTGTGCGCAAAAATAATCCCGCTTACTGTATTGGCATTCCACTGGTTTGGAGCAGGTAATAAATTGGTCAGAAGTGAACAGCAGTTATTTAAGCCTAATTGGTTAACTTGCTTTCATTACGTGAAGACACAGCTTATTTTGCTCTGAGGCTGATCATATCTTATTCGCTACTGAGTTCAATAAACTTGCTACTAGTTTTTACTTGAACTCATTCTTAAATTACCATGATTACAGCAAGCAGTTTTTGCTGTTTGATTTAATATTTTGTTTGTCCCTGAAGAAGAGCCAAAAAGACAGAAAAAACAACCAATGGTTCAAGCAGATAAACTATCTGCTTGAAACATTGGTTGTTTTTTTCTTCTTTTTTGGTTTAATTTGTTGGCTTAAGGGTATCACGAGGTATTGTTGGTCGAAGCAGCCAAAAAAATTGATTTTCATTATCTGAATCAATATATTATTGAAAAATAACACTTTGGTGTTTTGCAAAAGTTCATTCTACAAATCATATACTTTGAAAACTTGCTTAATTTATTGTTGTTAATGAGTTATGTACGCTTTACAAAAGTGTTGTTGTTTCATCCTCTTTACAACATAACTCAAGAACCACAGGACCTACAAAAGTATATCTGTGATATTTGACTTCTTCTACATGCTCGCTATGAATTGAGCAATGCAATTTTTGCTAAAGCTCACTACCATTCGCAAGATGCTGTGAACTACTTTTTTTTCTGCTGCTTCGACCAACAATACATCGTATACCCTTAATGTGTGCACAGTTATTTTCATCACTTGTTCCAGTGTTTTGTTGTTGTTGTTGTTTTTTGTATTGTTTACCTGACACTTCTGTGGGCGCAGGAATTGGTCATTTTTGGCCATTGAACTTTGCATATTATTTGTGCCTCCATTTTGTCCTTTGGTGTAGCTTGTCTGCTTAAATGTACTAAGTGATTTTCATCACTTGTTCCAGTGCACTTTTGTAGTCCCATTGATATCTATTGTTTTTGCAGGTTAACACTTCTGTGGGCCTTGGAGTTTGTCATTTTTGGCTATTGAGCTTTACCTACATCTCTTTTTTACTCCAAAACTGAGTATTTTTGCCCACATTTGACTGCACAGATGGATTCATCAAGTCTTTGCCATTCTAAATATATGTATACTTTGAAATACTTTAGGCCAACAATTTAGCAGTTATGATGCCCAAAAGTTTCCATACTTCCAGGGTTAAGACCAACCTTAAAACATTGCATTGTGTTTGTGTGAAGTGAACATTGAATTAAGTAATAAAGGGTATTGCATTTTCCTTTACACCCAAATAATGTGTCAGAGGCAGTAAAAATGTAAATACGCTTCACCCATTTTAAACGTTTTCAATTATTTGGGTGTAAAGGATAATGCTGCACCCTTTATTTCTACTCTATCACCACAAAATAGTGTGATTTAAAGAGAAAATATTGCTTTTTTGCCCAAATATTTGAAGTTGTTTACCTCAAGTTGGATCGAGTATGCGTAGCCAAGGCATAAGCGACAGTGAGTATTGTAGAAATATTGAACACATAACCGAGCGTAATGCTTTGCGTAAAATGTGTAATGGCACAAATATTTTTGATTCATCGTACACTTGGACTTTTTGCACTTGGAATTTTTTTCTAATTCAAATAAGATACTTGCTATTGCAAGACATTGCTTTGACTTTCAGCTCTGATTTATTCGTACATTGATCGGGTACATATTGCCATTAAACCATCTGACGTTCATTTTTGCCAAACTATTCAATCACTATGGAAATAACAAAAAAATGGTCGGTTGCTAGGCCATTGAGGTCAATAACTTATGGGTCAGGTCATGCCAGCGTCATGCGTCAAATGTACAACACGCGAGGTAAGTGGCGAGTCATGCACCTGCGCGTACACAGCACCATGGTTTCACGCGCATTGCCACGCATGGTATGGACGCACTTAATGTTGGCTTACCCCGTGTAGGCCTACGTATGTGTACGTGACTGACTTCTTCTGGGTTTCACGCGCATTACCACGCATGGTATGGACGCACTTAATGTTGGCTTACCCCGCGTAGGCCTACGTATGTGTACGTGACTGACTTCTTCTCTGAGACAGTGGCGGATCCAGGAATTTGGGAAAGGGGGGGGACACACTCGAAGTTCTTGCCGCCACCTTTTTGAATGGCCACGAAGTACCATTGTGTCGCACGCCGTGCAGGGGGTTGTGTCCCCTCATAATTGGAAACTTGGTCAAAGTAGGCCTAAAGGCCTTGAAGCCATTTCGGGCTGATCATTGGGTGTAAGCTGATGAAAAAGGGGGTCATTGGGTGAAAGATTTGCAAAAAAGTACACTTTTCAGAGAGAGAATGTTACATTGTGGCCAACAGGGACCGAATTAGTCGTTCAACTGTTCAGTATAGCCCGAAAAGGTTTCAATGTTAGGGAGTGGGTGAAAGTCCACATTTTGGAAATTCTGTGGCGCCCGTCGACGCGTCCATAATTAAATCCTGGCTATAAAATAGGCCTAGCTATTAACAATTTACGGAATCGCTTAAAATGTTTTGCAGCAACTTTTAAAGATGTTGCTTACATGTTTTATACTATTATAACCCGATATTGAAACGTTTTCTAGCAACGTTTTATGTTTGTTGGGATAAAGTTAAAATCAATCATTTTGTCACAAGCTGTTTCAAAAGTATAATCTGAGGGATTGAATGAGTAACAACATTATCACAGGTCTGGATATTTATGATTATCAAGCTAACATGATCATTTACTATACTGGATGAATAATACCATGATTATCATCACCGCTTACTAACCACTCCCGCTTACTAACCGCTCCCGCTTACTTGCATGCGGGTCTCCCACTAGTTATATATATTTGTAGGCCTACTTTAATTATTTCTGTTGGAATTGAGATCTAGATAAAAAAAAGAAAATAAATCTGAGACATTTATTTATGATAGATTGAATATTTATTTATGATAGATTAAATATCGACTTTGTCTGGAGTACTAATTGAATAAGTCTAGTTTCTACCGCATCCCAATAAGTTTCTTTTGTTTTAGTAAGCCGGTTGTTGTGCTACATGCATACTTTATCAAATTATTGTAATGAAATCAAATGATATGAGGACAGATCGATGCCAAGCAAATAAGAGTAAACTGACAAATAATGAACTAATTTCTGTTTCAAAAGTCTGTAATTGTATTATGTCAGTCTCAAAATTAAATCAAATTTGAAATATACTGCGCCAATAAAGTATCCTTACACTTGGAAAAATAATCACAATTTCAAAACTGAACAATATTCGGGTAAATTTGTTTTTTTAATAGATGCACTATCTAATCTTGCACATTATGACACCACATTGAATCCAATGTGACCTCAAGAAGTAAAGTTACAAGCAATTGAATAGACGAAGGTCCAGTTTTAAAAGTGACAAACTGGCCTATACAAGGCGCAAAAAGATTCCAACAAAGCGCAACAAAGAGACAACACAGTTTCTTCAATGAAGCGTTATTTAAAGCAGTTTTTATTTCAGTTTTTACTTCTCTGTACTTTTCATAACTTTCATTTTATTTGTCAGTTCTTTTGTTTCAGTTTTCTTTTGTTCCTTTTTTAAAATTAAAGCCAAACGCATAAATTAACCATTCACCACTCTCAAACCAGATGTCTAGTCTGTGAAGCTTTGAATAGGCCAGTTTGTCACTTTTAAAACTGGACCTTCGTCTAATCAAATGCTTGTAACTTTGCTTCTTGAAGTCACATTGGATTCAATGTGGTGTCATAATGTGCAGGATTATATAGTGCATCTATTAAGAAAACAAATTTACCTTAATATTGTTCAGTTTGGAAATTGCGATTATTTTTCCAAGTGTAAGGATACTTTATTGGCGCAGTATACGATACAAACATAACAATCTACTTGTAAGTCATGATCTATATATTCATGCAGATATACATGCAAATATACATATATATTCAAGTTTTATTAGAGAAAAACATTGATTCATTCATTCATTCATTGACATGTTCGACATAAAGTATGTGTCGGTACCACAAAAGAAATTCAAATGTGTCTTTAAGTGCCATTTATTCAATATTTATCAGTCACATAGCATGCCAGTGGAACACTGCTTTGATTTGATTTTGGACAGTCCCTAGTAAAAAAAAAAATGGTTGTCTGACCAGACGATTTCCATTTTGACAGGGGTGTGCCGTTGTAACTATGAAACTCCCTACCCATATTTAGGGCTTTTTTTTTACCTAAAAACCAACTGATTTGACAGTTTTTGACCAATTTTTAAAAAAATTTGGACCCATGTTTAGGATTTTTTGTCTCAAATTCCCATGTTTGATTTTATTACCTAAAAAATGGCAGATTTGCCAGTTTTTGACTAATTTTTCTCAAATCAGAACCCATGTTTAGGGATTTCTTTCCAAAAAAGTGACCCATTAGAGTGGCACCATGATCTCTGTATACATATACATGACGTGAGCAACACCCCCGATTATCAGAAGCAAAAACTCAAATATCACAGACATTGAAGATGCACAAACAAAACAGACATAGAGTAGAAAATTCCATTGACCTTGAACTTGGTCTAGTCTTCAAAAGGAATTCAATGATCCACTATGTCATCAAATCTCATGAATGCTCTTATAGATCCCATCTAACCAAATGAGCTATCTATATAAAGCTAACTAATGTATTTCATGGAAGCAGATAAAACCAACGTAATTAAGTGGGGTGAGTGCCCCCGTCCTTTGATATGATGTACATTGCTGCAATCATGTAACATGAGACTGCTTTGATCCAATTGAATTTTTATACATGGGTAAAAGTAGTTCTATTTCAATAACAGCTCACATTATCAGGAACCATGACGCACCCAATGCTTATTGTAGTATGTTACGTAGCCAAGAACATTCCGGGAGAATATTACATGAAAGAGTGAAAGTTAAATACAGTTTGTATACTTTTACTCTATGTTCTGATGCAATGACGGTCATTTGGTAGTTGGTGCTCTTATTGAGGCCTTATACATGGTTTGCACTAGAGTTTGAGTGTATAGAGGCCCTGCATGCTTTTATCGATTGGCTCCAAACAAAGGATTTGAACCGGTGTCCTTCAACGTAATCATGGCGCAGTGCAGTCCTTTCTATCAAATGTTGTCATCAACCTATTTGATCGTAGCGCATTTGTTATGTGTGTGAGACAAACTGTCGCGGTAGATTGCAAGCATGCTTTTGTTGAATGCATTTGAGTAGTTCGCCATATTTACGGTATGATGCGTCATTTGCTTGAAATCTTTGAAGTTTACTTTCATGGGGTCAGGAATTACTGGTTTGGAAGGAGAAGTTTGGCAATGCATTGGACATAGGGTGGTAGATGTCGTTGCATTATTTTGCTATCTACTGCAGATAGCATTGACAAATTTGCACCCCACATCTGTGTGATGTTTGATTGACGGTGCCCTTAGTGTTATAGCAAATATAAAAGATGGTCCATGATTGTCCAAAAACATTTTCAACTTTTCCAGCTATTCAAATTGCTATGTTTTAAACTGTTTGGGGATATGTATCAGGTATTTTACGTCTTATTCGACTTAAATTATTCAAAATTTGATGAAAATATATGTTTAAAGTGACCGATCCCTGAAATATCTGTGGATGTAATGTAATATTATTTATTGCATGTGTTCCTTATTATATATATACTAACATGTCCAAGTTTCATTTAAATCGCTCTACTGGATCTGAAGTTATGATCCCAAATGTGAAAAAGCAAACACTGATTTTAGAATTCCTCAGACAATCTCAGAAAATATTGTTCGAACACTTTAAAGGCCTTATTGGAAATAGTCCCCTTCTACCCCGCATACAATGTTGGCATACCCAATATGCTCATCCTCACATATCTTCTCCCAACATTGATTGGTGGGGAAAGGGAGGGATATGCTTAAGATGAACATTGAGAGAACTCTATTATAAATCTTAGTTTCCAGTGACTCATATAGCGTATGCGCTATACTAAGATGAACATGGGAATTACAGTGGGTGTTCGAACACATTTTTTCCGGGATTGTCTACAAAATTGCTTAGCAAAATCATCTGATTTTAGTTTTTGGACAATAACTCTGCAGTTACGCCATCGATTTTAATGCAATTTGGCACACATGTTAGAAACATAATTTGCTATCATCCCACAAAATATGGAGGAAATCAATGAATATTTTGATAACGTTCTGTTAGTATAGATTTAACATAGCGCTTTTGTACACACGAATACAGGCCTAAATTATTTATGTGCCATGTTTATTGAGCATATGTACATGTAATATAATTAATTTAGAGAAGGTGTTAAAATTTTATATTCAGCTAAAACAGACATTACTCAGTAAATTTAATGTTATGTATTTAAATGTCACAAATTTACCACTGTGTGATAAATCGGAGGGGGGGGACGAGAGAGCGAAAGTGATAGGAAGGAGAGATACGCACAGCCTATGCACATTTATTGTTTTTAAAAACATTACTTGACCAACATTTAAGAAAATCAGCCTAATGTGTGAAATTGTGTCCATTAAACATTTTAAATACACCATGGTTAAGATGGTCAAATGGTGAATCATAACGATTTACACACATAGACAAGCACGCATTTCCAACGATTCACCATATAATAGAAAAGTAAATCCTATTATTCTTTATGTTTTGTGGTCAACCGTGCATAATGTGTGTTTTCAATGGGGAGATGTGCAATGATTTACCTTTACCATGAATAGGCTTTCACACTTTCAGTGTACACAGTTATACCCACTGAAGAGACAACGCAAATCATGTTTAATGAAATGTGCCAATTTTGAGATTTTCTTTCCTATTTTGTTTTGGTTTCCTTTCTTTGTTTCTTATATCTTTTATTATTATTTTTTTGTGGGGGGGGGGTCTTTAATGACTTCTTTTTCTTTTTATTTGCTTGAAATCTTTGAAGTTTACTTTCATGGGGTCAGGAATTACTGGTTTGGAAGGAGAAGTTTGGCAATGCATTGGACATAGGGTGGTAGATGTCGTTGCATTATTTTGCTATCTACTGCAGATAGCATTGACAAATTTGCACCCCACATCTGTGTGATGTTTGATTGACGGTGCCCTTAGTGTTATAGCAAATATAAAAGATGGTCCATGATTGTCCAAAACATTTTCAACTTTTCCAGCTATTCAAATTGCTATGTTTTAAACTGTTTGGGGATATGTATCAGGTATTTTACGTCTTATTCGACTTAAATTATTCAAAATTTGATGAAAATATATGTTTAAAGTGACCGATCCCTGAAATATCTGTGGATGTAATGTAATATTATTTATTGCATGTGTTCCTTATTATATATAAACTAACATGTCCAAGTTTCATTTAAATCGCTCTACTGGATCTGAAGTTATGATCCCAAATGTGAAAAAAGCAAACACTGATTTTAGAATTCCTCAGACAATCTCAGAAAATATTGTTCGAACACTTTAAAGGCCTTATTGGAAATAGTCCCCCTTCTACCCCCGTACAATGTTGGCATACCCTATTATGCTCATCCTCACATATCTTCTCCCAACATTGATTGGTGGGGAAAGGGGAGGGGATATGCTTAAGATGAACATTGAGAGAACTCTATTATAAATCTTAGTTTCCAGTGACTCATATAGCGTGCGCGCTATACTAAGATGAACATGGGAATTACAGTGGGTGTTCGAACACATTTTTTCCGGGATTGTCTACAAAATTGCTTAGCAAAATCATCTGATTTTAGTTTTTGGACAATAACTCTGCAGTTACGCCATCGATTTTAATGCAATTTGGCACACATGTTAGAAACATAATTTGCTATCATCCCACAAAATATGGAGGAAATCAATGAATATTTTGATAACGTTCTGTTAGTATAGATTTAACATAGCGTTTTGTACACACGAATACAGGCCTAAATTATTTATGTGCCATGTTTATTGAGCATATGTACATGTGGTATAATTAATTTAGAGAAGGTGTTAAAATTTTATATTCAGCTAAAACAGACATTACTCGTAAATTTAATGTTATGTATTTAAATGTCACAAATTTACCACTGTGTGATAAATCGGAGGGGGGGGACGAGAGAGCGAAAGCGAGTGATAGGAAGGAGAGATACGCACAGCCTATGCACATTTATTGTTTTTAAAAACATTACTTGACCAACATTTAAGAAAATCAGCCTAATGTGTGAAATTGTGTCCATTAAACATTTTAAATACACCATGGTTAAGATGGTCAAATGGTGAATCATAACGATTTACACACATAGACAAGCACGCATTTCCAACGATTCACCATATAATAGAAAAGTAAATCCTATTATTCTTTATGTTTTGTGGTCAACCGTGCATAATGTGTGTTTTCAATGGGGAGATGTGCAATGATTTACCTTTACCATGAATAGGCTTTCACACTTTCAGTGTACACAGTTATACCCACTGAAGAGACAACGCAAATCATGTTTAATGAAATGTGCCAATTTTGAGATTTTCTTTCCTATTTTGTTTTGGTTTCCTTTCTTTGTTTCTTATATCTTTTATTATTATTTTTTTTGTGGGGGGGGGTCTTTAATGACTTCTTTTTCTTTTTATTTGCTTGAAATCTTTGAAGTTTACTTTCATGGGGTCAGGAATTACTGGTTTGGAAGGAGAAGTTTGGCAATGCATTGGACATAGGGTGGTAGATGTCGTTGCATTATTTTGCTATCTACTGCAGATAGCATTGACAAATTTGCACCCCACATCTGTGTGATGTTTGATTGACGGTGCCCTTAGTGTTATAGCAAATATAAAAGATGGTCCATGATTGTCCAAAAACATTTTCAACTTTTCCAGCTATTCAAATTGCTATGTTTTAAACTGTTTGGGGATATGTATCAGGTATTTTACGTCTTATTCGACTTAAATTATTCAAAATTTGATGAAAATAAATGTTTAAAGTGACCGATCCCTGAAATATCTGTGGATGTAATGTAATATTATTTATTGCATGTGTTCCTTATTATATATAAACTAACATGTCCAAGTTTCATTTAAATCGCTCTACTGGATCTGAAGTTATGATCCCAAATGTGAAAAAGCAAACACTGATTTTAGAATTCCTCAGACAATCTCAGAAAATATTGTTCGAACACTTTAAAGGCCTTATTGGAAATAGTCCCCCTTCTACCCCGTACAATGTTGGCATACCCAATATGCTCATCCTCACATATCTTCTCCCAACATTGATTGGTGGGGAAAGGGAGGGATATGCTTAAGATGAACATTGAGAGAACTCTATTATAAATCTTAGTTTCCAGAGACTCATATAGCATGCGCGCTATACTAAGATGAACATGGGAATTACAGTGGGTGTTCGAACACATTTTTTCCGGGATTGTCTACAAAATTGCTTAGCAAAATCATCTGATTTTAGTTTTTGGACAATAACTCTGCAGTTACGCCATCGATTTTAATGCAATTTGGCACACATGTTAGAAACATAATTTGCTATCATCCCACAAAATATGGAGGAAATCAATGAATATTTTGATAACGTTCTGTTAGTATAGATTTAACATAGCGTTTTGTACACACGAATACAGGCCTAAATTATTTATGTGCCATGTTTATTGAGCATATGTACATGTGGTATAATTAATTTAGAGAAGGTGTTAAAATTTTATATTCAGCTAAAAACAGACATTACTCGTAAATTTAATGTTATGTATTTAAATGTCACAAATTTACCACTGTGTGATAAATCGGAGGGGGGGACGAGAGAGCGAGCGAGTGATAGGAAGGAGAGATACGCACAGCCTATGCACATTTATTGTTTTTAAAAACATTACTTGACCAACATTTAAGAAAATCAGCCTAATGTGTGAAATTGTGTCCATTAAACATTTTAAATACACCATGGTTAAGATGGTCAAATGGTGAATCATAACGATTTACACACATAGACAAGCACGCATTTCCAACGATTCACCATATAATAGAAAAGTAAATCCTATTATTCTTTATGTTTTGTGGTCAACCGTGCATAATGTGTGTTTTCAATGGGGAGATGTGCAATGATTTACCTTTACCATGAATAGGCTTTCACACTTTCAGTGTACACAGTTATACCCACTGAAGAGACAACGCAAATCATGTTTAATGAAATGTGCCAATTTTGAGATTTTCTTTCCTATTTTGTTTTGGTTTCCTTTCTTTGTTTCTTATATCTTTTATTATTATTTTTTTGTGGGGGGGGGTCTTTAATGACTTCTTTTCTTTTTATTTGCTTGAAATCTTTGAAGTTTACTTTCATGGGGTCAGGAATTACTGGTTTGGAAGGAGAAGTTTGGCAATGCATTGGACATAGGGTGGTAGATGTCGTTGCATTATTTTGCTATCTACTGCAGATAGCATTGACAAATTTGCACCCCACATCTGTGTGATGTTTGATTGACGGTGCCCTTAGTGTTATAGCAAATATAAAAGATGGTCCATGATTGTCCAAAACATTTTCAACTTTTCCAGCTATTCAAATTGCTATGTTTTAAACTGTTTGGGGATATGTATCAGGTATTTTACGTCTTATTCGACTTAAATTATTCAAAATTTGATGAAAATATATGTTTAAAGTGACCGATCCCTGAAATATCTGTGGATGTAATGTAATATTATTTATTGCATGTGTTCCTTATTATATATAAACTAACATGTCCAAGTTTCATTTAAATCGCTCTACTGGATCTGAAGTTATGATCCCAAATGTGAAAAAAGCAAACACTGATTTTAGAATTCCTCAGACAATCTCAGAAAATATTGTTCAACACTTTAAAGGCCTTATTGGAAATAGTCCCCTTCTACCCCCTGCACAATGTTGGCATACCCTATTATGCTCATCCTCACATATCTTCTCCCAACATTGATTGGTGGGGAAAGGGAGGGATATGCTTAAGATGAACATTGAGAGAACTCTATTATAAAGCTTAGTTTCCAGTGACTCATATAGCGTGCGCGCTATACTAAGATGAACATGGGAATTACAGTGGGTGTTCGAACACATTTTTCCGGGATTGTCTACAAAATTGCTTAGCAAAATCATCTGATTTTAGTTTTTGTACAATAACTCTGCAGTTACGCCATCGATTTTAATGCAATTTGGCACACATGTTAGAAACATAATTTGCTATCATCCCACAAAATATGGAGGAAATCAATGAATATTTTGATAACGTTCTGTTAGTATAGATTTAACATAGCGTTTTGTACACACGAATACAGGCCTAAATTATTTATGTGCCATGTTTATTGAGCATATGTACATGTGGTATAATTAATTTAGAGAAGGTGTTAAAATTTTAAATTCAGCTAAAAACAGACATTACTCGTAAATTTAATGTTATGTATTTAAATGTCACAAATTTACCACTGTGTGATAAATCGGAGGGGGGGACGAGAGAGCGAGCGAGTGATAGGAAGGGAGAGATACGCACAGCCTATGCACATTTATTGTTTTTAAAAACATTACTTGACCAACATTTAAGAAAATCAGCCTAATGTGTGAAATTGTGTCCATTAAACATTTTAAATACACCATGGTTAAGATGGTCAAATGGTGAATCATAACGATTTACACACATAGACAAGCACGCATTTCCAACGATTCACCATATAATAGAAAAGTAAATCCTATTATTCTTTATGTTTTGTGGTCAACCGTGCATAATGTGTGTTTTCAATGGGGAGATGTGCAATGATTTACCTTTACCATGAATAGGCTTTCACACTTTCAGTGTACACAGTTATACCCACTGAAGAGACAACGCAAATCATGTTTAATGAAATGTGCCAATTTTGAGATTTTCTTTCCTATTTTGTTTTGGTTTCCTTTCTTTGTTTCTTATATCTTTTATTTTTATTTTTTTGTGGGGGGGGGTCTTTAATGACTTCTTTTTCTTTTTATTTGCTTGAAATCTTTGAAGTTTACTTTCATGGGGTCAGGAATTACTGGTTTGGAAGGAGAAGTTTGGCAATGCATTGGACATAGGGTGGTAGATGTCGTTGCATTATTTTGCTATCTACTGCAGATAGCATTGACAAATTTGCACCCCACATCTGTGTGATGTTTGATTGACGGTGCCCTTAGTGTTATAGCAAATATAAAAGATGGTCCATGATTGTCCAAAAACATTTTCAACTTTTCCAGCTATTCAAATTGCTATGTTTTAAACTGTTTGGGGATATGTATCAGGTATTTTACGTCTTATTCGACTTAAATTATTCAAAATTTGATGAAAATAAATGTTTAAAGTGACCGATCCCTGAAATATCTGTGGATGTAATGTAATATTATTTATTGCATGTGTTCCTTATTATATATAAACTAACATGTCCAAGTTTCATTTAAATCGCTCTACTGGATCTGAAGTTATGATCCCAAATGAAAAAAAGCAAACACTGATTTTAGAATTCCTCAGACAATCTCAGAAAATATTGTTCGAACACTTTAAAGGCCTTATTGGAAATAGTCCCCCTTCTACCCCCCGTACAATGTTGGCATACCCAATATGCTCATCCTCACATATCTTCTCCCAACATTGATTGGTGGGGAAAGGGGAGGGGATATACTTAAGATGAACATTGAGAGAACTCTATTATAAATCTTAGTTTCCAGTGACTCATATAGCGTGCGCTCTATACTAAGATGAACATGGGAATTACAGTGGGTGTTCGAACACATTTTTTCCGGGATTGTCTACAAAATTGCTTAGCAAAATCATCTGATTTTAGTTTTTGGACAATAACTCTGCAGTTACGCCATCGATTTTAATGCAATTTGGCACACATGTTAGAAACATAATTTGCTATCATCCCACAAAATATGGAGGAAATCAATGAATATTTTGATAACGTTCTGTTAGTATAGATTTAACATAGCGTTTTGTACACACGAATACAGGCCTAAATTATTTATGTGCCATGTTTATTGAGCATATGTACATGTGGTATAATTAATTTAGAGAAGGTGTTAAAATTTTATATTCAGCTAAAACAGACATTACTCGTAAATTTAATGTTATGTATTTAAATGTCACAAATTTACCACTGTGTGATAAATCGGAGGGGGGGGACGAGAGAGCGAGCGAGTGATAGGAAGGAGAGATACGCACAGCCTATGCACATTTATTGTTTTTAAAAACATTACTTGACCAACATTTAAGAAAATCAGCCTAATGTGTGAAATTGTGTCCATTAAACATTTTAAATACACCATGGTTAAGATGGTCAAATGGTGAATCATAACGATTTACACACATAGACAAGCACGCATTTCCAACGATTCACCATATAATAGAAAAGTAAATCCTATTATTCTTTATGTTTTGTGGTCAACCGTGCATAATGTGTGTTTTCAATGGGGAGATGTGCAATGATTTACCTTTACCATGAATAGGCTTTCACACTTTCAGTGTACACAGTTATACCCACTGAAGAGACAACGCAAATCATGTTTAATGAAATGTGCCAATTTTGAGATTTTCTTTCCTATTTTGTTTTGGTTTCCTTTCTTTGTTTCTTATATCTTTTATTATTATTTTTTTTTGGGGGGGTCTTTAATGACTTCTTTTTCTTTTTATTTGCTTGAAATCTTTGAAGTTTACTTTCATGGGGTCAGGAATTACTGGTTTGGAAGGAGAAGTTTGGCAATGCATTGGACATAGGGTGGTAGATGTCGTTGCATTATTTTGCTATCTACTGCAGATAGCATTGACAAATTTGCACCCCACATCCGTGTGATGTTTGATTGACGGTGCCCTTAGTGTTATAGCAAATATAAAAGATGGTCCATGATTGTCCAAAAACATTTTCAACTTTTCCAGCTATTCAAATTGCTATGTTTTAAACTGTTTGGGGATATGTATCAGGTATTTTACGTCTTATTCGACTTAAATTATTCAAAATTTGATGAAAATATATGTTTAAAGTGACCGATCCCTGAAATATCTGTGGATGTAATGTAATATTATTTATTGCATGTGTTCCTTATTATATATAAACTAACATGTCCAAGTTTCATTTAAATCGCTCTACTGGATCTGAAGTTATGATCCCAAATGTGAAAAAGCAAACACTGATTTTAGAATTCCTCAGACAATCTCAGAAAATATTGTTCGAACACTTTAAAGGCCTTATTGGAAATAGTCCCCCTTCTACCCCCGTACAATGTTGGCATACCCAATATGCTCATCCTCACATATCTTCTCCCAACATTGATTGGTGGGGAAAGGGGAGGGGATATACTTAAGATGAACATTGAGAGAACTCTATTATAAATCTTAGTTTCCAGTGACTCATATAGCGTGCGCGCTATACTAAGATGAACATGGGAATTACAGTGGGTGTTCGAACACATTTTTCCGGGATTGTCTACAAAATTGCTTAGCAAAATCATCTGATTTTAGTTTTTGGACAATAACTCTGCAGTTACGCCATCGATTTTAATGCAATTTGGCACACATGTTAGAAACATAATTTGCTATCATCCCACAAAATATGGAGGAAATCAATGAATATTTTGATAACGTTCTGTTAGTATAGATTTAACATAGCGTTTTGTACACACGAATACAGGCCTAAATTATTTATGTGCCATGTTTATTGAGCATATGTACATGTGGTATAATTAATTTAGAGAAGGTGTTAAAATTTTTATATTCAGCTAAAACAGACATTACTCGTAAATTTAATGTTATGTATTTAAATGTCACAAATTTACCACTGTGTGATAAATCGGAGGGGGGACGAGAGAGCGAGCGAGTGATAGGAAGGAGAGATACGCACAGCCTATGCACATTTATTGTTTTAAAAACATTACTTGACCAACATTTAAGAAAATCAGCCTAATGTGTGAAATTGTGTCCATTAAACATTTTAAATACACCATGGTTAAGATGGTCAAATGGTGAATCATAACGATTTACACACATAGACAAGCACGCATTTCCAACGATTCACCATATAATAGAAAAGTAAATCCTATTATTCTTTATGTTTTGTGGTCAACCGTGCATAATGTGTGTTTTCAATGGGGAGATGTGCAATGATTTACCTTTACCATGAATAGGCTTTCACACTTTCAGTGTACACAGTTATACCCACTGAAGAGACAACGCAAATCATGTTTAATGAAATGTGCCAATTTTGAGATTTTCTTTCCTATTTTGTTTTGGTTTCCTTTCTTTGTTTCTTATATCTTTTATTATTATTTTTTTTTGGGGGGTCTTTAATGACTTCTTTTTCTTTTTATTTGCTTGAAATCTTTGAAGTTTACTTTCATGGGGTCAGGAATTACTGGTTTGGAAGGAGAAGTTTGGCAATGCATTGGACATAGGGTGGTAGATGTCGTTGCATTATTTTGCTATCTACTGCAGATAGCATTGACAAATTTGCACCCCACATCCGTGTGATGTTTGATTGACGGTGCCCTTAGTGTTATAGCAAATATAAAAGATGGTCCATGATTGTCCAAAAACATTTTCAACTTTTCCAGCTATTCAAATTGCTATGTTTTAAACTGTTTGGGGATATGTATCAGGTATTTTACGTCTTATTCGACTTAAATTATTCAAAATTTGATGAAAATATATGTTTAAAGTGACCGATCCCTGAAATATCTGTGGATGTAATGTAATATTATTTATTGCATGTGTTCCTTATTATATATAAACTAACATGTCCAAGTTTCATTTAAATCGCTCTACTGGATCTGAAGTTATGATCCCAAATGTGAAAAAGCAAACACTGATTTTAGAATTCCTCAGACAATCTCAGAAAATATTGTTCGAACACTTTAAAGGCCTTATTGGAAATAGTCCCCCTTCTACCCCCGTACAATGTTGGCATACCCAATATGCTCATCCTCACATATCTTCTCCCAACATTGATTGGTGGGGAAAGGGAGGATATACTTAAGATGAACATTGAGAGAACTCTATTATAAATCTTAGTTTCCAGTGACTCATATAGCGTGCGCGCTATACTAAGATGAACATGGGAATTACAGTGGGTGTTCGAACACATTTTTCCAGGGATTGTCTACAAAATTGCTTAGCAAAATCATCTGATTTTAGTTTTTGGACAATAACTCTGCAGTTACGCCATCGATTTTAATGCAATTTGGCACACATGTTAGAAACATAATTTGCTATCATCATCCCACAAAATATGGAGGAAATCAATGAATATTTTGATAACGTTCTGTTAGTATAGATTTAACATAGCGTTTTGTACACACGAATACAGGCCTAAATTATTTATGTGCCATGTTTATTGAGCATATGTACATGTGGTATAATTAATTTAGAGAAGGTGTTAAAATTTTATATTCAGCTAAAACAGACATTACTCGTAAATTTAATGTTATGTATTTAATGTCACAAATTTACCACTGTGTGATAAATCGGAGGGGGGGACGAGAGAGCGAGCGAGTGATAGGAAGGAGAGATACGCACAGCCTATGCACATTTATTGTTTTTAAAAACATTACTTGACCAACATTTAAGAAAATCAGCCTAATGTGTGAAATTGTGTCCATTAAACATTTTAAATACACCATGGTTAAGATGGTCAAATGGTGAATCATAACGATTTACACACATAGACAAGCACGCATTTCCAACGATTCACCATATAATAGAAAAGTAAATCCTATTATTCTTTATGTTTTGTGGTCAACCGTGCATAATGTGTGTTTTCAATGGGGAGATGTGCAATGATTTACCTTTACCATGAATAGGCTTTCACACTTTCAGTGTACACAGTTATACCCACTGAAGAGACAACGCAAATCATGTTTAATGAAATGTGCCAATTTTGAGATTTTCTTTCCTATTTTGTTTTGGTTTCCTTTCTTTGTTTCTTATATCTTTTATTATTATTTTTTTTTTTTGGGGGGGGGGGTCTTTAATGACTTCTTTTTCTTTTTATTTGCTTGAAATCTTTGAAGTTTACTTTCATGGGGTCAGGAATTACTGGTTTGGAAGGAGAAGTTTGGCAATGCATTGGACATAGGGTGGTAGATGTCGTTGCATTATTTTGCTATCTACTGCAGATAGCATTGACAAATTTGCACCCCACATCCGTGTGATGTTTGATTGACGGTGCCCTTAGTGTTATAGCAAATATAAAAGATGGTCCATGATTGTCCAAAACATTTTCAACTTTTCCAGCTATTCAAATTGCTATGTTTTAAACTGTTTGGGGATATGTATCAGGTATTTTACGTCTTATTCGACTTAAATTATTCAAAATTTGATGAAAATATATGTTTAAAGTGACCGATCCCTGAAATATCTGTGGATGTAATGTAATATTATTTATTGCATGTGTTCCTTATTATATATAAACTAACATGTCCAAGTTTCATTTAAATCGCTCTACTGGATCTGAAGTTATGATCCCAAATGTGAAAAAGCAAACACTGATTTTAGAATTCCTCAGACAATCTCAGAAAATATTGTTCGAACACTTTAAAGGCCTTATTGGAAATAGTCCCCTTCTACCCCCGTACAATGTTGGCATACCCAATATGCTCATCCTCACATATCTTCTCCCAACATTGATTGGTGGGGAAAGGGAGGGATATACTTAAGATGAACATTGAGAGAACTCTATTATAAATCTTAGTTTCCAGTGACTCATATAGCGTGCGCGCTATACTAAGATGAACATGGGAATTACAGTGGGTGTTCGAACACATTTTTCCGGGATTGTCTACAAAATTGCTTAGCAAAATCATCTGATTTTAGTTTTTGGACAATAACTCTGCAGTTACGCCATCGATTTTAATGCAATTTGGCACACATGTTAGAAACATAATTTGCTATCATCCCACAAAATATGGAGGAAATCAATGAATATTTTGATAACGTTCTGTTAGTATAGATTTAACATAGCGTTTTGTACACACGAATACAGGCCTAAATTATTTATGTGCCATGTTTATTGAGCATATGTACATGTGGTATAATTAATTTAGAGAAGGTGTTAAAATTTTATATTCAGCTAAAACAGACATTACTCGTAAATTTAATGTTATGTATTTAAATGTCACAAATTTACCACTGTGTGATAAATCGGAGGGGGGGGACGAGAGAGCGAGCGAGTGATAGGAAGGGAGAGATACGCACAGCCTATGCACATTTATTGTTTTTAAAAACATTACTTGACCAACATTTAAGAAAAAATCAGCCTAATGTGTGAAATTGTGTCCATTAAACATTTTAAATACACCATGGTTAAGATGGTCAAATGGTGAATCATAACGATTTACACACATAGACAAGCACGCATTTCCAACGATTCACCATATAATAGAAAAGTAAATCCTATTATTCTTTATGTTTTGTGGTCAACCGTGCATAATGTGTGTTTTCAATGGGGAGATGTGCAATGATTTACCTTTACCATGAATAGGCTTTCACACTTTCAGTGTACACAGTTATACCCACTGAAGAGACAACGCAAATCATGTTTAATGAAATGTGCCAATTTTGAGATTTTCTTTCCTATTTTGTTTTGGTTTCCTTTCTTTGTTTCTTATATCTTTTATTATTATTTTTTTGTGGGGGGGGGGGTCTTTAATGACTTCTTTTTCTTTTTATTTGCTTGAAATCTTTGAAGTTTACTTTCATGGGGTCAGGAATTACTGGTTTGGAAGGAGAAGTTTGGCAATGCATTGGACATAGGGTGGTAGATGTCGTTGCATTATTTTGCTATCTACTGCAGATAGCATTGACAAATTTGCACCCCACATCCGTGTGATGTTTGATTGACGGTGCCCTTAGTGTTATAGCAAATATAAAAGATGGTCCATGATTGTCCAAAAACATTTTCAACTTTTCCAGCTATTCAAATTGCTATGTTTTAAACTGTTTGGGGATATGTATCAGGTATTTTACGTCTTATTCGACTTAAATTATTCAAAATTTGATGAAAATATATGTTTAAAGTGACCGATCCCTGAAATATCTGTGGATGTAATGTAATATTATTTATTGCATGTGTTCCTTATTATATATAAACTAACATGTCCAAGTTTCATTTAAATCGCTCTACTGGATCTGAAGTTATGATCCCAAATGTGAAAAAGCAAACACTGATTTTAGAATTCCTCAGACAATCTCAGAAAATATTGTTCGAACACTTTAAAGGCCTTATTGGAAATAGTCCCCCTTCTACCCCCGTACAATGTTGGCATACCCAATATGCTCATCCTCACATATCTTCTCCCAACATTGATTGGTGGGGAAAGGGGAGGGGATATACTTAAGATGAACATTGAGAGAACTCTATTATAAATCTTAGTTTCCAGTGACTCATATAGCGTGCGCGCTATACTAAGATGAACATGGGAATTACAGTGGGTGTTCGAACACATTTTTTCCGGGATTGTCTACAAAATTGCTTAGCAAAATCATCTGATTTTAGTTTTTGGACAATAACTCTGCAGTTACGCCATCGATTTTAATGCAATTTGGCACACATGTTAGAAACATAATTTGCTATCATCCCACAAAATATGGAGGAAATCAATGAATATTTTGATAACGTTCTGTTAGTATAGATTTAACATAGCGTTTTGTACACACGAATACAGGCCTAAATTATTTATGTGCCATGTTTATTGAGCATATGTACATGTGGTATAATTAATTTAGAGAAGGTGTTAAAAATTTTATATTCAGCTAAAAACAGACATTACTCGTAAATTTAATGTTATGTATTTAAATGTCACAAATTTACCACTGTGTGATAAATCGGAGGGGGGGGACGAGAGCGAGCGAGTGATAGGAAGGAGAGATACGCACAGCCTATGCACATTTATTGTTTTTAAAACATTACTTGACCAACATTTAAGAAAATCAGCCTAATGTGTGAAATTGTGTCCATTAAACATTTTAAATACACCATGGTTAAGATGGTCAAATGGTGAATCATAACGATTTACACACATAGACAAGCACGCATTTCCAACGATTCACCATATAATAGAAAAGTAAATCCTATTATTCTTTATGTTTTGTGGTCAACCGTGCATAATGTGTGTTTTCAATGGGGAGATGTGCAATGATTTACCTTTACCATGAATAGGCTTTCACACTTTCAGTGTACACAGTTATACCCACTGAAGAGACAACATAAATCATGTTTAATGAAATGTGCCAATTTTGAGATTTTCTTTCCTATTTTGTTTTGGTTTCCTTTCTTTGTTTCTTATATCTTTTATTATTATTTTTTTTTTGGGGGGGGGGGTCTTTAATGACTTCTTTTTCTTTTTATTTGCTTGAAATCTTTGAAGTTTACTTTCATGGGGTCAGGAATTACTGGTTTGGAAGGAGAAGTTTGGCAATGCATTGGACATAGGGTGGTAGATGTCGTTGCATTATTTTGCTATCTACTGCAGATAGCATTGACAAATTTGCACCCCACATCCGTGTGATGTTTGATTGACGGTGCCCTTAGTGTTATAGCAAATATAAAAGATGGTCCATGATTGTCCAAAAACATTTTCAACTTTTCCAGCTATTCAAATTGCTATGTTTTAAACTGTTTGGGGATATGTATCAGGTATTTTACGTCTTATTCGACTTAAATTATTCAAAATTTGATGAAAATATATGTTTAAAGTGACCGATCCCTGAAATATCTGTGGATGTAATGTAATATTATTTATTGCATGTGTTCCTTATTATATATAAACTAACATGTCCAAGTTTCATTTAAATCGCTCTACTGGATCTGAAGTTATGATCCCAAATGTGAAAAAGCAAACACTGATTTTAGAATTCCTCAGACAATCTCAGAAAATATTGTTCGAACACTTTAAAGGCCTTATTGGAAATAGTCCCCCTTCTACCCCCGTACAATGTTGGCATACCCAATATGCTCATCCTCACATATCTTCTCCCAACATTGATTGGTGGGGAAAGGGGAGGGGATATACTTAAGATGAACATTGAGAGAACTCTATTATAAATCTTAGTTTCCAGTGACTCATATAGCGTGCGCGCTATACTAAGATGAACATGGGAATTACAGTGGGTGTTCGAACACATTTTTCCGGGATTGTCTACAAAATTGCTTAGCAAAATCATCTGATTTTAGTTTTTGGACAATAACTCTGCAGTTACGCCATCGATTTTAATGCAATTTGGCACACATGTTAGAAACATAATTTGCTATCATCCCACAAAATATGGAGGAAATCAATGAATATTTTGATAACGTTCTGTTAGTATAGATTTAACATAGCGTTTTGTACACACGAATACAGGCCTAAATTATTTATGTGCCATGTTTATTGAGCATATGTACATGTGGTATAATTAATTTAGAGAAGGTGTTAAAATTTTATATTCAGCTAAAACAGACATTACTCGTAAATTTAATGTTATGTATTTAAATGTCACAAATTTACCACTGTGTGATAAATCGGAGGGGGGGGGGGACGAGAGAGCGAGCGAGTGATAGGAAGGGAGAGATACGCACAGCCTATGCACATTTATTGGTTTTAAAAACATTACTTGACCAACATTTAAGAAAATCAGCCTAATGTGTGAAATTGTGTCCATTAAACATTTTAAATACACCATGGTTAAGATGGTCAAATGGTGAATCATAACGATTTACACACATAGACAAGCACGCATTTCCAACGATTCACCATATAATAGAAAAGTAAATCCTATTATTCTTTATGTTTTGTGGTCAACCGTGCATAATGTGTGTTTTCAATGGGGAGATGTGCAATGATTTACCTTTACCATGAATAGGCTTTCACACTTTCAGTGTACACAGTTATACCCACTGAAGAGACAACGCAAATCATGTTTAATGAAATGTGCCAATTTTGAGATTTTCTTTCCTATTTTGTTTTGGTTTCCTTTCTTTGTTTCTTATATCTTTTATTATTATTTTTTTTGTTTTTTTTCTTTAATGACTTCTTTTTCTTTTTATTTGCTTGAAATCTTTGAAGTTTACTTTCATGGGGTCAGGAATTACTGGTTTGGAAGGAGAAGTTTGGCAATGCATTGGACATAGGGTGGTAGATGTCGTTGCATTATTTTGCTATCTACTGCAGATAGCATTGACAAATTGCACCCCACATCCGTGTGATGTTTGATTGACGGTGCCCTTAGTGTTATAGCAAATATAAAAGATGGTCCATGATTGTCCAAAAACATTTTCAACTTTTCCAGCTATTCAAATTGCTATGTTTTAAACTGTTTGGGGATATGTATCAGGTATTTTACGTCTTATTCGACTTAAATTATTCAAAATTTGATGAAAATATATGTTTAAAGTGACCGATCCCTGAAATATCTGTGGATGTAATGTAATATTATTTATTGCATGTGTTCCTTATTATATATAAACTAACATGTCCAAGTTTCATTTAAATCGCTCTACTGGATCTGAAGTTATGATCCCAAATGTGAAAAAGCAAACACTGATTTTAGAATTCCTCAGACAATCTCAGAAAATATTGTTCGAACACTTTAAAGGCCTTATTGGAAAAAGTCCCCCTTCTACCCCCGTACAATGTTGGCATACCCAATATGCTCATCCTCACATATCTTCTCCCAACATTGATTGGTGGGGAAAGGGAGGGATATACTTAAGATGAACATTGAGAGAACTCTATTATAAATCTTAGTTTCCAGTGACTCATATAGCGTGCGCGCTATACTAAGATGAACATGGGAATTACAGTGGGTGTTCGAACACATTTTTTCCGGGATTGTCTACAAAATTGCTTAGCAAAATCATCTGATTTTAGTTTTTGGACAATAACTCTGCAGTTACGCCATCGATTTTAATGCAATTTGGCACACATGTTAGAAACATAATTTGCTATCATCCCACAAAATATGGAGGAAATCAATGAATATTTTGATAACGTTCTGTTAGTATAGATTTAACATAGCGTTTTGTACACACGAATACAGGCCTAAATTATTTATGTGCCATGTTTATTGAGCATATGTACATGTGGTATAATTAATTTAGAGAAGGTGTTAAAATTTTATATTCAGCTAAAAACAGACATTACTCGTAAATTTAATGTTATGTATTTAATGTCACAAATTTACCACTGTGTGATAAATCGGAGGGGGACGAGAGAGCGAGCGAGTGATAGGAAGGAGAGATACGCACAGCCTATGCACATTTATTGTTTTTAAAACATTACTTGACCAACATTTAAGAAAATCAGCCTAATGTGTGAAATTGTGTCCATTAAACATTTTAAATACACCATGGTTAAGATGGTCAAATGGTGAATCATAACGATTTACACACATAGACAAGCACGCATTTCCAACGATTCACCATATAATAGAAAAGTAAATCCTATTATTCTTTATGTTTTGTGGTCAACCGTGCATAATGTGTGTTTTCAATGGGGAGATGTGCAATGATTTACCTTTACCATGAATAGGCTTTCACACTTTCAGTGTACACAGTTATACCCACTGAAGAGACAACGCAAATCATGTTTAATGAAATGTGCCAATTTTGAGATTTTCTTTCCTATTTTGTTTTGGTTTCCTTTCTTTGTTTCTTATATCTTTTATTATTATTTTTTTTTGGGGGGTCTTTAATGACTTCTTTTCTTTTTATTTGCTTGAAATCTTTGAAGTTTACTTTCATGGGGTCAGGAATTACTGGTTTGGAAGGAGAAGTTTGGCAATGCATTGGACATAGGGTGGTAGATGTCGTTGCATTATTTTGCTATCTACTGCAGATAGCATTGACAAATTCGCATCCCACATCCGTGTGATGTTTGATTGACGGTGCCCTTAGTGTTATAGCAAATATAAAAGATGGTCCATGATTGTCCAAAACATTTTCAACTTTTCCAGCTATTCAAATTGCTATGTTTTAAACTGTTTGGGGATATGTATCAGGTATTTTACGTCTTATTCGACTTAAATTATTCAAAATTTGATGAAAATATATGTTTAAAGTGACCGATCTCTGAAATATCTGTGGATGTAATGTAATATTATTTATTGCATGTGTTCCTTATTATATATAAACTAACATGTCCAAGTTTCATTTAAATCGCTCTACTGGATCTGAAGTTATGATCCCAAATGTGAAAAAGCAAACACTGATTTTAGAATTCCTCAGACAATCTCAGAAAATATTGTTCGAACACTTTAAAGGCCTTATTGGAAATAGTCCCCCTTCTACCCCCGTACAATGTTGGCATACCCAATATGCTCATCCTCACATATCTTCTCCCAACATTGATTGGTGGGGAAAGGGAGGGGATATACTTAAGATGAACATTGAGAGAACTCTATTATAAATCTTAGTTTCCAGTGACTCATATAGCGTGCGCGCTATACTAAGATGAACATGGGAATTACAGTGGGTGTTCGAACACATTTTTCCGGGATTGTCTACAAAATTGCTTAGCAAAATCATCTGATTTTAGTTTTTGGACAATAACTCTGCAGTTACGCCATCGATTTTAATGCAATTTGGCACACATGTTAGAAACATAATTTGCTATCATCCAACAAAATATGGAGGAAATCAATGAATATTTTGATAACGTTCTGTTAGTATAGATTTAACATAGCGTTTTGTACACACGAATACAGGCCTAAATTATTTATGTGCCATGTTTATTGAGCATATGTACATGTGGTATAATTAATTTAGAGAAGGTGTTAAAATTTTATATTCAGCTAAAAACAGACATTACTCGTAAATTTAATGTTATGTATTTAAATGTCACAAATTTACCACTGTGTGATAAATCGGAGGGGGGGGACGAGAGAGCGAGCGAGTGATAGGAAGGGAGAGATACGCACAGCCTATGCACATTTATTGTTTTTAAAAACATTACTTGACCAACATTTAAGAAAATCAGCCTAATGTGTGAAATTGTGTCCATTAAACATTTTAAATACACCATGGTTAAGATGGTCAAATGGTGAATCATAACGATTTACACACATAGACAAGCACGCATTTCCAACGATTCACCATATAATAGAAAAGTAAATCCTATTATTCTTTATGTTTTGTGGTCAACCGTGCATAATGTGTGTTTTCAATGGGGAGATGTGCAATGATTTACCTTTACCATGAATAGGCTTTCACACTTTCAGTGTACACAGTTATACCCACTGAAGAGACAACGCAAATCATGTTTAATGAAATGTGCCAATTTTGAGATTTTCTTTCCTATTTTGTTTTGGTTTCTTTCTTTGTTTCTTATATCTTTTATTATTATTTTTTTGTGGGGGGGGGTCTTTAATGACTTCTTTTTCTTTTTATTTGCTTGAAATCTTTGAAGTTTACTTTCATGGGGTCAGGAATTACTGGTTTGGAAGGAGAAGTTTGGCAATGCATTGGACATAGGGTGGTAGATGTCGTTGCATTATTTTGCTATCTACTGCAGATAGCATTGACAAATTGCACCCCACATCCGTGTGATGTTTGATTGACGGTGCCCTTAGTGTTATAGCAAATATAAAAGATGGTCCATGATTGTCCAAAAACATTTTCAACTTTTCCAGCTATTCAAATTGCTATGTTTTAAACTGTTTGGGGATATGTATCAGGTATTTTACGTCTTATTCGACTTAAATTATTCAAAATTTGATGAAAATATATGTTTAAAGTGACCGATCCCTGAAATATCTGTGGATGTAATGTAATATTATTTATTGCATGTGTTCCTTATTATATATAAACTAACATGTCCAAGTTTCATTTAAATCGCTCTACTGGATCTGAAGTTATGATCCCAAATGTGAAAAAGCAAACACTGATTTTAGAATTCCTCAGACAATCTCAGAAAATATTGTTCGAACACTTTAAAGGCCTTATTGGAAATAGTCCCCCTCTACCCCCGTACAATGTTGGCATACCCAATATGCTCATCCTCACATATCTTCTCCCAACATTGATTGGTGGGGAAAGGGAGGGATATACTTAAGATGAACATTGAGAGAACTCTATTATAAATCTTAGTTTCCAGTGACTCATATAGCGTGCGCGCTATACTAAGATGAACATGGGAATTACAGTGGGTGTTCGAACACATTTTTTCCGGGATTGTCTACAAAATTGCTTAGCAAAATCATCTGATTTTAGTTTTTGGACAATAACTCTGCAGTTACGCCATCGATTTTAATGCAATTTGGCACACATGTTAGAAACATAATTTGCTATCATCCCACAAAATATGGAGGAAATCAATGAATATTTTGATAACGTTCTGTTAGTATAGATTTAACATAGCGTTTTGTACACACGAATACAGGCCTAAATTATTTATGTGCCATGTTTATTGAGCATATGTACATGTGGTATAATTAATTTAGAGAAGGTGTTAAAGTTTTATATTCAGCTAAAAACAGACATTACTCGTAAATTTAATGTTATGTATTTAAATGTCACAAATTTACCACTGTGTGATAAATCGGAGGGGGGGGGACGAGAGAGCGAGCGAGTGATAGGAAGGGAGAGATACGCACAGCCTATGCACATTTATTGTTTTTAAAAACATTACTTGACCAACATTTAAGAAAATCAGCCTAATGTGTGAAATTGTGTCCATTAAACATTTTAAATACACCATGGTTAAGATGGTCAAATGGTGAATCATAACGATTTACACACATAGACAAGCACGCATTTCCAACGATTCACCATATAATAGAAAAGTAAATCCTATTATTCTTTATGTTTTGTGGTCAACCGTGCATAATGTGTGTTTTCAATGGGGAGATGTGCAATGATTTACCTTTACCATGAATAGGCTTTCACACTTTCAGTGTACACAGTTATACCCACTGAAGAGACAACGCAAATCATGTTTAATGAAATGTGCCACCATTTTGAGATTTTCTTTCCTATTTTGTTTTGGTTTCCTTTCTTTGTTTCTTATATCTTTTATTATTATTTTTTTGTGGGGGGGGGGTCTTTAATGACTTCTTTTTCTTTTTATTTGCTTGAAATCTTTGAAGTTTACTTTCATGGGGTCAGGAATTACTGGTTTGGAAGGAGAAGTTTGGCAATGCATTGGACATAGGGTGGTAGATGTCGTTGCATTATTTTGCTATCTACTGCAGATAGCATTGACAAATTTGCACCCACATCCGTGTGATGTTTGATTGACGGTGCCCTTAGTGTTATAGCAAATATAAAAGATGGTCCATGATTGTCCAAAAACATTTTCAACTTTTCCAGCTATTCAAATTGCTATGTTTTAAACTGTTTGGGGATATGTATCAGGTATTTTACGTCTTATTCGACTTAAATTATTCAAAATTTGATGAAAATATATGTTTAAAGTGACCGATCCCTGAAATATCTGTGGATGTAATGTAATATTATTTATTGCATGTGTTCCTTATTATATATAAACTAACATGTCCAAGTTTCATTTAAATCGCTCTACTGGATCTGAAGTTATGATCCCAAATGTGAAAAAAGCAAACACTGATTTTAGAATTCCTCAGACAATCTCAGAAAATATTGTTCGAACACTTTAAAGGCCTTATTGGAAATAGTCCCCCTTCTACCCCCATACCATGTTGGCATACCCAATATGCTCATCCTCACATATCTTCTCCCAACATTGATTGGTGGGGAAAGGAGGGATATACTTAAGATGAACATTGAGAGAACTCTATTATAAATCTTAGTTTCAGTGACTCATATAGCGTGCGCGCTATACTAAGATGAACATGGGAATTACAGTGGGTGTTCGAACACATTTTTTCCGGGATTGTCTACAAAATTGCTTAGCAAAATCATCTGATTTTAGTTTTTGGACAATAACTCTGCAGTTACGCCATCGATTTTAATGCAATTTGGCACACATGTTAGAAACATAATTTGCTATCATCCCACAAAATATGGAGGAAATCAATGAATATTTTGATAACGTTCTGTTAGTATAGATTTAACATAGCGTTTTGTACACACAAATACAGGCCTAAATTATTTATGTGCCATGTTTATTGAGCATATGTACATGTGGTATAATTAATTTAGAGAAGGTGTTAAATTTTATATTCAGCTAAAAACAGACATTACTCGTAAATTTAATGTTATGTATTTAAATGTCACAAATTTACCACTGTGTGATAAATCGGAGGGGGGGACGAGAGAGGCGAGCGAGTGATAGGAAGGGGGAGATACGCACAGCCTATGCACATTTATTGTTTTTAAAAACATTACTTGACCAACATTTAAGAAAATCAGCCTAATGTGTGAAATTGTGTCCATTAAACATTTTAAATACACCATGGTTAAGATGGTCAAATGGTGAATCATAACGATTTACACACATATAGACAAGCACGCATTTCCAACGATTCACCATATAATAGAAAAGTAAATCCTATTATTCTTTATGTTTTGTGGTCAACCGTGCATAATGTGTGTTTTCAATGGGGAGATGTGCAATGATTTACCTTTACCATGAATAGGCTTTCACACTTTCAGTGTACACAGTTATACCCACTGAAGAGACAACGCAAATCATGTTTAATGAAATGTGCCAATTTTGAGATTTTCTTTCCTATTTTGTTTTGGTTTCCTTTCTTTGTTTCTTATATCTTTTATTATTATTTTTTTGTGGGGGGTCTTTAATGACTTCTTTTTCTTTTTATTTGCTTGAAATCTTTGAAGTTTACTTTCATGGGGTCAGGAATTACTGGTTTGGAAGGAGAAGTTTGGCAATGCATTGGACATAGGGTGGTAGATGTCGTTGCATTATTTTGCTATCTACTGCAGATAGCATTGACAAATTTGCATCTCACATCCGTGTGATGTTTGATTGACGGTGCCCTTAGTGTTATAGCAAATATAAAAGATGGTCCATGATTGTCCAAAACATTTTCAACTTTTCCAGCTATTCAAATTGCTATGTTTTAAACTGTTTGGGGATATGTATCAGGTATTTTACGTCTTATTCGACTTAAATTATTCAAAATTTGATGAAAATATATGTTTAAAGTGACCGATCCCTGAAATATCTGTGGATGTAATGTAATATTATTTATTGCATGTGTTCCTTATTATATATAAACTAACATGTCCAAGTTTCATTTAAATCGCTCTACTGGATCTGAAGTTATGATCCCAAATGTGAAAAAAGCAAACACTGATTTTAGAATTCCTCAGACAATCTCAGAAAATATTGTTCGAACACTTTAAAGGCCTTATTGGAAATAGTCCCCTTCTACCCCCGTACAATGTTGGCATACCCAATATGCTCATCCTCACATATCTTCTCCCAACATTGATTGGTGGGGAAAGGGAGGGATATACTTAAGATGAACATTGAGAGAACTCTATTATAAATCTTAGTTTCCAGTGACTCATATAGCGTGCGCGCTATACTAAGATGAACATGGGAATTACAGTGGGTGTTCGAACACATTTTTTCCGGGATTGTCTACAAAATTGCTTAGCAAAATCATCTGATTTTAGTTTTTGGACAATAACTCTGCAGTTACGCCATCGATTTTAATGCAATTTGGCACACATGTTAGAAACATAATTTGCTATCATCCCACAAAATATGGAGGAAATCAATGAATATTTTGATAACGTTCTGTTAGTATAGATTTAACATAGCGTTTTGTACACACGAATACAGGCCTAAATTATTTATGTGCCATGTTTATTGAGCATATGTACATGTGGTATAATTAATTTAGAGAAGGTGTTAAAATTTTATATTCAGCTAAAACAGACATTACTCGTAAATTTAATGTTATGTATTTAAATGTCACAAATTTACCACTGTGTGATAAATCGGAGGGGGGGACGAGAGAGCGAGCGAGTGATAGGAAGGGAGATATACGCACAGCCTATGCACATTTATTGTTTTTAAAAACATTACTTGACCAACATTTAAGAAAATCAGCCTAATGTGTGAAATTGTGTCCATTAAACATTTTAAATACACCATGGTTAAGATGGTCAAATGGTGAATCATAACGATTTACACACATAGACAAGCACGCATTTCCAACGATTCACCATATAATAGAAAAGTAAATCCTATTATTCTTTATGTTTTGTGGTCAACCGTGCATAATGTGTGTTTTCAATGGGGAGATGTGCAATGATTTACCTTTACCATGAATAGGCTTTCACACTTTCAGTGTACACAGTTATACCCACTGAAGAGACAACGCAAATCATGTTTAATGAAATGTGCCAATTTTGAGATTTTCTTTCCTATTTTGTTTTGGTTTCCTTTCTTTGTTTCTTATATCTTTTATTATTATTTTTTTGGGGGGGGGTCTTTAATGACTTCTTTTTCTTTTTATTTGCTTGAAATCTTTGAAGTTTACTTTCATGGGGTCAGGAATTACTGGTTTGGAAGGAGAAGTTTGGCAATGCATTGGACATAGGGTGGTAGATGTCGTTGCATTATTTTGCTATCTACTGCAGATAGCATTGACAAATTGCACCCCACATCCGTGTGATGTTTGATTGACGGTGCCCTTAGTGTTATAGCAAATATAAAAGATGGTCCATGATTGTCCAAAAACATTTTCAACTTTTCCAGCTATTCAAATTGCTATGTTTTAAACTGTTTGGGGATATGTATCAGGTATTTTACGTCTTATTCGACTTAAATTATTCAAAATTTGATGAAAATATATGTTTAAAGTGACCGATCCTGAAATATCTGTGGATGTAATGCAATATTATTTATTGCATGTGTTCCTTATTATATATAAACTAACATGTCCAAGTTTCATTTAAATCGCTCTACTGGATCTGAAGTTATGATCCCAAATGTGAAAAAGCAAACACTGATTTTAGAATTCCTCAGACAATCTCAGAAAATATTGTTCGAACACTTTAAAGGCCTTATTGGAAATAGTCCCCCTTCTACCCTCGTACAATGTTGGCATACCCAATATGCTCATCCTCACATATCTTCTCCCAACATTGATTGGTGGGGAAAGGGAGGGATATACTTAAGATGAACATTGAGAGAACTCTATTATAAATCTTAGTTTCCAGTGACTCATATAGCGTGCGCGCTATACTAAGATGAACATGGGAATTACAGTGGGTGTTCGAACACATTTTTTCCGGGATTGTCTACAAAATTGCTTAGCAAAATCATCTGATTTTAGTTTTTTGGACAATAACTCTGCAGTTACGCCATCGATTTTAATGCAATTTGGCACACATGTTAGAAACATAATTTGCTATCATCCCACAAAATATGGAGGAAATCAATGAATATTTTGATAACGTTCTGTTAGTATAGATTTAACATAGCGTTTTGTACACACGAAATACAGGCCTAAATTATTTATGTGCCATGTTTATTGAGCATATGTACATGTGGTATAATTAATTTAGAGAAGGTGTTAAAATTTTATATTCAGCTAAAACAGACATTACTCGTAAATTTAATGTTATGTATTTAAATGTCACAAATTTACCACTGTGTGATAAATCGGAGGGGGGGACGAGAGAGCGAGCGAGTGATAGGAAGGGAGAGATACGCACAGCCTATGCACATTTATTGTTTTTAAAAACATTACTTGACCAACATTTAAGAAAATCAGCCTAATGTGTGAAATTGTGTCCATTAAACATTTTAAATACACCATGGTTAAGATGGTCAAATGGTGAATCATAACGATTTACACACATTGAAAACACACATTATGCACGCATTTCCAACGATTCACCATATAATAGAAAAGTAAATCCTATTATTCTTTATGTTTTGTGGTCAACCGTGCATAATGTGTGTTTTCAATGGGGAGATGTGCAATGATTTACCTTTACCATGAATAGGCTTTCACACTTTCAGTGTACACAGTTATACCCACTGAAGAGACAACGCAAATCATGTTTAATGAAATGTGCCAATTTTGAGATTTTCTTTCCTATTTTGTTTTGGTTTCCTTTCTTTGTTTCTTATATCTTTTATTATTATTTTTTTGTGGGGGGGGGGTCTTTAATGACTTCTTTTTTCTTTTTATTTGCTTGAAATCTTTGAAGTTTACTTTCATGGGGTCAGGAATTACTGGTTTGGAAGGAGAAGTTTGGCAATGCATTGGACATAGGGTGGTAGATGTCGTTGCATTATTTTGCTATCTACTGCAGATAGCATTGACAAATTGCACCCACATCCGTGTGATGTTTGATTGACGGTGCCCTTAGTGTTATAGCAAATATAAAAGATGGTCCATGATTGTCCAAAAACATTTTCAACTTTTCCAGCTATTCAAATTGCTATGTTTTAAACTGTTTGGGGATATGTATCAGGTATTTTACGTCTTATTCGACTTAAATTATTCAAAATTTGATGAAAATATATGTTTAAAGTGACCGATCCCTGAAATATCTGTGGATGTAATGTAATATTATTTATTGCATGTGTTCCTTATTATATATAAACTAACATGTCCAAGTTTCATTTAAATCGCTCTACTGGATCTGAAGTTATGATCCCAAATGTGAAAAAGCAAACACTGATTTTAGAATTCCTCAGACAATCTCAGAAAATATTGTTCGAACACTTTAAAGGCCTTATTGGAAATAGTCCCCCTTCTACCCTCGTACAATGTTGGCATACCCAATATGCTCATCCTCACATATCTTCTCCCAACATTGAGTGGTGGGGAAAGGGGAGGGATATACTTAAGATGAACATTGAGAGAACTCTATTATAAATCTTAGTTTCCAGTGACTCATATAGCGTGCGCGCTATACTAAGATGAACATGGGAATTACAGTGGGTGTTCGAACACATTTTTTCCGGGATTGTCTACAAAATTGCTTAGCAAAATCATCTGATTTTAGTTTTTGGACAATAACTCTGCAGTTACGCCATCGATTTTAATGCAATTTGGCACACATGTTAGAAACATAATTTGCTATCATCCCACAAAATATGGAGGAAATCAATGAATATTTTGATAACGTTCTGTTAGTATAGATTTAACATAGCGTTTTGTACACACGAATACAGGCCTAAATTATTTATGTGCCATGTTTATTGAGCATATGTACATGTGGTATAATTAATTTAGAGAAGGTGTTAAAATTTTATATTCAGCTAAAACAGACATTACTCGTAAATTTAATGTTATGTATTGAAATGTCACAAATTTACCACTGTGTGATAAATCGGAGGGGGGGACGAGAGAGCGAGCGAGTGATAGGAAGGAGAGATACGCACAGCCTATGCACATTTATTGTTTTTAAAACATTACTTGACCAACATTTAAGAAAATCAGCCTAATGTGTGAAATTGTGTCCATTAAACATTTTAAATACACCATGGTTAAGATGGTCAAATGGTGAATCATAACGATTTACACACATAGACAAGCACGCATTTCCAACGATTCACCATATAATAGAAAAGTAAATCCTATTATTCTTTATGTTTTGTGGTCAACCGTGCATAATGTGTGTTTTCAATGGGGAGATGTGCAATGATTTACCTTTACCATGAATAGGCTTTCACACTTTCAGTGTACACAGTTATACCCACTGAAGAGACAACGCAAATCATGTTTAATGAAATGTGCCAATTTTGAGATTTTCTTTCCTATTTTGTTTTGGTTTCCTTTCTTTGTTTCTTATATCTTTTATTATTATTTTTTTTGTGGGGGGTCTTTAATGACTTCTTTTTCTTTTTATTTGCTTGAAATCTTTGAAGTTTACTTTCATGGGGTCAGGAATTACTGGTTTGGAAGGAGAAGTTTGGCAATGCATTGGACATAGGGTGGTAGATGTCGTTGCATTATTTTGCTATCTACTGCAGATAGCATTGACAAATTGCACCCCACATCCGTGTGATGTTTGATTGACGGTGCCCTTAGTGTTATAGCAAATATAAAAGATGGTCCATGATTGTCCAAAAACATTTTCAACTTTTCCAGCTATTCAAATTGCTATGTTTTAAACTGTTTGGGGATATGTATCAGGTATTTTACGTCTTATTCGACTTAAATTATTCAAAATTTGATGAAAATATATGTTTAAAGTGACCGATCCCTGAAATATCTGTGGATGTAATGTAATATTATTTATTGCATGTGTTCCTTATTATATATAAACTAACATGTCCAAGTTTCATTTAAATCGCTCTACTGGATCTGAAGTTATGATCCCAAATGTGAAAAAGCAAACACTGATTTTAGAATTCCTCAGACAATCTCAGAAAATATTGTTCGAACACTTTAAAGGCCTTATTGGAAATAGTCCCCCTTCTACCCCCGTACAATGTTGGCATACCCAATATGCTCATCCTCACATATCTTCTCCCAACATTGATTGGTGGGGAAAGGGGAGGGGATATACTTAAGATGAACATTGAGAGAACTCTATTATAAATCTTAGTTTCCAGTGACTCATATAGCGTGCGCGCTATACTAAGATGAACATAGGGAATTACAGTGGGTGTTCGAACACATTTTTTCCGGGATTGTCTACAAAATTGCTTAGCAAAATCATCTGATTTTAGTTTTTGGACAATAACTCTGCAGTTACGCCATCGATTTTAATGCAATTTGGCACACATGTTAGAAACATAATTTGCTATCATCCCACAAAATATGGAGGAAATCAATGAATATTTTGATAACGTTCTGTTAGTATAGATTTAACATAGCGTTTTGTACACACGAATACAGGCCTAAATTATTTATGTGCCATGTTTATTGAGCATATGTACATGTGGTATAATTAATTTAGAGAAGGTGTTAAAATTTTATATTCAGCTAAAAACAGACATTACTCGTAAATTTAATGTTATGTATTTAAAAGTCACAAATTTACCACTGTGTGATAAATCGGAGGGGGGACGAGAGAGCGAGCGAGTGATAGGAAGGGAGAGATACGCACAGCCTATGCACATTTATTGTTTTTAAAAACATTACTTGACCAACATTTAAGAAAATCAGCCTAATGTGTGAAATTGTGTCCATTAAACATTTTAAATACACCATGGTTAAGATGGTCAAATGGTGAATCATAACGATTTACACACATAGACAAGCACGCATTTCCAACGATTCACCATATAATAGAAAAGTAAATCCTATTATTCTTTATGTTTTGTGGTCAACCGTGCATAATGTGTGTTTTCAATGGGGAGATGTGCAATGATTTACCTTTACCATGAATAGGCTTTCACACTTTCAGTGTACACAGTTATACCCACTGAAGAGACAACGCAAATCATGTTTAATGAAATGTGCCAATTTTGAGATTTTCTTTCCTATTTTGTTTTGGTTTCCTTTCTTTGTTTCTTATATCTTTTATTATTATTTTTTTTGTGGGGGGGGGTCTTTAATGACTTCTTTTTCTTTTTATTTGCTTGAAATCTTTGAAGTTTACTTTCATGGGGTCAGGAATTACTGGTTTGGAAGGAGAAGTTTGGCAATGCATTGGACATAGGGTGGTAGATGTCGTTGCATTATTTTGCTATCTACTGCAGATAGCATTGACAAATTTGCACCCCACATCCGTGTGATGTTTGATTGACGGTGCCCTTAGTGTTATAGCAAATATAAAAGATGGTCCATGATTGTCCAAAAACATTTTCAACTTTTCCAGCTATTCAAATTGCTATGTTTTAAACTGTTTGGGGATATGTATCAGGTATTTTACGTCTTATTCGACTTAAATTATTCAAAATTTGATGAAAATATATGTTTAAAGTGACCGATCCCTGAAATATCTGTGGATGTAATGTAATATTATTTATTGCATGTGTTCCTTATTATATATAAACTAACATGTCCAAGTTTCATTTAAATCGCTCTACTGGATCTGAAGTTATGATCCCAAATGTGAAAAAAAGCAAACACTGATTTTAGAATTCCTCAGACAATCTCAGAAAATATTGTTCGAACACTTTAAAGGCCTTATTGGAAATAGTCCCCCTTCTACCCCCGTACAATGTTGGCATACCCAATATGCTCATCCTCACATATCTTCTCCCAACATTGATTGGTGGGGAAAGGGGAGGGGATATACTTAAGATGAACATTGAGAGAACTCTATTATAAATCTTAGTTTCCAGTGACTCATATAGCGTGCGCGCTATACTAAGATGAACATGGGAATTACAGTGGGTGTTCGAACACATTTTTTCCGGGATTGTCTACAAAATTGCTTAGCAAAATCATCTGATTTTAGTTTTTGGACAATAACTCTGCAGTTACGCCATCGATTTTAATGCAATTTGGCACACATGTTAGAAACATAATTTGCTATCATCCCACAAAATATGGAGGAAATCAATGAATATTTTGATAACGTTCTGTTAGTATAGATTTAACATAGCGTTTTGTACACACGAATACAGGCCTAAATTATTTATGTGCCATGTTTATTGAGCATATGTACATGTGGTATAATTAATTTAGAGAAGGTGTTAAAATTTTATATTCAGCTAAAAACAGACATTACTCGTAAATTTAATGTTATGTATTTAATGTCACAAATTTACCACTGTGTGATAAATCGGAGGGGGGGACGAGAGAGCGAGCGAGTGATAGGAAGGAGAGATACGCACAGCCTATGCACATTTATTGTTTTTAAAAACATTACTTGACCAACATTTAAGAAAATCAGCCTAATGTGTGAAATTGTGTCCATTAAACATTTTAAATACACCATGGTTAAGATGGTCAAATGGTGAATCATAACGATTTACACACATAGACAAGCACGCATTTCCAACGATTCACCATATAATAGAAAAGTAAATCCTATTATTCTTTATGTTTTGTGGTCAACCGTGCATAATGTGTGTTTTCAATGGGGAGATGTGCAATGATTTACCTTTACCATGAATAGGCTTTCACACTTTCAGTGTACACAGTTATACCCACTGAAGAGACAACGCAAATCATGTTTAATGAAATGTGCCAATTTTGAGATTTTCTTTCCTATTTTGTTTTGGTTTCCTTTCTTTGTTTCTTATATCTTTTATTATTATTTTTTTTTGTGGGGGGGTCTTTAATGACTTCTTTTCTTTTTATTTGCTTGAAATCTTTGAAGTTTACTTTCATGGGGTCAGGAATTACTGGTTTGGAAGGAGAAGTTTGGCAATGCATTGGACATAGGGTGGTAGATGTCGTTGCATTATTTTGCTATCTACTGCAGATAGCATTGACAAATTTGCACCCCACATCCGTGTGATGTTTGATTGACGGTGCCCTTAGTGTTATAGCAAATATAAAAGATGGTCCATGATTGTCCAAAACATTTTCAACTTTTCCAGCTATTCAAATTGCTATGTTTTAAACTGTTTGGGGATATGTATCAGGTATTTTACGTCTTATTCGACTTAAATTATTCAAAATTTGATGAAAATGTAATATTGAAATATCTGTGGATGTAATGTAATATTATTTATTGCATGTGTTCCTTATTATATATAAACTAACATGTCCAAGTTTCATTTAAATCGCTCTACTGGATCTGAAGTTATGATCCCAAATGTGAAAAAGCAAACACTGATTTTAGAATTCCTCAGACAATCTCAGAAAATATTGTTCGAACACTTTAAAGGCCTTATTGGAAATAGTCCCCCTTCTACCCACGTACAATGTTGGCATACCCAATATGCTCATCCTCACATATCTTCTCCCAACATTGATTGGTGGGGAAAGGGGAGGGGATATACTTAAGATGAACATTGAGAGAACTCTATTATAAATCTTAGTTTCCAGTGACTCATATAGCGTGCGCGCTATACTAAGATGAACATGGGAATTACAGTGGGTGTTCGAACACATTTTTCCGGGATTGTCTACAAAATTGCTTAGCAAAATCATCTGATTTTAGTTTTTGGACAATAACTCTGCAGTTACGCCATCGATTTTAATGCAATTTGGCACACATGTTAGAAACATAATTTGCTATCATCCCACAAAATATGGAGGAAATCAATGAATATTTTGATAACGTTCTGTTAGTATAGATTTAACATAGCGTTTTGTACACACGAATACAGGCCTAAATTATTTATGTGCCATGTTTATTGAGCATATGTACATGTGGTATAATTAATTTAGAGAAGGTGTTAAAATTTTATATTCAGCTAAAAACAGACATTACTCGTAAATTTAATGTTATGTATTTAAATGTCACAAATTTACCACTGTGTGATAAATCGGAGGGGGGGGACGAGAGAGCGAGCGAGTGATAGGAAGGGAGAGATACGCACAGCCTATGCACATTTATTGTTTTTAAAAACATTACTTGACCAACATTTAAGAAAATCAGCCTAATGTGTGAAATTGTGTCCATTAAACATTTTAAATACACCATGGTTAAGATGGTCAAATGGTGAATCATAACGATTTACACACATAGACAAGCACGCATTTCCAACGATTCACCATATAATAGAAAAGTAAATCCTATTATTCTTTATGTTTTGTGGTCAACCGTGCATAATGTGTGTTTTCAATGGGGAGATGTGCAATGATTTACCTTTACCATGAATAGGCTTTCACACTTTCAGTGTACACAGTTATACCCACTGAAGAGACAACGCAAATCATGTTTAATGAAATGTGCCAATTTTGAGATTTTCTTTCCTATTTTGTTTTGGTTTCCTTTCTTTGTTTCTTATATCTTTTATTATTATTTTTTTGTGGGGGGGGGGTCTTTAATGACTTCTTTTCTTTTTATTTGCTTGAAATCTTTGAAGTTTACTTTCATGGGGTCAGGAATTACTGGTTTGGAAGGAGAAGTTTGGCAATGCATTGGACATAGGGTGGTAGATGTCGTTGCATTATTTTGCTATCTACTGCAGATAGCATTGACAAATTGCACCCCACATCCGTGTGATGTTTGATTGACGGTGCCCTTAGTGTTATAGCAAATATAAAAGATGGTCCATGATTGTCCAAAAACATTTTCAACTTTTCCAGCTATTCAAATTGCTATGTTTTAAACTGTTTGGGGATATGTATCAGGTATTTTACGTCTTATTCGACTTAAATTATTCAAAATTTGATGAAAATATATGTTTAAAGTGACCGATCCCTGAAATATCTGTGGATGTAATGTAATATTATTTATTGCATGTGTTCCTTATTATATATAAACTAACATGTCCAAGTTTCATTTAAATCGCTCTACTGGATCTGAAGTTATGATCCCAAATGTGAAAAAGCAAACACTGATTTTAGAATTCCTCAGACAATCTCAGAAAATATTGTTCGAACACTTTAAAGGCCTTATTGGAAATAGTCCCCCTTCTACCCCCGTACAATGTTGGCATACCCAATATGCTCATCCTCACATATCTTCTCCCAACATTGATTGGTAGGGAAAGGGGAGGGGATATACTTAAGATGAACATTGAGAGAACTCTATTATAAATCTTAGTTTCCAGTGACTCATATAGCGTGCGCGCTATACTAAGATGAACATGGGAATTACAGTGGGTGTTCGAACACATTTTTCCGGGATTGTCTACAAAATTGCTTAGCAAAATCATCTGATTTTAGTTTTTGGACAATAACTCTGCAGTTACGCCATCGATTTTAATGCAATTTGGCACACATGTTAGAAACATAATTTGCTATCATCCCACAAAATATGGAGGAAATCAATGAATATTTTGATAACGTTCTGTTAGTATAGATTTAACATAGCGTTTTGTACACACGAATACAGGCCTAAATTATTTATGTGCCATGTTTATTGAGCATATGTACATGTGGTATAATTAATTTAGAGAAGGTGTTAAAATTTTATATTCAGCTAAAAACAGACATTACTCGTAAATTTAATGTTATGTATTTAAATGTCACAAATTTACCACTGTGTGATAAATCGGAGGGGGGGACGAGAGAGCGAGCGAGTGATAGGAAGGAGAGATACGCACAGCCTATGCACATTTATTGTTTTTAAAAACATTACTTGACCAACATTTAAGAAAATCAGCCTAATGTGTGAAATTGTGTCCATTAAACATTTTAAATACACCATGGTTAAGATGGTCAAATGGTGAATCATAACGATTTACACACATAGACAAGCACGCATTTCCAACGATTCACCATATAATAGAAAAGTAAATCCTATTATTCTTTATGTTTTGTGGTCAACCGTGCATAATGTGTGTTTTCAATGGGGAGAAGTGCAATGATTTACCTTTACCATGAATAGGCTTTCACACTTTCAGTGTACACAGTTATACCCACTGAAGAGACAACGCAAATCATGTTTAATGAAATGTGCCAATTTTGAGATTTTCTTTCCTATTTTGTTTTGGTTTCCTTTCTTTGTTTCTTATATCTTTTATTATTATTTTTTTTTGTGGGGGGGGGGTCTTTAATGACTTCTTTTTCTTTTTATTTGCTTGAAATCTTTGAAGTTTACTTTCATGGGGTCAGGAATTACTGGTTTGGAAGGAGAAGTTTGGCAATGCATTGGACATAGGGTGGTAGATGTCGTTGCATTATTTTGCTATCTACTGCAGATAGCATTGACAAATTTGCACCCCACATCCGTGTGATGTTTGATTGACGGTGCCCTTAGTGTTATAGCAAATATAAAAGATGGTCCATGATTGTCCAAAAACATTTTCAACTTTTCCAGCTATTCAAATTGCTATGTTTTAAACTGTTTGGGGATATGTATCAGGTATTTTACGTCTTATTCGACTTAAATTATTCAAAATTTGATGAAAATATATGTTTAAAGTGACCGATCCCTGAAATATCTGTGGATGTAATGTAATATTATTTATTGCATGTGTTCCTTATTATATATAAACTAACATGTCCAAGTTTCATTTAAATCGCTCTACTGGATCTGAAGTTATGATCCCAAATGTGAAAAAAGCAAACACTGATTTTAGAATTCCTCAGACAATCTCAGAAAATATTGTTCGAACACTTTAAAGGCCTTATTGGAAATAGTCCCCCTTCTACCCCCGTACAATGTTGGCATACCCAATATGCTCATCCTCACATATCTTCTCCCAACATTGATTGGTGGGGCAAGGGGAGGGGATATACTTAAGATGAACATTGAGAGAACTCTATTATAAATCTTAGTTTCCAGTGACTCATATAGCGTGCGCGCTATACTAAGATGAACATGGGAATTACAGTGGGTGTTCGAACACATTTTTTCCGGGATTGTCTACAAAATTGCTTAGCAAAATCATCTGATTTTAGTTTTTGGACAATAACTCTGCAGTTACGCCATCGATTTTAATGCAATTTGGCACACATGTTAGAAACATAATTTGCTATCATCCCACAAAATATGGAGGAAATCAATGAATATTTTGATAACGTTCTGTTAGTATAGATTTAACATAGCGTTTTGTACACACGAATACAGGCCTAAATTATTTATGTGCCATGTTTATTGAGCATATGTACATGTGGTATAATTAATTTAGAGAAGGTGTTAAAATTTTATATTCAGCTAAAACAGACATTACTCGTAAATTTAATGTTATGTATTTAATGTCACAAATTTACCACTGTGTGATAAATCGGAGGGGGGGACGAGAGAGCGAGCGAGTGATAGGAAGGAGAGATACGCACAGCCTATGCACATTTATTGTTTTTAAAAACATTACTTGACCAACATTTAAGAAAATCAGCCTAATGTGTGAAATTGTGTCCATTAAACATTTTAAATACACCATGGTTAAGATGGTCAAATGGTGAATCATAACGATTTACACACATAGACAAGCACGCATTTCCAACGATTCACCATATAATAGAAAAGTAAATCCTATTATTCTTTATGTTTTGTGGTCAACCGTGCATAATGTGTGTTTTCAATGGGGAGATGTGCAATGATTTACCTTTACCATGAATAGGCTTTCACACTTTCAGTGTACACAGTTATACCCACTGAAGAGACAACGCAAATCATGTTTAATGAAATGTGCCAATTTTGAGATTTTCTTTCCTATTTTGTTTTGGTTTCCTTTCTTTGTTTCTTATATCTTTTATTATTATTTTTTTGTGGGGGGTCTTTAATGACTTCTTTTTCTTTTTATTTGCTTGAAATCTTTGAAGTTTACTTTCATGGGGTCAGGAATTACTGGTTTGGAAGGAGAAGTTTGGCAATGCATTGGACATAGGGTGGTAGATGTCGTTGCATTATTTTGCTATCTACTGCAGATAGCATTGACAAATTGCACCCCACATCCGTGTGATGTTTGATTGACGGTGCCCTTAGTGTTATAGCAAATATAAAAGATGGTCCATGATTGTCCAAAAACATTTTCAACTTTTCCAGCTATTCAAATTGCTATGTTTTAAACTGTTTGGGGATATGTATCAGGTATTTTACGTCTTATTCGACTTAAATTATTCAAAATTTGATGAAAATATATGTTTAAAGTGACCGATCCCTGAAATATCTGTGGATGTAATGTAATATTATTTATTGCATGTGTTCCTTATTATATATAAACTAACATGTCCAAGTTTCATTTAAATCGCTCTACTGGATCTGAAGTTATGATCCCAAATGTGAAAAAAGCAAACACTGATTTTAGAATTCCTCAGACAATCTCAGAAAATATTGTTCGAACACTTTAAAGGCCTTATTGGAAATAGTCACCCTTCTACACCCGTACAATGTTGGCATACCCAATATGCTCATCCTCACATATCTTCTCCCAACATTGATTGGTGGGGAAAGGGAGGGATATACTTAAGATGAACATTGAGAGAACTCTATTATAAATCTTAGTTTCCAGTGACTCATATAGCGTGCGCGCTATACTAAGATGAACATGGGAATTACAGTGGGTGTTCGAACACATTTTTTCCGGGATTGTCTACAAAATTGCTTAGCAAAATCATCTGATTTTAGTTTTTGGACAATAACTCTGCAGTTACGCCATCGATTTTAATGCAATTTGGCACACATGTTAGAAACATAATTTGCTATCATCCCACAAAATATGGAGGAAATCAATGAATATTTTGATAACGTTCTGTTAGTATAGATTTAACATAGCGTTTTGTACACACGAATACAGGCCTAAATTATTTATGTGCCATGTTTATTGAGCATATGTACATGTGGTATAATTAATTTAGAGAAGGTGTTAAAATTTTATATTCAGCTAAAAACAGACATTACTCGTAAATTTAATGTTATGTATTTAAATGTCACAAATTTACCACTGTGTGATAAATCGGAGGGGGGGGGACGAGAGAGCGAGCGAGTGATAGGAAGGGGGAGATACGCACAGCCTATGCACATTTATTGTTTTTAAAAACATTACTTGACCAACATTTAAGAAAATCAGCCTAATGTGTGAAATTGTGTCCATTAAACATTTTAAATACACCATGGTTAAGATGGTCAAATGGTGAATCATAACGATTTACACACATAGACAAGCACGCATTTCCAACGATTCACCATATAATAGAAAAGTAAATCCTATTATTCTTTATGTTTTGTGGTCAACCGTGCATAATGTGTGTTTTCAATGGGGAGATGTGCAATGATTTACCTTTACCATGAATAGGCTTTCACACTTTCAGTGTACACAGTTATACCCACTGAAGAGACAACGCAAATCATGTTTAATGAAATGTGCCAATTTTGAGATTTTCTTTCCTATTTTGTTTTGGTTTCCTTTCTTTGTTTCTTATATCTTTTATTATTATTTTTTTTGTGGGGGGTCTTTAATGACTTCTTTTTCTTTTTATTTGCTTGAAATCTTTGAAGTTTACTTTCATGGGGTCAGGAATTACTGGTTTGGAAGGAGAAGTTTGGCAATGCATTGGACATAGGGTGGTAGATGTCGTTGCATTATTTTGCTATCTACTGCAGATAGCATTGACAAATTTGCACCCCACATCCGTGTGATGTTTGATTGACGGTGCCCTTAGTGTTATAGCAAATATAAAAGATGGTCCATGATTGTCCAAAAACATTTTCAACTTTTCCAGCTATTCAAATTGCTATGTTTTAAACTGTTTGGGGATATGTATCAGGTATTTTACGTCTTATTCGACTTAAATTATTCAAAATTTGATGAAAATATATGTTTAAAGTGACCGATCCCTGAAATATCTGTGGATGTAATGTAATATTATTTATTGCATGTGTTCCTTATTATATATAAACTAACATGTCCAAGTTTCATTTAAATCGCTCTACTGGATCTGAAGTTATGATCCCAAATGTGAAAAAGCAAACACTGATTTTAGAATTCCTCAGACAATCTCAGAAAATATTGTTCGAACACTTTAAAGGCCTTATTGGAAATAGTCCCCTTCTACCCCCGTACAATGTTGGCATACCCAATATGCTCATCCTCACATATCTTCTCCCAACATTGATTGGTGGGGAAAGGGAGGGATATACTTAAGATGAACATTGAGAGAACTCTATTATAAATCTTAGTTTCCAGTGACTCATATAGCGTGCGCGCTATACTAAGATGAACATGGGAATTACAGTGGGTGTTCGAACACATTTTTCCGGGATTGTCTACAAAATTGCTTAGCAAAATCATCTGATTTTAGTTTTTGGACAATAACTCTGCAGTTACGCCATCGATTTTAATGCAATTTGGCACACATGTTAGAAACATAATTTGCTATCATCCCACAAAATATGGAGGAAATCAATGAATATTTTGATAACGTTCTGTTAGTATAGATTTAACATAGCGTTTTGTACACACGAATACAGGCCTAAATTATTTATGTGCCATGTTTATTGAGCATATGTACATGTGGTATAATTAATTTAGAGAAGGTGTTAAAATTTTATATTCAGCTAAAACAGACATTACTCGTAAATTTAATGTTATGTATTTAAATGTCACAAATTTACCACTGTGTGATAAATCGGAGGGGGGGGGACGAGAGAGCGAGCGAGTGATAGGAAGGGAGAGATACGCACAGCCTATGCACATTTATTGTTTTAAAAACATTACTTGACCAACATTTAAGAAAATCAGCCTAATGTGTGAAATTGTGTCCATTAAACATTTTAAATACACCATGGTTAAGATGGTCAAATGGTGAATCATAACGATTTACACACATAGACAAGCACGCATTTCCAACGATTCACCATATAATAGAAAAGTAAATCCTATTATTCTTTATGTTTTGTGGTCAACCGTGCATAATGTGTGTTTTCAATGGGGAGATGTGCAATGATTTACCTTTACCATGAATAGGCTTTCACACTTTCAGTGTACACAGTTATACCCACTGAAGAGACAACGCAAATCATGTTTAATGAAATGTGCCAATTTTGAGATTTTCTTTCCTATTTTGTTTTGGTTTCCTTTCTTTGTTTCTTATATCTTTTATTATTATTTTTTTGTGGGGGGGGGGTCTTTAATGACTTCTTTTTCTTTTTATTTGCTTGAAATCTTTGAAGTTTACTTTCATGGGGTCAGGAATTACTGGTTTGGAAGGAGAAGTTTGGCAATGCATTGGACATAGGGTGGTAGATGTCGTTGCATTATTTTGCTATCTACTGCAGATAGCATTGACAAATTTGCACCCCACATCCGTGTGATGTTTGATTGACGGTGCCCTTAGTGTTATAGCAAATATAAAAGATGGTCCATGATTGTCCAAAAACATTTTCAACTTTTCCAGCTATTCAAATTGCTATGTTTTAAACTGTTTGGGGATATGTATCAGGTATTTTACGTCTTATTCGACTTAAATTATTCAAAATTTGATGAAAATATATGTTTAAAGTGACCGATCCCTGAAATATCTGTGGATGTAATGTAATATTATTTATTGCATGTGTTCCTTATTATATATAAACTAACATGTCCAAGTTTCATTTAAATCGCTCTACTGGATCTGAAGTTATGATCCCAAATGTGAAAAAGCAAACACTGATTTTAGAATTCCTCAGACAATCTCAGAAAATATTGTTCGAACACTTTAAAGGCCTTATTGGAAATAGTCCCCTTCTACCCCCGTACAATGTTGGCATACCCAATATGCTCATCCTCACATATCTTCTCCCAACATTGATTGGTGGGGAAAGGGAGGGATATACTTAAGATGAACATTGAGAGAACTCTATTATAAATCTTAGTTTCCAGTGACTCATATAGCGTGCGCGCTATACTAAGATGAACATGGGAATTACAGTGGGTGTTCGAACACATGTTTTCCGGGATTGTCTACAAAATTGCTTAGCAAAATCATCTGATTTTAGTTTTTGGACAATAACTCTGCAGTTACGCCATCGATTTTAATGCAATTTGGCACACATGTTAGAAACATAATTTGCTATCATCCCACAAAATATGGAGGAAATCAATGAATATTTTGATAACGTTCTGTTAGTATAGATTTAACATAGCGTTTTGTACACACGAATACAGGCCTAAATTATTTATGTGCCATGTTTATTGAGCATATGTACATGTGGTATAATTAATTTAGAGAAGGTGTTAAAATTTTATATTCAGCTAAAAACAGACATTACTCGTAAATTTAATGTTATGTATTTAAATGTCACAAATTTACCACTGTGTGATAAATCGGAGGGGGGGGACGAGAGAGCGAGCGAGTGATAGGAAGGGAGAGATACGCACAGCCTATGCACATTTATTGTTTTTAAAAACATTACTTGACCAACATTTAAGAAAATCAGCCTAATGTGTGAAATTGTGTCCATTAAACATTTTAAATACACCATGGTTAAGATGGTCAAATGGTGAATCATAACGATTTACACACATAGACAAGCACGCATTTCCAACGATTCACCATATAATAGAAAAGTAAATCCTATTATTCTTTATGTTTTGTGGTCAACCGTGCATAATGTGTGTTTTCAATGGGGAGATGTGCAATGATTTACCTTTACCATGAATAGGCTTTCACACTTTCAGTGTACACAGTTATACCCACTGAAGAGACAACGCAAATCATGTTTAATGAAATGTGCCAATTTTGAGATTTTCTTTCCTATTTTGTTTTGGTTTCCTTTCTTTGTTTCTTATATCTTTTATTATTATTTTTTTTTGTGGGGGGTCTTTAATGACTTCTTTTTCTTTTTATTTGCTTGAAATCTTTGAAGTTTACTTTCATGGGGTCAGGAATTACTGGTTTGGAAGGAGAAGTTTGGCAATGCATTGGACATAGGGTGGTAGATGTCGTTGCATTATTTTGCTATCTACTGCAGATAGCATTGACAAATTTGCACCCCACATCCGTGTGATGTTTGATTGACGGTGCCCTTAGTGTTATAGCAAATATAAAAGATGGTCCATGATTGTCCAAAAACATTTTCAACTTTTCCAGCTATTCAAATTGCTATGTTTTAAACTGTTTGGGGATATGTATCAGGTATTTTACGTCTTATTCGACTTAAATTATTCAAAATTTGATGAAAATATATGTTTAAAGTGACCGATCCCTGAAATATCTGTGGATGTAATGTAATATTATTTATTGCATGTGTTCCTTATTATATATAAACTAACATGTCCAAGTTTCATTTAAATCGCTCTACTGGATCTGAAGTTATGATCCCAAATGTGAAAAAGCAAACACTGATTTTAGAATTCCTCAGACAATCTCAGAAAATATTGTTCGAACACTTTAAAGGCCTTATTGGAAATAGTCCCCCTTCTACCCCCGTACAATGTTGGCATACCCAATATGCTCATCCTCACATATCTTCTCCCAACATTGATTGGTGGGGAAAGGGAGGGATATACTTAAGATGAACATTGAGAGAACTCTATTATAAATCTTAGTTGCAAGTGACTCATATAGCGTGCGCGCTATACTAAGATGAACATGGGAATTACAGTGGGTGTTCGAACACATTTTTCCGGGATTGTCTACAAAATTGCTTAGCAAAATCATCTGATTTTAGTTTTTGGACAATAACTCTGCAGTTACGCCATCGATTTTAATGCAATTTGGCACACATGTTAGAAACATAATTTGCTATCATCCCACAAAATATGGAGGAAATCAATGAATATTTTGATAACGTTCTGTTAGTATAGATTTAACATAGCGTTTTGTACACACGAATACAGGCCTAAATTATTTATGTGCCATGTTTATTGAGCATATGTACATGTGGTATAATTAATTTAGAGAAGGTGTTAAAATTTTATATTCAGCTAAAAACAGACATTACTCGTAAATTTAATGTTATGTATTTAAATGTCACAAATTTACCACTGTGTGATAAATCGGAGGGGGGGGACGAGAGAGCGAGCGAGTGATAGGAAGGGAGAGATACGCACAGCCTATGCACATTTATTGTTTTTAAAAACATTACTTGACCAACATTTAAGAAAATCAGCCTAATGTGTGAAATTGTGTCCATTAAACATTTTAAATACACCATGGTTAAGATGGTCAAATGGTGAATCATAACGATTTACACACATAGACAAGCACGCATTTCCAACGATTCACCATATAATAGAAAAGTAAATCCTATTATTCTTTATGTTTTGTGGTCAACCGTGCATAATGTGTGTTTTCAATGGGGAGATGTGCAATGATTTACCTTTACCATGAATAGGCTTTCACACTTTCAGTGTACACAGTTATACCCACTGAAGAGACAACGCAAATCATGTTTAATGAAATGTGCCAATTTTGAGATTTTCTTTCCTATTTTGTTTTGGTTTCCTTTCTTTGTTTCTTATATCTTTTATTATTATTTTTTTGTGGGGGGGGGGTCTTTAATGACTTCTTTTTCTTTTTATTTGCTTGAAATCTTTGAAGTTTACTTTCATGGGGTCAGGAATTACTGGTTTGGAAGGAGAAGTTTGGCAATGCATTGGACATAGGGTGGTAGATGTCGTTGCATTATTTTGCTATCTACTGCAGATAGCATTGACAAATTTGCACCCCACATCCGTGTGATGTTTGATTGACGGTGCCCTTAGTGTTATAGCAAATATAAAAGATGGTCCATGATTGTCCAAAAACATTTTCAACTTTTCCAGCTATTCAAATTGCTATGTTTTAAACTGTTTGGGGATATGTATCAGGTATTTTACGTCTTATTCGACTTAAATTATTCAAAATTTGATGAAAATATATGTTTAAAGTGACCGATCCCTGAAATATCTGTGGATGTAATGTAATATTATTTATTGCATGTGTTCCTTATTATATATAAACTAACATGTCCAAGTTTCATTTAAATCGCTCTACTGGATCTGAAGTTATGATCCCAAATGTGAAAAAGCAAACACTGATTTTAGAATTCCTCAGACAATCTCAGAAAATATTGTTCGAACACTTTAAAGGCCTTATTGGAAATAGTCCCCCTTCTACCCCCGTACAATGTTGGCATACCCAATATGCTCATCCTCACATATCTTCTCCCAACATTGATTGGTGGGGAAAGGGAGGGATATACTTAAGATGAACATTGAGAGAACTCTATTATAAATCTTAGTTTCCAGTGACTCATATAGCGTGCGCGCTATACTAAGATGAACATGGGAATTACAGTGGGTGTTCGACCACATTTTTCCGGAATTGTCTACAAAATTGCTTAGCAAAATCATCTGATTTTAGTTTTTGGACAATAACTCTGCAGTTACGCCATCGATTTTAATGCAATTTGGCACACATGTTAGAAACATAATTTGCTATCATCCCACAAAATATGGAGGAAATCAATGAATATTTTGATAACGTTCTGTTAGTATAGATTTAACATAGCGTTTTGTACACACGAATACAGGCCTAAATTATTTATGTGCCATGTTTATTGAGCATATGTACATGTGGTATAATTAATTTAGAGAAGGTGTTAAAATTTTATATTCAGCTAAAAACAGACATTACTCGTAAATTTAATGTTATGTATTTAAATGTCACAAATTTACCACTGTGTGATAAATCGGAGGGGGGGACGAGAGAGCGAGCGAGTGATAGGAGGGAGAGATACGCACAGCCTATGCACATTTATTGTTTTTAAAAACATTACTTGACCAACATTTAAGAAAATCAGCCTAATGTGTGAAATTGTGTCCATTAAACATTTTAAATACACCATGGTTAAGATGGTCAAATGGTGAATCATAACGATTTACACACATAGACAAGCACGCATTTCCAACGATTCACCATATAATAGAAAAGTAAATCCTATTATTCTTTATGTTTTGTGGTCAACCGTGCATAATGTGTGTTTTCAATGGGGAGATGTGCAATGATTTACCTTTACCATGAATAGGCTTTCACACTTTCAGTGTACACAGTTATACCCACTGAAGAGACAACGCAAATCATGTTTAATGAAATGTGCCAATTTTGAGATTTTCTTTCCTATTTTGTTTTGGTTTCCTTTCTTTGTTTCTTATATCTTTTATTATTATTTTTTTGTGGGGGGGGGGTCTTTAATGACTTCTTTTTCTTTTTATTTGCTTGAAATCTTTGAAGTTTACTTTCATGGGGTCAGGAATTACTGGTTTGGAAGGAGAAGTTTGGCAATGCATTGGACATAGGGTGGTAGATGTCGTTGCATTATTTTGCTATCTACTGCAGATAGCATTGACAAATTTGCACCCCACATCCGTGTGATGTTTGATTGACGGTGCCCTTAGTGTTATAGCAAATATAAAAGATGGTCCATGATTGTCCAAAAACATTTTCAACTTTTCCAGCTATTCAAATTGCTATGTTTTAAACTGTTTGGGGATATGTATCAGGTATTTTACGTCTTATTCGACTTAAATTATTCAAAATTTGATGAAAATATATGTTTAAAGTGACCGATCCCTGAAATATCTGTGGATGTAATGTAATATTATTTATTGCATGTGTTCCTTATTATATATAAACTAACATGTCCAAGTTTCATTTAAATCGCTCTACTGGATCTGAAGTTATGATCCCAAATGTGAAAAAGCAAACACTGATTTTAGAATTCCTCAGACAATCTCAGAAAATATTGTTCGAACACTTTAAAGGCCTTATTGGAAATAGTCCCCTTCTACCCCCGTACAATGTTGGCATACCCAATATGCTCATCCTCACATATCTTCTCCCAACATTGATTGGTGGGGAAAGGGAGGGATATACTTAAGATGAACATTGAGAGAACTCTATTATAAATCTTAGTTTCCAGTGACTCATATAGCGTGCGCGCTATAATAAGATGAACATGGGAATTACAGTGGGTGTTCGAACACCTTTTTCCGGAATTGTCTACAAAATTGCTTAGCAAAATCATCTGATTTTAGTTTTTGGACAATAACTCTGCAGTTACGCCATCGATTTTAATGCAATTTGGCACACATGTTAGAAACATAATTTGCTATCATCCCACAAAATATGGAGGAAATCAATGAATATTTTGATAACGTTCTGTTAGTATAGATTTAACATAGCGTTTTGTACACACGAATACAGGCCTAAATTATTTATGTGCCATGTTTATTGAGCATATGTACATGTGGTATAATTAATTTAGAGAAGGTGTTAAAATTTTATATTCAGCTAAAACAGACATTACTCGTAAATTTAATGTTATGTATTTAAATGTCACAAATTTACCACTGTGTGATAAATCGGAGGGGGGGACGAGAGAGCGAGCGAGTGATAGGAAGGAGAGATACGCACAGCCTATGCACATTTATTGTTTTTAAAAACATTACTTGACCAACATTTAAGAAAATCAGCCTAATGTGTGAAATTGTGTCCATTAAACATTTTAAATACACCATGGTTAAGATGGTCAAATGGTGAATCATAACGATTTACACACATAGACAAGCACGCATTTCCAACGATTCACCATATAATAGAAAAGTAAATCCTATTATTCTTTATGTTTTGTGGTCAACCGTGCATAATGTGTGTTTTCAATGGGGAGATGTGCAATGATTTACCTTTACCATGAATAGGCTTTCACACTTTCAGTGTACACAGTTATACCCACTGAAGAGACAACGCAAATCATGTTTAATGAAATGTGCCAATTTTGAGATTTTCTTTCCTATTTTGTTTTGGTTTCCTTTCTTTGTTTCTTATATCTTTTATTATTATTTTTTTTTTGGGGGGTCTTTAATGACTTCTTTTTCTTTTTATTTGCTTGAAATCTTTGAAGTTTACTTTCATGGGGTCAGGAATTACTGGTTTGGAAGGAGAAGTTTGGCAATGCATTGGACATAGGGTGGTAGATGTCGTTGCATTATTTTGCTATCTACTGCAGATAGCATTGACAAATTTGCACCCCACATCCGTGTGATGTTTGATTGACGGTGCCCTTAGTGTTATAGCAAATATAAAAGATGGTCCATGATTGTCCAAAAACATTTTCAACTTTTCCAGCTATTCAAATTGCTATGTTTTAAACTGTTTGGGGATATGTATCAGGTATTTTACGTCTTATTCGACTTAAATTATTCAAAATTTGATGAAAATATATGTTTAAAGTGACCGATCCCTGAAATATCTGTGGATGTAATGTAATATTATTTATTGCATGTGTTCCTTATTATATATAAACTAACATGTCCAAGTTTCATTTAAATCGCTCTACTGGATCTGAAGTTATGATCCCAAATGTGAAAAAACAAACACTGATTTTAGAATTCCTCAGACAATCTCAGAAAATATTGTTCGAACACTTTAAAGGCCTTATTGGAACCAGTCCCCCTCTACCCCCGTACAATGTTGGCATACCCAATATGCTCATCCTCACATATCTTCTCCCAACATTGATTGGTGGGGAAAGGGAGGGATATACTTAAGATGAACATTGAGAGAACTCTATTATAAATCTTAGTTTCCAGTGACTCATATAGCGTGCGCGCTATACTAAGATGAACATGGGAATTACAGTGGGTGTTCGAACACATTTTTTCCGGAATTGTCTACAAAATTGCTTAGCAAAATCATCTGATTTTAGTTTTTGGACAATAACTCTGCAGTTACGCCATCGATTTTAATGCAATTTGGCACACATGTTAGAAACATAATTTGCTATCATCCCACAAAATATGGAGGAAATCAATGAATATTTTGATAACGTTCTGTTAGTATAGATTTAACATAGCGTTTTGTACACACGAATACAGGCCTAAATTATTTATGTGCCATGTTTATTGAGCATATGTACATGTGGTATAATTAATTTAGAGAAGGTGTTAAAATTTTATATTCAGCTAAAACAGACATTACTCGTAAATTTAATGTTATGTATTTAAATGTCACAAATTTACCACTGTGTGATAAATCGGAGGGGGGGACGAGAGAGCGAGCGAGTGATAGGAAGGAGAGATACGCACAGCCTATGCACATTTATTGTTTTTAAAAACATTACTTGACCAACATTTAAGAAAATCAGCCTAATGTGTGAAATTGTGTCCATTAAACATTTTAAATACACCATGGTTAAGATGGTCAAATGGTGAATCATAACGATTTACACACATAGACAAGCACGCATTTCCAACGATTCACCATATAATAGAAAAGTAAATCCTATTATTCTTTATGTTTTGTGGTCAACCGTGCATAATGTGTGTTTTCAATGGGGAGATGTGCAATGATTTACCTTTACCATGAATAGGCTTTCACACTTTCAGTGTACACAGTTATACCCACTGAAGAGACAACGCAAATCATGTTTAATGAAATGTGCCAATTTTGAGATTTTCTTTCCTATTTTGTTTTGGTTTCCTTTCTTTGTTTCTTATATCTTTTATTTTTATTTTTTTGTGGGGGGGGTCTTTAATGACTTCTTTTTCTTTTTATTTGCTTGAAATCTTTGAAGTTTACTTTCATGGGGTCAGGAATTACTGGTTTGGAAGGAGAAGTTTGGCAATGCATTGGACATAGGGTGGTAGATGTCGTTGCATTATTTTGCTATCTACTGCAGATAGCATTGACAAATTTGCACCCCACATCCGTGTGATGTTTGATTGACGGTGCCCTTAGTGTTATAGCAAATATAAAAGATGGTCCATGATTGTCCAAAAACATTTTCAACTTTTCCAGCTATTCAAATTGCTATGTTTTAAACTGTTTGGGGATATGTATCAGGTATTTTACGTCTTATTCGACTTAAATTATTCAAAATTTGATGAAAATATATGTTTAAAGTGACCGATCCCTGAAATATCTGTGGATGTAATGTAATATTATTTATTGCATGTGTTCCTTATTATATATAAACTAACATGTCCAAGTTTCATTTAAATCGCTCTACTGGATCTGAAGTTATGATCCCAAATGTGAAAAAGCAAACACTGATTTTAGAATTCCTCAGACAATCTCAGAAAATATTGTTCGAACACTTTAAAGGCCTTATTGGAAATAGTCCCCTTCTACCCCCGTACAATGTTGGCATACCCAATATGCTCATCCTCACATATCTTCTCCCAACATTGATTGGTGGGGAAAGGGAGGGATATACTTAAGATGAACATTGAGAGAACTCTATTATAAATCTTAGTTTCCAGTGACTCATATAGCGTGCGCGCTATACTAAGATGAACATGGGAATTACAGTGGGTGTTCGAACACATTTTTTCCGGAATTGTCTACAAAATTGCTTAGCAAAATCATCTGATTTTAGTTTTTGGACAATAACTCTGCAGTTACGCCATCGATTTTAATGCAATTTGGCACACATGTTAGAAACATAATTTGCTATCATCCCACAAAATATGGAGGAAATCAATGAATATTTTGATAACGTTCTGTTAGTATAGATTTAACATAGCGTTTTGTACACACGAATACAGGCCTAAATTATTTATGTGCCATGTTTATTGAGCATATGTACATGTGGTATAATTAATTTAGAGAAGGTGTTAAAATTTTATATTCAGCTAAAACCACCCATTACTCGTAAATTTAATGTTATGTATTTAAATGTCACAAATTTACCACTGTGTGATAAATCGGAGGGGGGGACGAGAGAGCGAGCGAGTGATAGGAAGGAGAGATACGCACAGCCTATGCACATTTATTGTTTTTAAAAACATTACTTGACCAACATTTAAGAAAATCAGCCTAATGTGTGAAATTGTGTCCATTAAACATTTTAAATACACCATGGTTAAGATGGTCAAATGGTGAATCATAACGATTTACACACATAGACAAGCACGCATTTCCAACGATTCACCATATAATAGAAAAGTAAATCCTATTATTCTTTATGTTTTGTGGTCAACCGTGCATAATGTGTGTTTTCAATGGGGAGATGTGCAATGATTTACCTTTACCATGAATAGGCTTTCACACTTTCAGTGTACACAGTTATACCCACTGAAGAGACAACACAAATCATGTTTAATGAAATGTGCCAATTTTGAGATTTTCTTTCCTATTTTGTTTTGGTTTCCTTTCTTTGTTTCTTATATCTTTTATTATTATTTTTTTGTGGGGGGGGGTCTTTAATGACTTCTTTTTCTTTTTATTTGCTTGAAATCTTTGAAGTTTACTTTCATGGGGTCAGGAATTACTGGTTTGGAAGGAGAAGTTTGGCAATGCATTGGACATAGGGTGGTAGATGTCGTTGCATTATTTTGCTATCTACTGCAGATAGCATTGACAAATTGCACCCCACATCCGTGTGATGTTTGATTGACGGTGCCCTTAGTGTTATAGCAAATATAAAAGATGGTCCATGATTGTCCAAAAACATTTTCAACTTTTCCAGCTATTCAAATTGCTATGTTTTAAACTGTTTGGGGATATGTATCAGGTATTTTACGTCTTATTCGACTTAAATTATTCAAAATTTGATGAAAATATATGTTTAAAGTGACCGATCCCTGAAATATCTGTGGATGTAATGTAATATTATTTATTGCATGTGTTCCTTATTATATATAAACTAACATGTCCAAGTTTCATTTAAATCGCTCTACTGGATCTGAAGTTATGATCCCAAATGTGAAAAAGCAAACACTGATTTTAGAATTCCTCAGACAATCTCAGAAAATATTGTTCGAACACTTTAAAGGCCTTATTGGAAATAGTCCCCTTCTACCCCCGTACAATGTTGGCATACCCAATATGCTCATCCTCACATATCTTCTCCCAACATTGATTGGTGGGGAAAGGGAGGGATATACTTAAGATGAACATTGAGAGAACTCTATTATAAATCTTAGTTTCCAGTGACTCATATAGCGTGCGCGCTATACTAAGATGAACATGGGAATTACAGTGGGTGTTCGAACACATTTTTCCGGAATTGTCTACAAAATTGCTTAGCAAAATCATCTGATTTTAGTTTTTGGACAATAACTCTGCAGTTACGCCATCGATTTTAATGCAATTTGGCACACATGTTAGAAACATAATTTGCTATCATCCCACAAAATATGGAGGAAATCAATGAATATTTTGATAACGTTCTGTTAGTATAGATTTAACATAGCGTTTTGTACACACGAATACAGGCCTAAATTATTTATGTGCCATGTTTATTGAGCATATGTACATGTGGTATAATTAATTTAGAGAAGGTGTTAAAATTTTATATTCAGCTAAAACAGACATTACTCGTAAATTTAATGTTATGTATTTAAATGTCACAAATTTACCACTGTGTGATAAATCGGAGGGGGGGACGAGAGAGCGAGCGAGTGATAGGAAGGGAGAGATACGCACAGCCTATGCACATTTATTGTTTTTAAAAACATTACTTGACCAACATTTAAGAAAATCAGCCTAATGTGTGAAATTGTGTCCATTAAACATTTTAAATACACCATGGTTAAGATGGTCAAATGGTGAATCATAACGATTTACACACATAGACAAGCACGCATTTCCAACGATTCACCATATAATAGAAAAGTAAATCCTATTATTCTTTATGTTTTGTGGTCAACCGTGCATAATGTGTGTTTTCAATGGGGAGATGTGCAATGATTTACCTTTACCATGAATAGGCTTTCACACTTTCAGTGTACACAGTTATACCCACTGAAGAGACAACGCAAATCATGTTTAATGAAATGTGCCAATTTTGAGATTTTCTTTCCTATTTTGTTTTGGTTTCCTTTCTTTGTTTCTTATATCTTTTATTATTATTTTTTTTTTGGGGGGGGTCTTTAATGACTTCTTTTTTTTTTTTTTTTCTTGAAATCTTTGAAGTTTACTTTCATGGGGTCAGGAATTACTGGTTTGGAAGGAGAAGTTTGGCAATGCATTGGACATAGGGTGGTAGATGTCGTTGCATTATTTTGCTATCTACTGCAGATAGCATTGACAAATTTGCACCCCACATCCGTGTGATGTTTGATTGACGGTGCCCTTAGTGTTATAGCAAATATAAAAGATGGTCCATGATTGTCCAAAAACATTTTCAACTTTTCCAGCTATTCAAATTGCTATGTTTTAAACTGTTTGGGGATATGTATCAGGTATTTTACGTCTTATTCGACTTAAATTATTCAAAATTTGATGAAAATATATGTTTAAAGTGACCGATCCCTGAAATATCTGTGGATGTAATGTAATATTATTTATTGCATGTGTTCCTTATTATATATAAACTAACATGTCCAAGTTTCATTTAAATCGCTCTACTGGATCTGAAGTTATGATCCCAAATGTGAAAAAGCAAACACTGATTTTAGAATTCCTCAGACAATCTCAGAAAATATTGTTCGAACACTTTAAAGGCCTTATTGGAAATAGTCCCCCTTCTACCCCCGTACAATGTTGGCATACCCAATATGCTCATCCTCACATATCTTCTCCCAACATTGATTGGTGGGGAAAGGGAGGGATATACTTAAGATGAACATTGAGAGAACTCTATTATAAATCTTAGTTTCCAGTGACTCATATAGCGTGCGCGCTATACTAAGATGAACATGGGAATTACAGTGGGTGTTCGAACACATTTTTCCGGAATTGTCTACAAAATTGCTTAGCAAAATCATCTGATTTTAGTTTTTGGACAATAACTCTGCAGTTACGCCATCGATTTTAATGCAATTTGGCACACATGTTAGAAACATAATTTGCTATCATCCCACAAAATATGGAGGAAATCAATGAATATTTTGATAACGTTCTGTTAGTATAGATTTAACATAGCGTTTTGTACACACGAATACAGGCCTAAATTATTTATGTGCCATGTTTATTGAGCATATGTACATGTGGTATAATTAATTTAGAGAAGGTGTTAAAATTTTATATTCAGCTAAAACAGACATTACTCGTAAATTTAATGTTATGTATTTAAATGTCACAAATTTACCACTGTGTGATAAATCGGAGGGGGGGGAGAGAGCGAGCGAGTGATAGGAAGGAGAGATACGCACAGCCTATGCACATTTATTGTTTTTAAAAACATTACTTGACCAACATTTAAGAAAATCAGCCTAATGTGTGAAATTGTGTCCATTAAACATTTTAAATACACCATGGTTAAGATGGTCAAATGGTGAATCATAACGATTTACACACATAGACAAGCACGCATTTCCAACGATTCACCATATAATAGAAAAGTAAATCCTATTATTCTTTATGTTTTGTGGTCAACCGTGCATAATGTGTGTTTTCAATGGGGAGATGTGCAATGATTTACCTTTACCATGAATAGGCTTTCACACTTTCAGTGTACACAGTTATACCCACTGAAGAGACAACGCAAATCATGTTTAATGAAATGTGCCAATTTTGAGATTTTCTTTCCTATTTTGTTTTGGTTTCCTTTCTTTGTTTCTTATATCTTTTATTATTATTTGTTTGTGGGGGGGGTCTTTAATGACTTCTTTTTCTTTTTATTTGCTTGAAATCTTTGAAGTTTACTTTCATGGGGTCAGGAATTACTGGTTTGGAAGGAGAAGTTTGGCAATGCATTGGACATAGGGTGGTAGATGTCGTTGCATTATTTTGCTATCTACTGCAGATAGCATTGACAAATTTGCACCCCACATCCGTGTGATGTTTGATTGACGGTGCCCTTAGTGTTATAGCAAATATAAAAGATGGTCCATGATTGTCCAAAAACATTTTCAACTTTTCCAGCTATTCAAATTGCTATGTTTTAAACTGTTTGGGGATATGTATCAGGTATTTTACGTCTTATTCGACTTAAATTATTCAAAATTTGATGAAAATATATGTTTAAAGTGACCGATCCCTGAAATATCTGTGGATGTAATGTAATATTATTTATTGCATGTGTTCCTTATTATATATAAACTAACATGTCCAAGTTTCATTTAAATCGCTCTACTGGATCTGAAGTTATGATCCCAAATGTGAAAAAGCAAACACTGATTTTAGAATTCCTCAGACAATCTCAGAAAATATTGTTCGAACACTTTAAAGGCCTTATTGGAAATAGTCCCCTTCTACCCCCGTACAATGTTGGCATACCCAATATGCTCATCCTCACATATCTTCTCCCAACATTGATTGGTGGGGAAAGGGAGGGATATACTTAAGATGAACATTGAGAGAACTCTATTATAAATCTTAGTTTCCAGTGACTCATATAGCGTACGCGCTATACTAAGATGAACATGGGAATTACAGTGGGTGTTCGAACACATTTTTCCGGAATTGTCTACAAAATTGCTTAGCAAAATCATCTGATTTTAGTTTTTGGACAATAACTCTGCAGTTACGCCATCGATTTTAATGCAATTTGGCACACATGTTAGAAACATAATTTGCTATCATCCCACAAAATATGGAGGAAATCAATGAATATTTTGATAACGTTCTGTTAGTATAGATTTAACATAGCGTTTTGTACACACGAATACAGGCCTAAATTATTTATGTGCCATGTTTATTGAGCATATGTACATGTGGTATAATTAATTTAGAGAAGGTGTTAAAATTTTATATTCAGCTAAAAACAGACATTACTCGTAAATTTAATGTTATGTATTTAAATGTCACAAATTTACCACTGTGTGATAAATCGGAGGGGGGACGAGAGAGCGAGCGAGTGATAGGAAGGGAGAGATACGCACAGCCTATGCACATTTATTGTTTTTAAAAACATTACTTGACCAACATTTAAGAAAATCAGCCTAATGTGTGAAATTGTGTCCATTAAACATTTTAAATACACCATGGTTAAGATGGTCAAATGGTGAATCATAACGATTTACACACATAGACAAGCACGCATTTCCAACGATTCACCATATAATAGAAAAGTAAATCCTATTATTCTTTATGTTTTGTGGTCAACCGTGCATAATGTGTGTTTTCAATGGGGAGATGTGCAATGATTTACCTTTACCATGAATAGGCTTTCACACTTTCAGTGTACACAGTTATACCCACTGAAGAGACAACGCAAATCATGTTTAATGAAATGTGCCAATTTTGAGATTTTCTTTCCTATTTTGTTTTGGTTTCCTTTCTTTGTTTCTTATATCTTTTATTATTATTTTTTTTGTGGGGGGTCTTTAATGACTTCTTTTTCTTTTTATTTGCTTGAAATCTTTGAAGTTTACTTTCATGGGGTCAGGAATTACTGGTTTGGAAGGAGAAGTTTGGCAATGCATTGGACATAGGGTGGTAGATGTCGTTGCATTATTTTGCTATCTACTGCAGATAGCATTGACAAATTTGCACCCCACATCCGTGTGATGTTTGATTGACGGTGCCCTTAGTGTTATAGCAAATATAAAAGATGGTCCATGATTGTCCAAAAACATTTTCAACTTTTCCAGCTATTCAAATTGCTATGTTTTAAACTGTTTGGGGATATGTATCAGGTATTTTACGTCTTATTCGACTTAAATTATTCAAAATTTGATGAAAATATATGTTTAAAGTGACCGATCCCTGAAATATCTGTGGATGTAATGTAATATTATTTATTGCATGTGTTCCTTATTATATATAAACTAACATGTCCAAGTTTCATTTAAATCGCTCTACTGGATCTGAAGTTATGATAAAAAAAGAAAAAAAGCAAACACTGATTTTAGAATTCCTCAGACAATCTCAGAAAATATTGTTCGAACACTTTAAAGGCCTTATTGGAAATAGTCCCCTTCTACCCCCGTACAATGTTGGCATACCCAATATGCTCATCCTCACATATCTTCTCCCAACATTGATTGGTGGGGAAAGGGAGGGATATACTTAAGATGAACATTGAGAGAACTCTATTATAAATCTTAGTTTCCAGTGACTCATATAGCGTGCGCGCTATACTAAGATGAACATGGGAATTACAGTGGGTGTTCGAACACATTTTTTCCGGAATTGTCTACAAAATTGCTTAGCAAAATCATCTGATTTTAGTTTTTGGACAATAACTCTGCAGTTACGCCATCGATTTTAATGCAATTTGGCACACATGTTAGAAACATAATTTGCTATCATCCCACAAAATATGGAGGAAATCAATGAATATTTTGATAACGTTCTGTTAGTATAGATTTAACATAGCGTTTTGTACACACGAATACAGGCCTAAATTATTTATGTGCCATGTTTATTGAGCATATGTACATGTGGTATAATTAATTTAGAGAAGGTGTTAAAATTTTATATTCAGCTAAAAACAGACATTACTCGTAAATTTAATGTTATGTATTTAAATGGCACAAATTTACCACTGTGTGATAAATCGGAGGGGGGGGACGAGAGAGCGAGCGAGTGATCGGAAGGGAGAGATACGCACAGCCTATGCACATTTATTGTTTTTAAAAACATTACTTGACCAACATTTAAGAAAATCAGCCTAATGTGTGAAATTGTGTCCATTAAACATTTTAAATACACCATGGTTAAGATGGTCAAATGGTGAATCATAACGATTTACACACATAGACAAGCACGCATTTCCAACGATTCACCATATAATAGAAAAGTAAATCCTATTATTCTTTATGTTTTGTGGTCAACCGTGCATAATGTGTGTTTTCAATGGGGAGATGTGCAATGATTTACCTTTACCATGAATAGGCTTTCACACTTTCAGTGTACACAGTTATACCCACTGAAGAGACAACGCAAATCATGTTTAATGAAATGTGCCAATTTTGAGATTTTCTTTCCTATTTTGTTTTGGTTTCCTTTCTTTGTTTCTTATATCTTTTATTATTATTTTTTTTGTGGGGGGTCTTTAATGACTTCTTTTTCTTTTTATTTGCTTGAAATCTTTGAAGTTTACTTTCATGGGGTCAGGAATTACTGGTTTGGAAGGAGAAGTTTGGCAATGCATTGGACATAGGGTGGTAGATGTCGTTGCATTATTTTGCTATCTACTGCAGATAGCATTGACAAATTTGCACCCCACATCCGTGTGATGTTTGATTGACGGTGCCCTTAGTGTTATAGCGCAAATATAAAAGATGGTCCATGATTGTCCAAAAACATTTTCAACTTTTCCAGCTATTCAAATTGCTATGTTTTAAACTGTTTGGGGATATGTATCAGGTATTTTACGTCTTATTCGACTTAAATTATTCAAAATTTGATGAAAATATATGTTTAAAGTGACCGATCCCTGAAATATCTGTGGATGTAATGTAATATTATTTATTGCATGTGTTCCTTATTATATATAAACTAACATGTCCAAGTTTCATTTAAATCGCTCTACTGGATCTGAAGTTATGATCCCAAATGTGAAAAAGCAAACACTGATTTTAGAATTCCTCAGACAATCTCAGAAAATATTGTTCGAACACTTTAAAGGCCTTATTGGAAATAGGCCCCCTTCTACCCCCGTACAATGTTGGCATACCCAATATGCTCATCCTCACATATCTTCTCCCAACATTGATTGGTGGGGAAAGGGAGGGATATACTTAAGATGAACATTGAGAGAACTCTATTATAAATCTTAGTTTCCAGTGACTCATATAGCGTGCGCGCTATACTAAGATGAACATGGGAATTACAGTGGGTGTTCGAACACATTTTTTCCGGAATTGTCTACAAAATTGCTTAGCAAAATCATCTGATTTTAGTTTTTGGACAATAACTCTGCAGTTACGCCATCGATTTTAATGCAATTTGGCACACATGTTAGAAACATAATTTGCTATCATCCCACAAAATATGGAGGAAATCAATGAATATTTTGATAACGTTCTGTTAGTATAGATTTAACATAGCGTTTTGTACACACGAATACAGGCCTAAATTATTTATGTGCCATGTTTATTGAGCATATGTACATGTGGTATAATTAATTTAGAGAAGGTGTTAAAATTTTGTATTCAGCGAAGAGCGGACATTACGCGTAAATTTAATGTTATGTATTTAAATGTCACAAATTTACCACTGTGTGATAAATCGGAGGGGGGGGACGAGAGAGCGAGCGAGTGATAGGAAGGGAGACATACGCACAGCCTATGCACATTTATTGTTTTTAAAAACATTACTTGACCAACATTTAAGAAAATCAGCCTAATGTGTGAAATTGTGTCCATTAAACATTTTAAATACACCATGGTTAAGATGGTCAAATGGTGAATCATAACGATTTACACACATAGACAAGCACGCATTTCCAACGATTCACCATATAATAGAAAAGTAAATCCTATTATTCTTTATGTTTTGTGGTCAACCGTGCATAATGTGTGTTTTCAATGGGGAGATGTGCAATGATTTACCTTTACCATGAATAGGCTTTCACACTTTCAGTGTACACAGTTATACCCACTGAAGAGACAACGCAAATCATGTTTAATGAAATGTGCCAATTTTGAGATTTTCTTTCCTATTTTGTTTTGGTTTCCTTTCTTTGTTTCTTATATCTTTTATTATTATTTTTTGTGGGGGGTCTTTAATGACTTCTTTTTCTTTTTATTTGCTTGAAATCTTTGAAGTTTACTTTCATGGGGTCAGGAATTACTGGTTTGGAAGGAGAAGTTTGGCAATGCATTGGACATAGGGTGGTAGATGTCGTTGCATTATTTTGCTATCTACTGCAGATAGCATTGACAAATTTGCACCCCACATCCGTGTGATGTTTGATTGACGGTGCCCTTAGTGTTATAGCAAATATAAAAGATGGTCCATGATTGTCCAAAAACATTTTCAACTTTTCCAGCTATTCAAATTGCTATGTTTTAAACTGTTTGGGGATATGTATCAGGTATTTTACGTCTTATTCGACTTAAATTATTCAAAATTTGATGAAAATATATGTTTAAAGTGACCGATCCCTGAAATATCTGTGGATGTAATGTAATATTATTTATTGCATGTGTTCCTTATTATATATAAACTAACATGTCCAAGTTTCATTTAAATCGCTCTACTGGATCTGAAGTTATGATCCCAAATGTGAAAAAGCAAACACTGATTTTAGAATTCCTCAGACAATCTCAGCAAAAATATTGTTCGAACACTTTAAAGGCCTTATTGGAAATAGTCCCCCTTCTACCCCCGTACAATGTTGGCATACCCAATATGCTCATCCTCACATATCTTCTCCCAACATTGATTGGTGGGGAAAGGGAGGGATATACTTAAGATGAACATTGAGAGAACTCTATTATAAATCTTAGTTTCCAGTGACTCATATAGCGTGCGCGCTATACTAAGATGAACATGGGAATTACAGTGGGTGTTCGAACACATTTTTCCGGGATTGTCTACAAAATTGCTTAGCAAAATCATCTGATTTTAGTTTTTGGACAATAACTCTGCAGTTACGCCATCGATTTTAATGCAATTTGGCACACATGTTAGAAACATAATTTGCTATCATCCCACAAAATATGGAGGAAATCAATGAATATTTTGATAACGTTCTGTTAGTATAGATTTAACATAGCGTTTTGTACACACGAATACAGGCCTAAATTATTTATGTGCCATGTTTATTGAGCATATGTACATGTGGTATAATTAATTTAGAGAAGGTGTTAAAATTTTATATTCAGCTAAAACAGACATTACTCGTAAATTTAATGTTATGTATTTAAATGTCACAAATTTACCACTGTGTGATAAATCGGAGGGGGGGGGACGAGAGAGCGAGCGAGTGATAGGAAGGAGAGATACGCACAGCCTATGCACATTTATTGTTTTTAAAAACATTACTTGACCAACATTTAAGAAAATCAGCCTAATGTGTGAAATTGTGTCCATTAAACATTTTAAATACACCATGGTTAAGATGGTCAAATGGTGAATCATAACGATTTACACACATAGACAAGCACGCATTTCCAACGATTCACCATATAATAGAAAAGTAAATCCTATTATTCTTTATGTTTTGTGGTCAACCGTGCATAATGTGTGTTTTCAATGGGGAGATGTGCAATGATTTACCTTTACCATGAATAGGCTTTCACACTTTCAGTGTACACAGTTATACCCACTGAAGAGACAACGCAAATCATGTTTAATGAAATGTGCCAATTTTGAGATTTTCTTTCCTATTTTGTTTTGGTTTCCTTTCTTTGTTTCTTATATCTTTTATTATTATTTTTTTGTGGGGGGGGTCTTTAATGACTTCTTTTTCTTTTTATTTGCTTGAAATCTTTGAAGTTTACTTTCATGGGGTCAGGAATTACTGGTTTGGAAGGAGAAGTTTGGCAATGCATTGGACATAGGGTGGTAGATGTCGTTGCATTATTTTGCTATCTACTGCAGATAGCATTGACAAATTTGCACCCCACATCCGTGTGATGTTTGATTGACGGTGCCCTTAGTGTTATAGCAAATATAAAAGATGGTCCATGATTGTCCAAAAACATTTTCAACTTTTCCAGCTATTCAAATTGCTATGTTTTAAACTGTTTGGGGATATGTATCAGGTATTTTACGTCTTATTCGACTTAAATTATTCAAAATTTGATGAAAATATATGTTTAAAGTGACCGATCCCTGAAATATCTGTGGATGTAATGTAATATTATTTATTGCATGTGTTCCTTATTATATATAAACTAACATGTCCAAGTTTCATTTAAATCGCTCTACTGGATCTGAAGTTATGATCCCAAATGTGAAAAAGCAAACACTGATTTTAGAATTCCTCAGACAATCTCAGAAAATATTGTTCGAACACTTTAAAGGCCTTATTGGAAATAGTCCCCTTCTACCCCCGTACAATGTTGGCATACCCAATATGCTCATCCTCACATATCTTCTCCCAACATTGATTGGTGGGGAAAGGGAGGGATATACTTAAGATGAACATTGAGAGAACTCTATTATAAATCTTAGTTTCCAGTGACTCATATAGCGTGCGCGCTATACTAAGATGAACATGGGAATTACAGTGGGTGTTCGAACACATTTTTTCCGGGATTGTCTACAAAATTGCTTAGCAAAATCATCTGATTTTAGTTTTTGGACAATAACTCTGCAGTTACGCCATCGATTTTAATGCAATTTGGCACACATGTTAGAAACATAATTTGCTATCATCCCACAAAATATGGAGGAAATCAATGAATATTTTGATAACGTTCTGTTAGTATAGATTTAACATAGCGTTTTGTACACACGAATACAGGCCTAAATTATTTATGTGCCATGTTTATTGAGCATATGTACATGTGGTATAATTAATTTAGAGAAGGTGTTAAAATTTTATATTCAGCTAAAACAGACATTACTCGTAAATTTAATGTTATGTATTTAAATGTCACAAATTTACCACTGTGTGATAAATCGGAGGGGGGGACGAGAGAGCGAGCGAGTGATAGGAAGGAGAGATACGCACAGCCTATGCACATTTATTGTTTTTAAAAACATTACTTGACCAACATTTAAGAAAATCAGCCTAATGTGTGAAATTGTGTCCATTAAACATTTTAAATACACCATGGTTAAGATGGTCAAATGGTGAATCATAACGATTTACACACATAGACAAGCACGCATTTCCAACGATTCACCATATAATAGAAAAGTAAATCCTATTATTCTTTATGTTTTGTGGTCAACCGTGCATAATGTGTGTTTTCAATGGGGAGATGTGCAATGATTTACCTTTACCATGAATAGGCTTTCACACTTTCAGTGTACACAGTTATACCCACTGAAGAGACAACGCAAATCATGTTTAATGAAATGTGCCAATTTTGAGATTTTCTTTCCTATTTTGTTTTGGTTTCCTTTCTTTGTTTCTTATATCTTTTATTATTATTTTTTTTGGGGGGGGTCTTTAATGACTTCTTTTTCTTTTTATTTGCTTGAAATCTTTGAAGTTTACTTTCATGGGGTCAGGAATTACTGGTTTGGAAGGAGAAGTTTGGCAATGCATTGGACATAGGGTGGTAGATGTCGTTGCATTATTTTGCTATCTACTGCAGATAGCATTGACAAATTTGCACCCCACATCCGTGTGATGTTTGATTGACGGTGCCCTTAGTGTTATAGCAAATATAAAAGATGGTCCATGATTGTCCAAAAACATTTTCAACTTTTCCAGCTATTCAAATTGCTATGTTTTAAACTGTTTGGGGATATGTATCAGGTATTTTACGTCTTATTCGACTTAAATTATTCAAAATTTGATGAAAATATATGTTTAAAGTGACCGATCCCTGAAATATCTGTGGATGTAATGTAATATTATTTATTGCATGTGTTCCTTATTATATATAAACTAACATGTCCAAGTTTCATTTAAATCGCTCTACTGGATCTGAAGTTATGATCCCAAATGTGAAAAAGCAAACACTGATTTTAGAATTCCTCAGACAATCTCAGAAAATATTGTTCGAACACTTTAAAGGCCTTATTGGAAATAGTCCCCCTTCTACCCCCGTACAATGTTGGCATACCCAATATGCTCATCCTCACATATCTTCTCCCAACATTGATTGGTGGGGAAAGGGGAGGGGATATACTTAAGATGAACATTGAGAGAACTCTATTATAAATCTTAGTTTCCAGTGACTCATATAGCGTGCGCGCTATACTAAGATGAACATGGGAATTACAGTGGGTGTTCGAACACATTTTTTCCGGGATTGTCTACAAAATTGCTTAGCAAAATCATCTGATTTTAGTTTTTGGACAATAACTCTGCAGTTACGCCATCGATTTTAATGCAATTTGGCACACATGTTAGAAACATAATTTGCTATCATCCCACAAAATATGGAGGAAATCAATGAATATTTTGATAACGTTCTGTTAGTATAGATTTAACATAGCGTTTTGTACACACGAATACAGGCCTAAATTATTTATGTGCCATGTTTATTGAGCATATGTACATGTGGTATAATTAATTTAGAGAAGGTGTTAAAATTTTATATTCAGCTAAAACAGACATTACTCGTAAATTTAATGTTATGTATTTAAATGTCACAAATTTACCACTGTGTGATAAATCGGAGGGGGGGGGACGAGAGAGCGAGCGAGTGATAGGAAGGGAGAGATACGCACAGCCTATGCACATTTATTGTTTTTAAAAACATTACTTGACCAACATTTAAGAAAATCAGCCTAATGTGTGAAATTGTGTCCATTAAACATTTTAAATACACCATGGTTAAGATGGTCAAATGGTGAATCATAACGATTTACACACATAGACAAGCACGCATTTCCAACGATTCACCATATAATAGAAAAGTAAATCCTATTATTCTTTATGTTTTGTGGTCAACCGTGCATAATGTGTGTTTTCAATGGGGAGATGTGCAATGATTTACCTTTACCATGAATAGGCTTTCACACTTTCAGTGTACACAGTTATACCCACTGAAGAGACAACGCAAATCATGTTTAATGAAATGTGCCAATTTTGAGATTTTCTTTCCTATTTTGTTTTGGTTTCCTTTCTTTGTTTCTTATATCTTTTATTATTATTTTTTTGTGGGGGGGGGGTCTTTAATGACTTCTTTTTCTTTTTATTTGCTTGAAATCTTTGAAGTTTACTTTCATGGGGTCAGGAATTACTGGTTTGGAAGGAGAAGTTTGGCAATGCATTGGACATAGGGTGGTAGATGTCGTTGCATTATTTTGCTATCTACTGCAGATAGCATTGACAAATTTGCACCCCACATCCGTGTGATGTTTGATTGACGGTGCCCTTAGTGTTATAGCAAATATAAAAGATGGTCCATGATTGTCCAAAAACATTTTCAACTTTTCCAGCTATTCAAATTGCTATGTTTTAAACTGTTTGGGGATATGTATCAGGTATTTTACGTCTTATTCGACTTAAATTATTCAAAATTTGATGAAAATATATGTTTAAAGTGACCGATCCCTGAAATATCTGTGGATGTAATGTAATATTATTTATTGCATGTGTTCCTTATTATATATAAACTAACATGTCCAAGTTTCATTTAAATCGCTCTACTGGATCTGAAGTTATGATCCCAAATGTGAAAAAGCAAACACTGATTTTAGAATTCCTCAGACAATCTCAGAAAATATTGTTCGAACACTTTAAAGGCCTTATTGGAAATAGTCCCCCTTCTACCCCCGTACAATGTTGGCATACCCAATATGCTCATCCTCACATATCTTCTCCCAACATTGATTGGTGGGGCAAGGGGAGGGGATATACTTAAGATGAACATTGAGAGAACTCTATTATAAATCTTAGTTTCCAGTGACTCATATAGCGTGCGCGCTATACTAAGATGAACATGGGAATTACAGTGGGTGTTCGAACACATTTTTCCGGGATTGTCTACAAAATTGCTTAGCAAAATCATCTGATTTTAGTTTTTGGACAATAACTCTGCAGTTACGCCATCGATTTTAATGCAATTTGGCACACATGTTAGAAACATAATTTGCTATCATCCCACAAAATATGGAGGAAATCAATGAATATTTTGATAACGTTCTGTTAGTATAGATTTAACATAGCGTTTTGTACACACGAATACAGGCCTAAATTATTTATGTGCCATGTTTATTGAGCATATGTACATGTGGTATAATTAATTTAGAGAAGGTGTTAAAATTTTATATTCAGCTAAAACAGACATTACTCGTAAATTTACTGCTATGTATGTAAATGTCACAAATTTACCACTGTGTGATAAATCGGAGGGGGGGACGAGAGAGCGAGCGAGTGATAGGAAGGAGAGATACGCACAGCCTATGCACATTTATTGTTTTTAAAAACATTACTTGACCAACATTTAAGAAAATCAGCCTAATGTGTGAAATTGTGTCCATTAAACATTTTAAATACACCATGGTTAAGATGGTCAAATGGTGAATCATAACGATTTACACACATAGACAAGCACGCATTTCCAACGATTCACCATATAATAGAAAAGTAAATCCTATTATTCTTTATGTTTTGTGGTCAACCGTGCATAATGTGTGTTTTCAATGGGGAGATGTGCAATGATTTACCTTTACCATGAATAGGCTTTCACACTTTCAGTGTACACAGTTATACCCACTGAAGAGACAACGCAAATCATGTTTAATGAAATGTGCCAATTTTGAGATTTTCTTTCCTATTTTGTTTTGGTTTCCTTTCTTTGTTTCTTATATCTTTTATTATTATTTTTTTGTGGGGGGTCTTTAATGACTTCTTTTTCTTTTTATTTGCTTGAAATCTTTGAAGTTTACTTTCATGGGGTCAGGAATTACTGGTTTGGAAGGAGAAGTTTGGCAATGCATTGGACATAGGGTGGTAGATGTCGTTGCATTATTTTGCTATCTACTGCAGATAGCATTGACAAATTGCACCCCACATCCGTGTGATGTTTGATTGACGGTGCCCTTAGTGTTATAGCAAATATAAAAGATGGTCCATGATTGTCCAAAAACATTTTCAACTTTTCCAGCTATTCAAATTGCTATGTTTTAAACTGTTTGGGGATATGTATCAGGTATTTTACGTCTTATTCGACTTAAATTATTCAAAATTTGATGAAAATATATGTTTAAAGTGACCGATCCCTGAAATATCTGTGGATGTAATGTAATATTATTTATTGCATGTGTTCCTTATTATATATAAACTAACATGTCCAAGTTTCATTTAAATCGCTCTACTGGATCTGAAGTTATGATCCCAAATGTGAAAAAGCAAACACTGATTTTAGAATTCCTCAGACAATCTCAGAAAATATTGTTCGAACACTTTAAAGGCCTTATTGGAAATAGTCCCCTTCTACCCCCGTACAATGTTGGCATACCCAATATGCTCATCCTCACATATCTTCTCCCAACATTGATTGGTGGGGAAAGGGAGGGATATACTTAAGATGAACATTGAGAGAACTCTATTATAAATCTTAGTTTCCAGTGACTCATATAGCGTGCGCGCTATACTAAGATGAACATGGGAATTACAGTGGGTGTTCGAACACATTTTTCCGGGATTGTCTACAAAATTGCTTAGCAAAATCATCTGATTTTAGTTTTTGGACAATAACTCTGCAGTTACGCCATCGATTTTAATGCAATTTGGCACACATGTTAGAAACATAATTTGCTATCATCCCACAAAATATGGAGGAAATCAATGAATATTTTGATAACGTTCTGTTAGTATAGATTTAACATAGCGTTTTGTACACACGAATACAGGCCTAAATTATTTATGTGCCATGTTTATTGAGCATATGTACATGTGGTATAATTAATTTAGAGAAGGTGTTAAAATTTTATATTCAGCTAAAAACAGACATTACTCGTAAATTTAATGTTATGTATTTAAATGTCACAAATTTACCACTGTGTGATAAATCGGAGGGGGGGGACGAGAGAGCGAGCGAGTGATAGGAAGGGAGAGATACGCACAGCCTATGCACATTTATTGTTTTTAAAAACATTACTTGACCAACATTTAAGAAAATCAGCCTAATGTGTGAAATTGTGTCCATTAAACATTTTAAATACACCATGGTTAAGATGGTCAAATGGTGAATCATAACGATTTACACACATAGACAAGCACGCATTTCCAACGATTCACCATATAATAGAAAAGTAAATCCTATTATTCTTTATGTTTTGTGGTCAACCGTGCATAATGTGTGTTTTCAATGGGGAGATGTGCAATGATTTACCTTTACCATGAATAGGCTTTCACACTTTCAGTGTACACAGTTATACCCACTGAAGAGACAACGCAAATCATGTTTAATGAAATGTGCCAATTTTGAGATTTTCTTTCCTATTTTGTTTTGGTTTCCTTTCTTTGTTTCTTATATCTTTTATTATTATTTTTTTGTGGGGGGGTCTTTAATGACTTCTTTTTCTTTTTATTTGCTTGAAATCTTTGAAGTTTACTTTCATGGGGTCAGGAATTACTGGTTTGGAAGGAGAAGTTTGGCAATGCATTGGACATAGGGTGGTAGATGTCGTTGCATTATTTTGCTATCTACTGCAGATAGCATTGACAAATTTGCACCCACATCCGTGTGATGTTTGATTGACGGTGCCCTTAGTGTTATAGCAAATATAAAAGATGGTCCATGATTGTCCAAAAACATTTTCAACTTTTCCAGCTATTCAAATTGCTATGTTTTAAACTGTTTGGGGATATGTATCAGGTATTTTACGTCTTATTCGACTTAAATTATTCAAAATTTGATGAAAATATATGTTTAAAGTGACCGATCCTGAAATATCTGTGGATGTAATGTAATATTATTTATTGCATGTGTTCCTTATTATATATAAACTAACATGTCCAAGTTTCATTTAAATCGCTCTACTGGATCTGAAGTTATGATCCCAAATGTGAAAAAGCAAACACTGATTTTAGAATTCCTCAGACAATCTCAGAAAATATTGTTCGAACACTTTAAAGGCCTTATTGGAAATAGTCCCCTTCTACCCCCGTACAATGTTGGCATACCCAATATGCTCATCCTCACATATCTTCTCCCAACATTGATTGGTGGGGAAAGGGAGGGATATACTTAAGATGAACATTGAGAGAACTCTATTATAAATCTTAGTTTCCAGTGACTCATATAGCGTGCGCGCTATACTAAGATGAACATGGGAATTACAGTGGGTGTTCGAACACATTTTTCCGGGATTGTCTACAAAATTGCTTAGCAAAATCATCTGATTTTAGTTTTTGGACAATAACTCTGCAGTTACGCCATCGATTTTAATGCAATTTGGCACACATGTTAGAAACATAATTTGCTATCATCCCACAAAATATGGAGGAAATCAATGAATATTTTGATAACGTTCTGTTAGTATAGATTTAACATAGCGTTTTGTACACACGAATACAGGCCTAAATTATTTATGTGCCATGTTTATTGAGCATATGTACATGTGGTATAATTAATTTAGAGAAGGTGTTAAAATTTTATATTCAGCTAAAAACAGACATTACTCGTAAATTTAATGTTATGTATTTAAATGTCACAAATTTACCACTGTGTGATAAATCGGAGGGGGGGACGAGAGAGCGAGCGAGCAGTGATAGGAAGGAGAGATACGCACAGCCTATGCACATATATTGTTTTTAAAAACATTACTTGACCAACATTTAAGAAAATCAGCCTAATGTGTGAAATTGTGTCCATTAAACATTTTAAATACACCATGGTTAAGATGGTCAAATGGTGAATCATAACGATTTACACACATAGACAAGCACGCATTTCCAACGATTCACCATATAATAGAAAAGTAAATCCTATTATTCTTTATGTTTTGTGGTCAACCGTGCATAATGTGTGTTTTCAATGGGGAGATGTGCAATGATTTACCTTTACCATGAATAGGCTTTCACACTTTCAGTGTACACAGTTATACCCACTGAAGAGACAACGCAAATCATGTTTAATGAAATGTGCCAATTTTGAGATTTTCTTTCCTATTTTGTTTTGGTTTCCTTTCTTTGTTTCTTATATCTTTTATTATTATTTTTTTTTTGGGGGGGGGGTCTTTAATGACTTCTTTTCTTTTTATTTGCTTGAAATCTTTGAAGTTTACTTTCATGGGGTCAGGAATTACTGGTTTGGAAGGAGAAGTTTGGCAATGCATTGGACATAGGGTGGTAGATGTCGTTGCATTATTTTGCTATCTACTGCAGATAGCATTGACAAATTTGCACCCCACATCCGTGTGATGTTTGATTGACGGTGCCCTTAGTGTTATAGCAAATATAAAAGATGGTCCATGATTGTCCAAAAACATTTTCAACTTTTCCAGCTATTCAAATTGCTATGTTTTAAACTGTTTGGGGATATGTATCAGGTATTTTACGTCTTATTCGACTTAAATTATTCAAAATTTGATGAAAATATATGTTTAAAGTGACCGATCCCTGAAATATCTGTGGATGTAATGTAATATTATTTATTGCATGTGTTCCTTATTATATATAAACTAACATGTCCAAGTTTCATTTAAATCGCTCTACTGGATCTGAAGTTATGATCCCAAATGTGAAAAAGCAAACACTGATTTTAGAATTCCTCAGACAATCTCAGAAAATATTGTTCGAACACTTTAAAGGCCTTATTGGAAATAGTCCCCTTCTACCCCCGTACAATGTTGGCATACCCAATATGCTCATCCTCACATATCTTCTCCCAACATTGATTGGTGGGGAAAGGGAGGGATATACTTAAGATGAACATTGAGAGAACTCTATTATAAATCTTAGTTTCCAGTGACTCATATAGCGTGCGCGCTATACTAAGATGAACATGGGAATTACAGTGGGTGTTCGAACACATTTTTTCCGGGATTGTCTACAAAATTGCTTAGCAAAATCATCTGATTTTAGTTTTTGGACAATAACTCTGCAGTTACGCCATCGATTTTAATGCAATTTGGCACACATGTTAGAAACATAATTTGCTATCATCCCACAAAATATGGAGGAAATCAATGAATATTTTGATAACGTTCTGTTAGTATAGATTTAACATAGCGTTTTGTACACACGAATACAGGCCTAAATTATTTATGTGCCATGTTTATTGAGCATATGTACATGTGGTATAATTAATTTAGAGAAGGTGTTAAAATTTTATATTCAGCTAAAACAGACATTACTCGTAAATTTAATGTTATGTATTTAAATGTCACAAATTTACCACTGTGTGATAAATCGGAGGGGGGGGGCGAGAGAGCGAGCGAGTGATAGGAAGGGAGATATACGCACAGCCTATGCACATTTATTGTTTTTAAAAACATTACTTGACCAACATTTAAGAAAATCAGCCTAATGTGTGAAATTGTGTCCATTAAACATTTTAAATACACCATGGTTAAGATGGTCAAATGGTGAATCATAACGATTTACACACATAGACAAGCACGCATTTCCAACGATTCACCATATAATAGAAAAGTAAATCCTATTATTCTTTATGTTTTGTGGTCAACCGTGCATAATGTGTGTTTTCAATGGGGAGATGTGCAATGATTTACCTTTACCATGAATAGGCTTTCACACTTTCAGTGTACACAGTTATACCCACTGAAGAGACAACGCAAATCATGTTTAATGAAATGTGCCAATTTTGAGATTTTCTTTCCTATTTTGTTTTGGTTTCCTTTCTTTGTTTCTTATATCTTTTATTATTATTTTTTGTGGGGGGGTCTTTAATGACTTCTTTTTCTTTTTATTTGCTTGAAATCTTTGAAGTTTACTTTCATGGGGTCAGGAATTACTGGTTTGGAAGGAGAAGTTTGGCAATGCATTGGACATAGGGTGGTAGATGTCGTTGCATTATTTTGCTATCTACTGCAGATAGCATTGACAAATTTGCACCCCACATCCGTGTGATGTTTGATTGACGGTGCCCTTAGTGTTATAGCAAATATAAAAGATGGTCCATGATTGTCCAAAACATTTTCAACTTTTCCAGCTATTCAAATTGCTATGTTTTAAACTGTTTGGGGATATGTATCAGGTATTTTACGTCTTATTCGACTTAAATTATTCAAAATTTGATGAAAATATATGTTTAAAGTGACCGATCCCTGAAATATCTGTGGATGTAATGTAATATTATTTATTGCATGTGTTCCTTATTATATATAAACTAACATGTCCAAGTTTCATTTAAATCGCTCTACTGGATCTGAAGTTATGATCCCAAATGTGAAAAAGCAAACACTGATTTTAGAATTCCTCAGACAATCTCAGAAAATATTGTTCGAACACTTTAAAGGCCTTATTGGAAATAGTCCCCTTCTACCCCCGTACAATGCTGGCATACCCAATATGCTCATCCTCACATATCTTCTCCCAACATCGATTGGCGGGGAAAGGGGAGGGGATATACTTAAGATGAACATTGAGAGAACTCTATTATAAATCTTAGTTTCCAGTGACTCATATAGCGTCAAGGCTATACTAAGATGAACATGGGAATTACAGTGGGTGTTCGAACACATTTTTTCCGGGATTGTCTACAAAATTGCTTAGCAAAATCATCTGATTTTAGTTTTTGGACAATAACTCTGCAGTTACGCCATCGATTTTAATGCAATTTGGCACACATGTTAGAAACATAATTTGCTATCATCCCACAAAATATGGAGGAAATCAATGAATATTTTGATAACGTTCTGTTAGTATAGATTTAACATAGCGTTTTGTACACATCGAATACAGGCCTAAATTATTTATGTGCCATGTTTATTGAGCATATGTACATGTGGTATAATTAATTTAGAGAAGGTGTTAAAATTTTATATTCAGCTAAAACAGACATTACTCGTAAATTTAATGTTATGTATTTAAATGTCACAAATTTACCACTGTGTGATAAATCGGAGGGGGGGGGGACGAGAGAGAGAGCGAGTGATAGGAAGGGAGATATAAAAAAAGGCTATGCACATTTATTGTTTTTAAAAACATTACTTGACCAACATTTAAGAAAATCAGCCTAATGTGTGAAATTGTGTCCATTAAACATTTTAAATACACCATGGTTAAGGGGTGGGTTTGGAATGGCAGGCTGGTCAGGGGTGAAAAACAAATTGTCGCCTTTTTGACAAGAAGACATGTGTATTCATAATGTACAGTAAAAAAAACAACAGAGGAATACCTCAAAGTAGCTTTTTTGGGCCAGATCGATAAATCCCGGTCGTGAGGCACCCCCCCTCTGTTGTTAAAAATGACATGCGTTGTTTATCATCGCCGGCAACTGTCGCTAGAGAAATTGATTGACAGACACGCAAATGATTGACAGCATATATTATCATAATCATGATAATGGGGTCAAACACACCCCAGACACACCCCTGCTTTTGGACCAATCAGAATTGGCGATTCCCGAATGTTTGTACCGGATCGAAGTTTACACGTCACACATCATGGCTGCGGTAAATGCAGGTCAAGAAATGCCAGGCGGCAAAATATCCAGGTCAAAAGGCAGATTTTTATAGAGGCCATGCGAGAAATAGGGTAAGTTTATGGGGGAAGAGATACACACGTATCCTCCTTTCTATTTTTCCAACATTGAAACCCCTATACAAATGTTTAAGCTTAAGCTTAACAATGACAATGTGTATTCCACATACGCATACGATACGGGACCTGAGTTTGAGATAGTGCGTGATGATAGAATGGGGGTGGGGGTGAGGGGGGGGCAACAAAGCAGTCTTCCTACTACAGATAAGTCAATTATATTTGATATATTTTAAAGAAGTATTTTGTTCTCCTAGCATCCTCTTTGTATGAAATTAATTTTTCCGTGCATATCCACAAACAAATTCCAAAATGATTCTGATTTTGCTTTTGATAGTTATGCATGATTATGTGTATTACACTGCTCCATCATGTCCATAGACAATTTGTTGTAATTTCGTTCTGGTGTATCAGAACGTAATTCAAATTTGACGATATTTTTGGTAATGAAATTAATTTGTAAGTAATTTTGTGTACATAAACATTATGTAGCCTGAGCTTAATTCCATGGTATAAAAATCTTTTTGTTTTTTTTGGTTGAGAAAAGTGGGCCAGGTGTGGATCACGAAATGCCATTTTAAGTAAGATATAAGCAATGCAATATTCTACAATCTGGTAGCATATCTGAGCTTCTGAGGACTCCATGTATGATTGTCATTCTAAATTCATAATGGATCATTTTCTTCATGTTTATACATGTGTGTTCATTAAATACAGCCCGTTGCAATAGTCATCAAAAGTGTATTTCTTTATTGTTCAGATACAACCAAATGCAAATAAATGCATGGCTTCAGGATCTAGTGAGCCAAACAGAAAGGCACCGCATGATGGGGCGGTCCCATCGTCAAATAAGATGGGCCCAATATTGTAACTGGGCCCACAAACTAAAGGCAGGTTAAATGAAGTAATTAATCAATGACTTCCAACCACAGAGGCACATTGCACAACATATACCACTGTAACGTCATGCACTGAAAGTGTGGGATGTAGGGTGTCCACTAACATGTATTACTTACATGACCCCAAGCAATTCTCGTCATACACAAATATGTGTATGAAATCAGCACTATAAATATTAATATCGCTAGAAGCTTCAGAACCCCATCTCCCATAAGTGAAGTATTAATTCACTCCGACATTGAATTCAGCATACTCTGCACCTCAGGACCAACTCTTTCTTTTTTAGGTACTTTCTTTCATCATCTTTGCTTCAATCTTGCTTCATCCTTCAATTGCTGTTTTTAATTGGTGTAGCACATTTTCACATCACTGTCACATGTGTTGAAAAATAAATCACTACAATCTTTTCAATAATTGAATCTGTTTTTGTTGGCAACTTGTCTTTCTTTGTCTGAAGCCTCTTAAAGTCTTAGGGCAGTGATTTCAGTGATTTCGTCAATCAGTGAAGCTAACAAATCACCAACAATTATCACAGTTTGTATATGTTTGTCAAGATATTGTGTGCTAACATATAATCTCTATTCAAATACAAACATAATGTTAACATGACACATTTGACTGAAGAATGTTTTGGGAGTTTGTCAGTAGCCACAATCAATGTGTGACCATCCAGCACAACTGAGCCCTGAAGTCGCCAATCATCATTTTTGGGATATTCAACCAAAATATTCTGCTTGAAATTAGCTTTAAAATGATGTATATCATGTCTGTAGTACTTGACATTTAAGTAGTGAAAAATCAATAAAACAGTCAATCAATCCTTTGTTTCCTATTGTTTATTGTTAACATCAATGGAGCATATCTCAATAGTGGCACTGGCGACATCCGGGCTCAGTTGTGGTGGATAGTCACATATAACTTCATATTTATTAACACTGGCATTTTTTCCTTCTTGCCAATTATTCAGTTACATCAAAAAGTACCTTAATGCTTAACGACATATGTTTTTCTCTTTTATCTCTAGGATGCACACGTGGGAGACGTGAACGATTACTTTGGATTTCCAGCTATTATTTTGGATTTAATTAGGGCTATGTTTCATTTGAACATTGTGGGGGAGATTCGTGAAGGTGCCCTCCCCATTTTGTTTCCTTTATTCTGCCAGGTCGTTGTTGGGCCCATTATACCATGATTTTAACATATTTAATTTGTGACCTGGCAGTTGTTTCTTCCATTTCAATGAATTTATCTTCATACACTTATGTCATAATTTCTGTATGATTTAATTTTATATACATGTCCTGGTGTACGTCCATATCAAAACTGCTACATCAAGGCTGGTACATGTGTCTCATTTCACATAATAGTTAGAAATAAATACCAGTCTCATCTCCGGAATGGAGGTCATTTCAAATCATCCCAAATCACATGGTTTAAGAATACAGAGAACATTCCTAAACCATGTAACTTGGGGATGATTTGAAGTGACCTCCATTTCGAGATGGGTCTGGTGTTTATTCCTAACTATTATGTGAAATGAGACACATGTACCACCTGATAAGTGCATCATTTTGATATGGACGCATACATATATGATTTATCAAGTAAGTCAAAAGTGGAAAGAGATATGACAGCCAAAAAACATTTACTGGACCACAGTTTATTGTAAAATGTATTTGGTTTTATTTACACACATATTACAGTGAACACATTTTTTCAATACACAACATAATATTTCAGTAATTGGTATCATAATAATAATAAAGTACTTTTTTAAACATGTAGTCCGGCTGCAAGCCATTGCTTCATGTGCAGATGGTTTTAAGTTTTTAGTTTTCAATTCAGCATAGGCTTTAACAAAATGTGACCATCTTTTAATTTTCACCCTTGTAAAACTTTCACCTTGGATATCTGAAATTGGTTTACAATTGACATCCCTGAAAATATGTTTTGCAACACCCATAGAATTCTAACAACAAAGACTACAATTTTAATTAGCAAAAACAGCCTGTACACCTTTTTCGTAATTGACCACTTTGTTGTCGTTGCCTATAATTAGGCTGTAGTTAGCTAAGCGGAAAACTGAAAGCGAGGCTACAGATTTCAAATGAGACTGGGTACATGTGTAGTACAAGTACAATAAAAGTATATTGTGTTTAGCATGTCCCCAATTTTAATGTGTATAATTAATTAGGGTTAATTTCTTGAAAATAATTAAATGAACTCTAATAGCCTTTAATTACTTATGCAGATTAAAATGAGCAAAACGCTACACATACAATTTTCCTTGTACTACACATACCAAGTGTCACCTAGATAGTCCTTATAGTTACTTATGTAATTTGTATGTAACTTACATGTACATCTTTAGCCTTTAGTATGTAACTTACATGTACATTTTCTGCTTCACGAACTCCGTCCTAATTGGAGTCAGCACCGCCAGTTAGCATAGCCAAATGCCGCCAATGGCAGCAAAGTGGTCAATTACTGAAAAGGGTGATTGCTTTGCCATCGGACTATTGGGCTATTCCACTTGAAATTCATGTTACCCATATAGAACATTTTTGAAATATCATAGGGGCAGAATGTTTTCAAATTTAACTTGTCAGGCTTAATCATTTGCAAACTCATACTTCCCTGTATTCTGGCTATATCTTCCACAACTGGAGTGGGTATTACAAATTTATGGAATTTACCCAATTGTTGATTATATTCAAAACTCATACTCCCTCTGTGGAAAACTTTAGCTAAATCTTTAGGGGTAGTGTGGATTTTAAATGGAATAACCGAATGGTTGTCAATATGTCATCAAAATGTGTTGATGGAGATAAACTGTTTTCAATGCCTTTCATTCATCTAATAATTAGCAGCACTCAGATCAAAACTTCAGTATCATAATGAACATATTGAAATGGCAACTGAATGCAAATATATGATGTGATCAAAGAAAATCAGTCAGAACTCTGAAATTTGACATTTTAACTTTCTTATAGGTAACAAGCATTTATAAAGCTGCATTTTATGCAAAATTCCAATCAAATTCAATGACCAGTTCCAAAGATATGAGTATTAAAGAATTTCCAAAACAAGAGACTGATTGTGCTTGATCGCATCACATATTACCACACATCGTCACAGGAAGTTCCAAGTCTATCATGTACTGTCATGCAGTCATTATCCATTTCATGAAAAGTATCCAAAGTATTGAATTGTAAGTTATCGCATACCAAAGTGAATAGAAATTGACCAAATGACACAAAAATGATAGACAATATGCATTCATGAAGTTTGATAAGAAATGGTTTGTACTTTTAAGCGAACCCTATTGCATTTACTCATAAACAATAACAGGAGTTATGTACTGTTTCAATGACTTCTTGTAATACAGCATGTATCGCCTAAAAATGTTCAAATTTCTAAATAATTGTTTTCATCTGTTTAAAATGTGATACACAAAATGAGTTTTTATTATGAAACTATCATGTCACTAATCTATAAGCAATCCTTAATTGAAGTTCTTCTTTCAAAGTAACAACTGATTAAATGAAACATGTTCAACTGTATCAAATTTCAACTGTATGACTATGTATATAAATTGCCCAATAGGCCTAGGCAATGTAACAATTATTGATCATCCCATAGCAAACATACATGATATGGCCCAATTTGGATTCTTTACATTAAATGAGCGTAACTTTCGATGGACTATGCTAAAATGATAATGATAAATAACATGACGGTAATTGCCATAAAGGGACAGGCATGCAGGCAGTGGTAGCATTAAGGCCCGAAAGTTGGGGGGGGGGGTGTTTTTCACTCCCGAGCTTGCAGAAAATCCAAATACATATATGGGGTGAAAATTAAATCTCGGGGGTGATAAATATTTTGCAGTGTAGTCAGGGGTAGGAAGGAGTAAGGTCCAAAAGTAGAGGATCAGAGTTCACCCCCGAGCTTGCACATTCCCAATATATGGAGGGTGAAAATTAATATTTGTTCAATTTAGGGGCTCATTCACCCCGATCGGGGTTAATGCTACCCTGCATGCAGGGTCACTGTAAATGGGAATCTGTATACATGGTTAATTGCATAGTAATTCATCAAAAGTAATGCTGCTAAGCACATACAAGTATACATTTTCAAAAAGAAAATACTCTAGTGCTGGCAATATACATAGTATCTCCACACGGAAAACAAATTGGCATAGAAAATCTAAAGTAGGAGTTTTTTAAACAACTGCTCATTTCGAAACTCGTTTTTGAGAAAAGTCCCAGATTTAATTTTCCATGCAAATTTTTCCTTGTAGGGTAGATATTCTGTATTTTGCACACACTATTACCTTATGAAATTTGTAGGGAGGCCCAAACACTGGCCAGCTTCAAAAAGCTTTTAAAAACCCATCTTTTTCCAATTTGATCCATTTCTTGTCATTGCTATTTCTTTCTTTGTTTTCTCTTATTGTAATGCGCCTAGAGCTAAAATTGTATAGGCTAATATAAATCGATGTATGTATGTATGTATGTATGACATTTATCTTCAGGCCTACTCATTGATGGTTTCCTACTGATATTTATTATTGGATTTTACATTTACAAGCTGTAATTGCAAAGTTAAAGCCTGAAATTATTTCCTTTCAAAATTTTGTCCAGGTATGCTAAAAAGTAATGACTGCACAAAAGTAATGCAGTGCAGTCCATTCAATCAAATGTTGTCATCAACCTATTTGATCGTAGTGCAGGGGTATGTGTGTGAGACGAACTGTCACGGTAGATTGCAATCATGCTTTTGTTGAATGCATTTGAGTAGTCCGCCATATTTACGGGATGATACGTCACATGCAAGGCCTCTATTGCTTTTCAAATGTCAATACATGAGTTGTTACCCTTGAAAAAAAAAAAAAAAGAGGTGAAAGGACTGCAACTTAATAAACCCAGCAAAATTCTAAAGTCTCCACTGTTCCATCCCCATTTAATCAGAGTCTGATGAGTTTATGGCAAAATAATTTATATAATAGTTTTCTATACACTTTCATTCAAAGTTAATACCAAATTTGATATCAAAAGTTTAATCATCGGGACCATAGGAGCGGTTCTTTGAAATTCGTGCAATTTGAAAAATTTCAAATTACTGAATTGACCACGCAAAAGCCAATGCATTGTATAGCCTTATCATGTGGCCTGAAGCAACCCGTACAGGGATCATTGTACACATGCCTGTGCACAATTGAAAGAGCGTGGTATTTGATTTGGATTTTGACATGCATGGGTACACCTTTAACCTGCCGGCCTATTTAGGCGACGTAATTGTTGGCACTCACGCTAGCTCCGCTACTTGATACAGTTACCTATGTTTTTCAAATTGCACAAATTTCCAAACAGCGGTTCCTATGCTCCCGATGATTTAACTTTTTATATCAAATTTGGTGTCAACCTTCAAGGAAAGTGTATATGAAATTATGATATGAATTATTTTGCCATAAACTCATCAGACTTTGATTAAATGGGGATGGAACTAGTGGAGACTTTTTATTTTGACTGTGTTTAGTTTCTAATCACATAATTAACACAACTCCTACATGTAGAGTACAACAAAACTACTCATGGTATATTGTAATACTGCTCTGGGTATCAGTGTGAATAAAATTATGTTTATGATTTTTATACATGTACATTACAGTGTGTTTTCTTTAGAGTACCATATTACCGGTAATACATTTTCAAATATCTTCATAATAATTATTTTTATTGTCGCATTACATTATGTGATGGTGCTTGCTAAACACCTCTACCCTGCAGTCATACACTGTAATGAAATGGGGTGATAGTAAGTCATAAAGTAATAGAGGATAGTTTGGTACATGGATTTTCAATCTACTTCAGCAAGGTTGTGTCCTGTATCGAACAACCTGCATAAAGAAACAGTCATGAACAATATTAAGGGGGCACTACACCCATGTGGTAAATTTGTGACTATTTTTGCATTTTTCTCAAAAATAAAAGGAATCCAATTACTACACTGAAATTTCATTGACTCAAGACAAGCGGTTCAGTATATATGGTAGGAAATGAGGTACATCCTAGCGGTACCTTATTTCTGATCATAAATAACAAACCGCTTGTCTGAAATTCCAGTGTAGTAATTGGATTCCTTGCCCCTATATATACATAACTTTTGTTACCACTGTGTTATTACTTTTTTATAATTTTTCAAAAATAGACACAAATTTATCGAGGGGTGTAGTACTGTGACACATTTCAGAGGTCCCAACACAGAATGCCGTATATGAAGGACAAAATATGTTTCTGAGAAAACGTTTTTGAAGGATGTTACTATAAATATTGGAGTCGACTCCACTGTTACCTCTCAGTCAATTCCATTTGAAATAGACGTTAAAGATTCCAACTATTAAACTGTATCTTCAAGAAAAACTTTAGATATCACTAGCTCTACAGTTATGTCACATCACATGTGAAATGGAAATATTTTGAACAATCACTCTACGCCACTATATGTTGCGACAGATGATTTGTTGTGCATCTGTGGAAACCCTGAACAAATATAATGATTACTTAAGGGGGTACTACACCCCTCGATAAATTTATGTCTATTTTTGCATTTTTCTAAAAAACTAATAACACAGTGGTAACAAAAGTTATGTATATTATAGGGGCAAGAAATCGAATTACTACACTGGAATTTCAGTGACCCAAAACAAGCGGTTCGTTATTTATGATAGGAAAAGAGGTACCGCTAGAATGTACCTTATTTCCTATCATATATACTGAACTGCTTGTCTTGAGTCACTGAAATTTCAGTGTAGTAATTGCATTTCTTGCCCCTATAATATACATAAGTTTTGTTACCACTGTGTTATTATTTTGTGAGAAAAATGCAAAAATAGTCACGAATTTACCACAGGGGTGTAGTACCCCCTTAAAATAACAAATAATGAAAATAGCAATTACTAATAATCATAAATTACATATACCATGTCCACATCACTTTGATTATTACTCGCCATTTTATGGAAGACTTTAATTTGTCAACCGTCAGATGTACTCAGCTACTGATGTTGTACTGGCTACCTGATGAATACTGTGATAGTACAACTTCAACTTATGCATCAAAAGGAAGATGCTTTTACACTTCCAGATATGCTATAGACCATTCCTATAATTGTACTTTCCTGCTGTTGATGGAGTGCACATCAATATCACATATTACAAAATAAGAAAAGCAAGGTGAAGGATATTACATCAATATTTCTGTATTTTATAAACGCATGATACCCTTATTGACCATGCTTTGTTTCTATATAATTATGTGATTTTGATGTTCATCCAATCAATGGCAGGAAAGTGCTAGTTATAAGAATGGTGTATAATGAGTTATGGCCATTTTAATAGCAAGTACAACATCAGTAGGTTTGGATATCTGATCCAAGTAATCCAAGTTATGTAGACAAAGGTTCTTTTGACTTTACCATTATATAAAATTATATATTTACATAGTAATGGGAAACATTCATTTTGAGGCAATGTGGTTGCTGATGTGAGTATCCAAGTATGGCATGGTAGAAGAAAAACGTAATTGCCCTCAAGGCACACACAATATATACAGATCATTTGCAAGTATGGATTTCAACTGAAATAGTCCATTACAAAAAATCACACAACATACTAGTGTATGTAGTATAAAAACCTAACAGAAAGCCAACATAAGCAGTATTTTGTGATGGTTGCATGCATTTACTTCTTCCCTTAAGGGCTGGGGTATGAACGTTTGGACAGTATTTATTGTGGGACATTAGAGTACATCAGACATATCGAATTGCATTCTGAATACGAAGAATGTCATTCTGATATCAAATAATTTTGATTTTTTGAAATTCGCAATTTAATACACATTTTATGGCAAATCATTAAAATTGATATTTTTGATATTTAACAGTACTTGAAGTAAACTTTATAAATCTGATGATTTATACTTAAAGTGTATGTAGGTGGGATGAAAAGCCGACGATCAATTGAAAATTTTGACCTTTTCAGTATTGAAGATATGGATTTTTTTCCCAAAACACCAAAAAAAATTAGGTCTTTTTGGGAAAAAATCCATATCTTCAATATGAAAGGTCAAAATTTTCAATTGACCGTCGGCTTTTCCTCCTGCTACATACACTTTAAGAATATGTCATTAGATTTATATAATTTACTTCGAGGACTGTTATATATCAAAAATTTGAAAAATATCAAATTTTTATAATTTGTCATAAAGTTTGTATTATATTTTGATTTTCAAAAATGAAAATTATTTGATATCAGAAAGACATGCTTCAGTATTCAGAATGCAATTCGATAGGTCTGAGGTGCTCTCATGTCCCACAAAAATACTGTCGAAACGCAATAAACGCTTCATTTTAGATCCCTTAACCTTCTATATATAATTATTAATACACATCTTGTATGTTTACATAATAATAACTTGAAACTGATATAAACGAAGGTAATGCTACTCCCTATTCCAGAGAAATACAAAGCTAATTTTTTACGATTAAACAAATATTATTGAGTTCTGCCAATTTGGTACTAACTGGAGATAACAGAAACAGTGCACTATTTTGCTAATTTCCTGCAAAAAGAGCCAAAACATTACATTTTAAATTATACTTAGTACAAGTCTTTAGACTTGATTGTCACAGGATGTGAAAACACCCCAAAATGCATGTTTTGGCCCTTCATTCATAAATTTGGCCAAATAGTGAATTTTAACTTTTATTGCCAGTTAGGACTAACTAAAGCATTACTGAGGATAATATTTTGTAATTCAAAAACTTAGTGCTGTAATGTTCTGGAATAGGGAGTAGTCACTCTCATCTTCCTACTTGGAAAACTAGAATGCAAGGGCCAGTAAGTCAGAGACATGGAGGACGAGGCTGTTGATGAGTTGGTAGCTTCTCTTTGAGGTGCCCTCAATTGATGGCACATGGAAGAACCGGGTTTAAAGAATATTAATGAATTGCATAGAACTAAATTAAGTGTTTGTTTAATGCAAATAATGATAATAACATATCAATATAATTTTATTTTGTTGTTATTTACATTTAAAAGCAATGCAAGTAAGTCTAAGTTTTGGTGTTTTGTTAAAGGACCTAGCCAGGCAATGGAGGCATTTGGACTTACAATGAATCTGACTTATAGTAGATACATGATAGAGTATTTCTCCAACCTTTAATAACAGAATTCGTTAAAGAGGAATGTGTCGGCCACATCATGTCCCAAATATAACATGGGGGGATATTAAACAATTGTATAGTGTTGTACAACAATATTGTACTTCACATGATATGTATAAATATAATAGGATATTTTGTACCAGAGTAGATGCGCTGCAAAGATTTTATGGCAAAGGGAACCCTGAAGCAGCATCAGCTGCTTTTGTGACTCATCTATACCTATGCTGGGGACCACAGTCACTGCCCTGTCTGGAGACACCAAGTTGTTATTAGGGGCATAACCAGAGGGGGGTGCACTGAATAATCAGAAGGCCTAATTTTGGTGCTGTGAGTTGCAATGGCTCACTTCCAGCAGAATCCCTAAACAAAATATTTCCTGGTTATGCCCCTGTTTGCATTGACGTACAGATGGTCACATTTGCAATCGAAGGTTAATTTCATAGTCTAATTTTGATGGACATAATTGTATATCCATATCAAAATTATGCACTTGTCAGCTGCTGCATGAATCTTATTTCTTTATAATAATTAGGAATAAATTACCAGACTCATCTAAAGTGCAGATAAATTCAAATCATCCCCAAGTCCCATGCTTTTAGGATTTTCTCTGTATTCTAAACCATGTGATTTCAGGGATGATTTGAAGTCAACACCACTTTTTAGATGAGTCTGGTATTTATTCCTAGCTATTATGTTAAAAGAGACACATGTGGCAGCCTACAAATGCATCCTTTTGGTATGGATGTACATAATTAGTTGGGTGTGATACAGAATAGGCCCAAATTAAGTTGAAATGGAAAATGGCTCCAAAAGAGCAATACAGCTCTGCAACACTTTCATTCATTCATACATAAAACCATTCCTTCATTCACTTGTTCAGTCAATACCTAAAGAAAAAAATCTTCATTCATTGAAGAAGTAGTAAATGAATGACATAGCAAGTGAATGAATGAGTGAGTAAATTAATAAATGAATGAATGAATGAAAGTAAGAAACAATTATGAACTAAAAGCAAGTAAGAATTTGCAAATAAAATGTTATAACATTTGAAAATAACCTTTGATTGCTTCTGTTGCAAGGTTGGAGAATGATCAGAAGACACTCTTGGACTGAATTTGTGTAGGGGATGGGGTGATTTTCACCTTAGGATTGATTGAAATAAAATCTGAAAACTATATTTCTCTATCATGTAGCTGCTCAAATCACCTGCAGATTAAGTAGCTGTAATGAATTATGCAGAATTAACATAAATATATTTCTCTTGTTAGATGTGAAGTAATGTCAAATGTTACAGATGTAAACTGTCTGCATTGAATTATCATTAGGAATGGAAGATGTTATTTCCGCAAGTCATAAATTCTTCACCAGGAGGTGAACATATCGGCATGGAAGACCGGCAGCATTCACCCTAGGCTACTTAATCTGTCAATGACCTTATTTGCTGCATGTATACAATGCACAAGTTTTCCAAGTACACCTATATAAAGTATTCACCCAGTTTTATAAGCTGCCAATGTTCACAAGTTGTTCATGCACTACAACAAAAAACCTATACCTTTTGTTACAGGATACGTTTTCTTGAATATGACACCTGAAATCTGCATGCAGAAAGTTTGTTATTATCCAAATCAAAAGTGACACTTGATAAGATTCCCAATAGCATATCACAGCAAAGCTATTCTGGGTAAAATGATTACATGCATGAATGTAGACCCACTTTCTGTTGTATAATTAAGAGGCTAATAACTGTGCATGGGTTATTCGAAGGGCATTGTAACAAATTTAACATTTTGCCTTTGGAACCGAGGAATATCCCGAGGGGCACATCCCCTAAGGGTATTCCGAGTTCCAAAACAAAATGTTTAGATTTGTCACAATCCCCTCGTAACAACTAATGCGCAGTTATTAACCCATAATTGATAATTTGCTGAAGCATCCTTTTGGATTTGGACAATAACAGGCTTTGGGGAGAGATCTCCTTTGCATCCTGCTCAATTTCATAAATGGTGTGTAAAATTATGTAGACATCTTCTGTATCTAAATTAACTTGTCTTAATTGTTGTTTCCTTGAAGGACTTACGAACAATGGCAACTGAGGAAGAGTTGTTACTTAGTATCCTAGGTGTAGAAAAGAATAAGCGGGGTGACTTTGCTTTAAAAATTGACATGATCATGGTGCTATAAATTACAGATTTCTTAACAAGCAAACCATCATGATTTTCAATGTGCTGACAGGAAAATTGGCAGACACATTATGGGACATTTCAATGCAAGTGAAAGACAATATCAGCAGAAACCCACAAAGCCGAGAAACTACCCATTTTTGGGGAGAAATGGTGTGGCTAGGCGAGAAAAGGACCAGGAAAGGCAAGAAAGTGTATTTAAAAATGTGAGGAATGGAGATGTTAAGATAACTAAATTAAGTCTTGCTCAGATCATGGGCAAGGTTGGCAAGAAAGGTTAGAAAAGAGGCAGGTAAGGCGAGGTACAACCAGACCTGCCACAGACATTTTGTCTAGAATACTGACGCAATTAACACCCATTGTTATCATGTTGACTCAATTGGTCATAACCAATTTATTACACTCAACCAGAAAGCCCAGGAAGATTATGACCAATTGAGTCAACATGATAACAATGGTGTTAATTGGGTGCTACTTCAATTCCGGATAAAATGTCTGTGGCAGGTCTGGATGTGCTGGATGTACCTCCCCTTCCTTGCCATTTCCTGCCTTTTCTCGCCAAACTTGACCAGGATCTAAGCAAGACTTAGTTATCTTAAACTTGTCATTCCTCACCTTTTTAACAGACTACCTCGCCTTTCCTCACCCTTTTCTCGCCTAGACTCGCCACTTCTTGCCAAAATGGGTACTTTCTCGCCTTTGTGGGTTTCTATTGATAAGAGCAGCAGAAATTTAAGCATTACAGGACTTACCATGACCTTTCATTGGGGCCCCGCATGTGCGGCATGTTGGCATCTTGCGTGGTCGCTTAGATGTAGAGCCAACATGATAGCCACCAGACAAGTAGTGGCTATGGTCCGAATGGCGGAAAGCGTGAGCGGTTCGCTCTAAACGCTTCAAGACACGCTTTCTCTTATTTGTCAGTAATGCTTGGGCTTGAGCTGCTCTTATCCTGAGTTTGTCTTTACTTGCTAAAGTATGCTGGGAAGAAGTAATGCACTCATTTCCTACTACCTCTGCCATAACTCGTTTACCTGCATCTAGCCAACCAACATTAAAAGAAATAGTTGACAAGCACATTGCTGTCCGAATCTGTGTTGCAGAGCTGTATTGCTCTTTTGGAGCCATTTTCCAGAGCAAGCTGTTGTAGGACTCATTGGCGTTCTGTGTCAGACACTGACTGCAATGCGATAGTAAGTCAACATCAGATAGGTCCTGTTGAAAAATACACAGTTTCACATTCCATTATTAAGTAATGTCCATAATGTGTGATCACTTTGCGATTCATGTTTAATATCAATACTGTCAACATTATTAACATTCACTTGTTGCGATGAAGGTAATTTGTGGTGATATGAGTGGTATAAACTGCACTGAAGGTTATGATGAATACATCTCATGTCAAATATTTTTGATATACAATCCTTTCTTGGTATATACTGCAAAAGATTATTAGTGCTGTTAATAGTCACACATCCATTGAGGAACAGAATATTGAAACTTTCACTCCATTTAAAGCTTATTTATAAACTTTGCTTCAGTGCTGTGCTGAAATGAATGGGAGATATGTTGTAATGATCTTACAGAAGATGCCTAGATTTTATATAGTTTTGTGTAAATTAAAAGGAAATTTGATTTAGTTGCTTGGTGCTGTGGTGAAGCTACAAAGTTGCACTATCACATATATATCCTTACATCATATATGGGCTTCATTACTGCTACCATGGCTGGTGTAAATGGATCATCAACTGGTTCAGAGTTGTTAGTACCACTAAGCTCATCTTTCTTAAAATTGCACCAGGTGTCATTTCTTGTCGGGCAGTAACTGTGGTCCCCAGCATAGTGATACAGGCCAGCCATGGTTTCTGCTGACGCTGCTTCAGGATTCCTTTGTTGGTCCTCAAAGCCTTGCCATAAAATGCTTGCAGCGATCTACTCTTTTACGGTGGAGACGACCCTTCCCGTCCAATGTCTTCCCGTCGGCAAGTTTCACTCCTTTCACCACACAAAAGAAAAGGAATCAATGAAATCAGCTTGCTTTATGTAATAAATTGAGGTTTTATCTTATTTACATCTGTTTTATGATGTGTCCTGTCAAAATTTAATGACGTTTTAAAAACCACATATGATAAGCTTTTACACTTGTATAAAACTGTATGATACTCCATAGGTAGTTATTGCTACATGATCCTATGGCTGTGGAGCAGGCGTCTACAGGATTTCTCTATGCACAGCAATCATTGTGAAGTACGACTCTGGTCTCCAGCTATATACTGTCCTCTGATGGATGACCAGTGAAAAGGTTAAATACAAACTTTAATTATTAATACCTTTTTTCTTCTCTACAAGCTTTCTGAGTCTGCATCCCATCCTCTTCTGTATGTGGCCGACACATTCCTCTTTAACGGTTGTAACATCTGGCCCATATGGCTGCTCCTGTGTAATTCTTGAAAATGAAGACGAATCACCATCCCCTACATAAGTTGTGTATCTCAGTCCAAGAGTGTCTTCTGATCTGTAAAATGAGTTTCAAATTAACGTCTATGTGAATACACAATATAAAATATAGGACGAGTACCATCAAATTCCATCAATACAAAAGTTAATCACTTTGTGCATTGCAAGTTGACAACAGCAGAGTGTACAACAGAAATTTTGACCCCAAACTGACATCACTGAAATTAAAAGAAGAAACAAATGTTGTACACATCATACAGAAAAATCAAAACAAATGGTGCTTGAGAAATAAATTCATGATTGGTAATAACCTGTTAAACAACCGAGAAATGCCTTCTGCCTCCATTGCCTGGCTAGATCCATCGAAGTTCTTAGGGCACACATCTGAGTGCCCTACAAACCAATCTAAATATTCTTTTGAGCTATGCTCTTCCTCTTTGTGTTTGCTACATTCTCTGTGTGAAAAACAATATGAAGCAAATCAAAATGTAAAATGAAATCCATGTGAGCAACTACATTGACTCATGATCAGTGTGAAGAGTGTTTATAGTGTTTGTTGAGGTTGTGGAAACTTGCTTGCCAGATTAAATGAAAGCAGTCACTCTGCATGAAGTTCCACAAAACAAAATTGAAGGTATACATGTTGCTCATGAGATGCACAATAATCACGGTTCATACTGTAACAGAGACACATTCAATGTTTGTTATCAAATTGTACATGACTACAATAATACAATTTCCTGACACTTTTCTTGTTAAAATAGAAAATGCTTGATAAGGGAATGTGATGGTTACTTACTTAACATAAATTTGAGATATACTCCATGTCCAAAATTTCCCCTGTATATACACTAATGGCTGTCGCAACACAATGGTGTGATGACAGACCCCGGTTTCTTCCATGTGCCATCAAAAGATGCGGCACAGTCTACTACCAACTCATCAACAGCCTCGTCCTCCAGGCTGGTCTCAGGTGCCACATCTGGCACACTATCATCCAGGATTAGAAATCTTTTTAGCCATTGCGCGTTGCTTGTACTTTCATTTCCTGAGTTACTGATATAAGCTGTTGTAAATAACATTTTGTCATGGATTAAGGAACACATTTTTCACATAGAAATGCACTTAGCATTATTATTACACCCCAAAACATTGAAATATATTGTGCAGTTTGTGAGTTACCAACATCATTTTACACTGTTGTCAATGTGATATACAACAATAATGTGATGGTTTAACCAGACCTATGTGATAACTTAGCTACGACACATTATCTTCATGCCTGTGTTCATCGTGGTTTCTGTAAGTTGCAAAGGTATTGTTTTGCTGCAATTTGCTCTTAAGTCCCATCATCGTGGAACCTACAGGGTGTGACATGGGTTAAGGCTAGGTTAGAAGTATTTGACCTATCAAAGCATGTGTAAAATGTCTGATTATTTATTTTTTAAAACAAAGAAAGATTACATACACTGAAAAAAAAGGCCAAGTGAATGGCTTTGCAAAATAATACACATGAACCCATTAAATAGTGTAAACTGATATAAATTGGGACCATGCAACATAATCACAATGCTCATAGCTCACCAATATAACATTAACTGAAGAAGGAATATTGACATTTAGTGCACTGTTGACATCCATCACCTTTGCATTTGTGGCTGACATTTAGTGCACTGTTGACATCCATCACCTTTGCATTTGTGGCTGACATTTAGTGCACTGTTGACATCCATCACCTTTGTATTTGTGGCTGACATTTAGTGCACTGTTGACATCCATCACCTTTGTATTTGTGGCTGACATTTAGTGCACTGTTGACATCCATCCCCTTTGCATTTGTGGCTGACATTTAGTGCACTGTTGACATCCATCACCTTTGCATTTGTGGCCGACATTTAGTGCACTGTTGACATCCATCACCTTTGCCGTTGTGGCTGTGCAAAAATGATGAAGGGGAGGGGGATTTGCAAACCGCATAGCAAAAATGGCCCAGCCCATCCCGTTTGGATTTTTCCAAAAATTTTTTTCTTTCAATGTTACCCTCTCACAGGGCTCATTATTATTGCACAGCCTCGGGCTAAAATTATGACTAATACATTACTAAATTTACAATGTACATGTAGTAGCAATACGAAATGACAAATTCTGCATGCAAATCAATACCAACTAAATGTGGTAAAATACTGCTCTGAAATTCTGTGGAAGTCTGATGATACATAATACAAATCAAATAAAAAAGTCAATATGATTAGTAATCCAAGTGATGCCATCCTTTGCCATTTTATGTATTAGTTTGACTATTATTATTTCTTAGAGACATTAACACCATGTTACTTCTTCATTGTTGGGCATATATAACCTACACTTTCTGCCATGCTGGCCTCATGTGACCGCCAATGAGATCGCACAAGTGGCTGCGGCAAACTCAGGAAGGCACTTAAGGTGACTGCTGCACTTCTCCCCTTCCCGATACTCCTCATGCCTAAAATAAGGCTCCTTTATACAAAGAAATAGAGGTATGGTACAGCACATAAAACAACAGTATATTAATGTAACAGTAAATGAGGAACTTCAACTTATGGGAAGTTGACATGATGACCATGAAGCATACTTTGCTATTACATTACTGCTGAACAGATTTCCAAGTAACAGATGAAATTTGTGTTTAAAACATATGCAAGGATCATTTCAAACAATCTAACCTTTATCTTTATAGTTAATATTGCACAGTCTAATAGACATGTAGATATGCAAGTGACATTAGTGAATGTGGACTATTTATTATTCCTCTTTACCGATTAATTTCTTCAGAGTTATGGAGTTTCTCAACAGGCTTTGTGGAGTGATTAAACATATCCGCTTCGGTGTATTTATGCGGCACCTAGAATTAGTGCACTGCAGCCCCAGGCGTGTAGCCCATCCGTGATCCTGTTCCACCCAGAGCTGCAGTGCACATCCTGTAGAGAGGCAAAACTTGCACACGCAAGTGTTCTTTATGAATGTTTCCAGCAGATCCACGTCCACAAGACGATTTCCACATTTGCCATCGACTTCTATTTGAGGCTCTGGTATCTGGGAAATTAAGGACCAAATCAAAATCAATTACACAAAACACAGTAAAGTTTCAGAACAATAACAACTTAGAATATTTATTGTATATCCAATGATGCAACATTCACAGCATACAGTGAATTAAAAAAACCAACAAAACCCACAGCAGCACTCAATCTGGTGAGATTAAAAAATTATATGAACCTGTTGGGCTAAATAAAAAAGGTGGAATATAATATCTTCTTGTAACTGTAACTACCAACATATATTGAATTGTGCAATATTAGGCCAATTTGATAAAATATGGGCTAAAACATGCACTTTCAGTCACAAACTCAAATACTTAACACAGGTCTATAACCATTCACAATATTGAGCAAGACCCAAAGCTGTAAGAAAGTACTTGTAATCTTACTATTTATGCTGTGATGATTGCAATACACGCCAGTGAAGTGAAAAAACACATAGCAGTTCCTAAATCTAAAAGACAATCACATACAAATTAGCTATTTGTTATTACACATTCTGTAATCAAGAGTACCTCTGTTGATATACATGGAGGATTAACATCACATCCTGGATGTAGGATTGGGATGTAGGGTTGTGATGTACATCTTTTCAATGCTCAGTATAGATGACAGACAAGTGTAAATGTTAAGCTCTTCACTATGTCCCTATGATGTGAAACATGGAGATTATGAACTCACAACCAAGATATTATTATTATATATAATGGTATAACTTGTATTTTTATACATACTATTCTAACCAGATATGTTGGCCTCATACTATAATGAACCAATTGTTTTGTCAACCGGTATTGAACCAGGAACCTTCTGTGAGTCAGGTATTGAGGCCTTGATAACTTGTTGGTAACAGCATCCGCTAAAACAACTGGAAGATCCTGGGTTCAATTAGCGGTCAAGAAATTGACCATCTCAAAAGAAAGATTAGTTATTGCACAATGATTACATAAATAATGAGAAAGGGTATGTATACAAGTGGATATTCATACATGTATGTACTGGTAAATAAAATTGAGCAAGGCTTAGTACATACCCCATTTGAGCCCTAACCCCCCGACAGTAGCGTACCTGTGTGTGATACATACAAGACTGTGTATCTGTATGGAGCAGTGACTTTGCACAATGGTGCTCTCTGCAGATGCACTGCTTTTAATCTGTCTCAAAAATGTAAACACACAGGAAAGTAACTTGCTGTGAGGAATGTCATACAACATACTGAAATGTTTTGTTGCAAATATTTCCGTCTCCATAACAAATTGTACATTGTGTTGCAAAGTTAAAATGACACTGAAGATTTGCACTGTATTGCAAATTAATAGCAATGCACATGGTGTTCTAAGTTATAGTTGTAAATTAAAATGAAATATCAGTTCTGTCTTAGTGTCTTTTAATGTTGAAGAAATCTTCAGCATTTCAATAGCATGCTTACCTTGGTTTCTGCACGAATAGTGGTGGGTGTGGATCTGCTGGAAACCCCTTTATGTGATGGTGGTTGATTCTGCAATTATAAGTTTAATTCATTGTTATTAAATGTATTCCCAATTTCAGTTGGCACTTTTTGGTGGGTATGTTCCCCAGAATTTTGAAGTGGTGGGTCTTTACGAGCTGAGAGCGCATCGGTAAAAGGGAAGTCTTTTGGACCTGTTAGTGTTAACAGTCAAAATCATTGGTCTTTTTGGGTTTCTGGTTGAAAATCACCTGAAAAACATAAATACAAGGAATGAGCAATTTTGGGGTCTTTTAGAGCTGAAATTATCAAAATCCCCGGTCAAAATCAAGGGTGTTTTGGAGCTCTATTTTGGTCACTTTCAGAGCTGCAAAATCCAAAAAGGGGGGTCTTTCCGTGGGAGCATACTTGTATGGCCATTTGTGTTAAATGCCCCCCCCCCCTTGCTGATTGTTTGGCGCTACTCAAAAAACTTGGCAACTTGCCGAAAATTGGGCTAGTTTACAAGAGTCAGGTCTACTTTAGCCAGGCTCGTAGCAAGCGGGGGGACAGGGTGGACGAAGTCCATGGGCCCCGGGGGTTCAGGGGCCCCAAGCACAAAGACGAAAATTAAATAAGAGCTGATAATGGAGAGCAGGGTCGGATTTTTATACCCCTAAAATTTTGGGGCCCCAAAATTGGCATATGCATCTTTCTTTTAACCTCAATAACGGCATGTTTTCTGGTCAAAATAGGGCAAAATTGTTCAATTTTCCATGCTTTATGCCAGCTTTCAAATAGCAGAATTCATGTTGATCTTGGGCCAAAATAGTCTGAAATTGAATTGAACAAAATATGATAGTCCCCCTTTAGTTAAACCAAAATTGACAACTGACTTGAGTGCACATGCTTTCCTCGGCACGTGAGTTCGGGGCCTCAAAATTTTGGCCTGGCCCAGGGCCCCCATAAGGTAGGCTAAATCTCGCCTGGTTAAAAGGGCCTGTACTGCTCCTTGTCCATGGCCCCTGAGGCTCTTGCTACGCCCCTGACTTTAGCGCTGAAAACCTTTGGCAACACTCCACAGAACTCAGTCATCCAAGAAACGTGACTGATCTGAAACTCAAATCATGTGGACAAATCAGGGGATGTGTGTGTACAATAGAAAATAAATTATCAAACAATGATGACAGTCACATGAAGTATGACCATGCTGGCTTTACCTTTTTGGAGGCACTGGGCCAGGCCAAAATTTGGAGGCCCAAACTCACCGTGAAGGAAGGATATGCACTTAAGTGGACAAGTTTGGTTTAGGTATAAGATCCATAATGGCAGCGGAACCATTACAATTTAGAGACAGACACGCATATATTTAACCAGGATATTTGCGCCAGAAGAGCACAAAAATGAAGTGAAATTTGCTATGGGCCAGTGCCCAAGAAGCACTCAAAATTGTGCAATTTGCCCTATTTTGGCCAAAAACATGGTAATTTTGGGCCACAAAGCAAGATCCATAACTCAATTGTAGAGGCCCCAAAATTATGGGGCCATGGAACAAGGTCCATGGGTAATACCCAAAAATGTGTCTTTACCTTGCTAGTATTCCTCTTCTCTGGAACAAACCCACTACTTGTTGATGGTTCATTTTCCATTCTAGCTGACTTGATTATCTGGCATATTCAGAGAAAAACAATAAGATAAATAACAGAATTTAATATGTACTAGACCAGTTGAATGTCAAAAAAAAATAAGCCAATAATTATGTATGAGATAAGAAACCAAACACAAGATGCAATCCACATGCCAACATTGACAAGTTTAGATTTGTGACTGAAAACCAGTGAATATGAAACTGAATGACATTGACTACGGTACATAGTACAGCGTCAAGCACCCTATGTTTGAACATAGCCTCTCAAATGATGTCATTGCAAATTCAGTCCTGAAATAGTTGGTGTACTTTTACCCACTGGTGTAATTATAACTGGATCAGGTTTTACATAACATTTGTAAGTGCAGGGAATGACCTTTTTTCGTCCCATTAATAACTGCAAGTTCTACATGCGATGCCCCCCCCAAAAAAAAAAAAAAATAACCTGTTTTTTTTTTAATATGGGTTGAAGGACATTTGAAGTAGGGTCAATTTGGGATTATTGTGGTATTTTTGATGAAATTTCTTTCCTGAAGGCTAAATATTACCCTATATGTGACCCTCGGCACAACTGAGCCCTGAAGTCGCCAATCATCATTTTTGAGATATTGAACCAAAATATTCTGCTTGAAATTAGCTTTAAAATGATGTATATCATGTATATAGTACTTGACATTTAAGTAGTGAAAAATCAATAAAACAGTCAATAAAGCCTTTGTTTTCTATTGTTTACTGTTAAGTTTGATGGAGCATATCTCAATAGTGGCACGGGCGACATCCGGCCTCGTTTGTGCCGAGGGGTCACATATTATCACCGAAAGCTTGAAAATTGTGCAAATGTAATGATTTTTTGGCTAACATATCAATTTTGAACATGTACAGAGTATTTGTGAAAAAGTAATTTCTAAAATCAATTAAATGTTAGCCCCAAAATGGCTTATTTGACCTGATTTTAGCCAAAACTTGTTAAAAAACAAACATTTTCCGTAAAATCTGGGTTGGTCACTCCCGTAAAACCGAGGGATTTTTTCATTGCCTAATGGAATCTGATGCATACGCTGATGCGACTCATCATTTTGTGCAACAAAGGTTTGAAATAAAATATTATTCAAAATCTGACAAATTATAATTTTTTAAACTTACATTCTTCTCAGTTGCTCCTCACTGCAGTGCTATGGGATAACGCAAAAAAGATGACACGCTGAAAAGGATTGGAAAGATTTGGCATTAATAAAAGTGCAACCTTCCCTGACCCCTATTTTAGCACCAAAAATTTAATTACCCCCTACCACCGATACACCTTACCCTCTAAACAGGCAACAATTGAATTGAAATTGATCAGTTATTTGAAATAAAATAAACACACTATCTGTAGTCATCTTGTGACTGAATGCTTACATTTTGGTCATCAAACATGTGATGACCCTCCTATTTTTCTGTGCAAATATTAAACCCCTCCAGTATATTTGGGAGTGGGGACCCACCCCTTCCAAAGAAAATGCCAGCCCCTTAGGTTGACAGCTAGTTATAAAAATATACTACTTAGGACTCAGCTTTCAATGCTTGTTGTGAGTTGAATTCAAAGCTAGACACTTCTCGATAATAATTATGTACCGTATTGATGCCTGCTCAACATGATCATTCGGACATTCAATCAAATTCAACTAGTATGCATATATGCAATGATGATGCATGCCACGTGTACATGCATCTGAAAACATTTTATGTATCAGCAGTTTATTCAACACGTATGATATGTACTATACTACGCCTTCATACATGTATTGACAACTGACTGGTTCATTGATTGCGATATTCCAAATTTGTAGTTACTACAAAGTACAACTGCTTCATAAGGCCAATGAAAGTCAATTCCTTGTTTCCCTTTACACAATTTTTCATGACTGTGTAGGTGACCATTTCATTTTTCATTATTCATTATTTTATGCCATTTCATTATTGCATCTGTACGTTACAGGTGAAAACCAATAACTACCCATGTATGTGATAAATCACAGTTTGTAGTTAACTGATGTAGTTTACAACCACATGAAGGTGATTGTACAACTATTATCCAAAGTTTCACAATATTTTTTACGGAATAAGATCAGAGCAGATAAAAAAGTGCGGGACATACGACATAGAAGTGAGTAGGTATTCATGATTAATATAATTAATTATTTTACCATACTGCAAAGAAAATCCGTGAAAATCAACAGAAAGATATTTATGATATATTTAAAACCACAATTATTTATTGGTTTGTTAGAAATCAACATTATATTCAAAAGAATGAAATATTTGGCCAGCAATTGGTTTTGAGCGGAGTAGGGTAACGGGAAACTAGGAATCGACTTTCATTAGCCTAACTAGGCATGTTCATAATATTTTGAAATTGAATAAATTCATCTAAAATTGCTTTCATTCAAAAGAGAATCATTTAACTTAAAAAATGAGGGGTCAATCATGTATGTAGGCCTACTATTGGCAATGTTATGAGGAAAAGTATGCTCGCCTGAATGTCCCAAATTTGGTGTCCCAGCATTATAATTATATCAGTAGCTTCCTATGTCTTATTGGGTGTATATATTTTATGGCTAAATTTTTGAGCACGAAGGGCCATTTTACAAAAAATGCACTAATGTTTCATGAAATGTGGCTTCTCCTTCTACTGCAATACTTGGCATAGTCCATCACCTTGGATTTCCCGCCAAGGCTTTCACTACTTGAATAGTATAGTATTCCACAAATGCATTTTCACTAAAATTTATGCAGATTGGAATTTTTAGGGTCAAAATCCAAATTTTCTTCATTTCCCTATTGGATTACACAGTTAAGGCAGGATCTTGGATCACAAGATGCTTCCCAGACAAACAAGAACCTAGACCAGTGACTTTGACTCGCGTAGCCGTAGCACAAAGCTGACACTGCTTAGCAACGAATTTGACAAGGTCAAGGATGCATACTCAGACGCAAAACAAGCAGACATGTCCGCGCTCACGGAACATGCTGCATTTGACGCGGCGACAACGGCGCAGTAATCACGCAAAACGAAGCGCGTCAAACATGTATGCAATATTTCTCCGTGCCTAGCCCTAACCCTGTCAATCCGTCAATATCACCTTGATACGGGCCGGGCTTTGACCCCCGCTGTGGTAAAGGATGGGCAGTCATAGGTCTAGGTATATGTCTATGAGATGCTTAATGACGCCTCGCCCTCACATGTTAGAGAATGTGATCATGCCTAGCCTAACAGGCTAGCAGTGCAAACAAAATTCGACACACATAAGATCAAGTTTGGCGGTTTTTAGGTCGGTCTGATTTTTTAGGGCAAAACTGAACTCTTTCGACAATTCTTAATTTATAGTTCATATTGTTTTTCTTACCTTAAAAGTTACCTTTGAGCTTGTAAATATTATAACATGTATTTACTTTGGCAGCTATACGTCGTAGACAGTAGTAGTAGGTTTACCGAGTAAACTGTGTGGCGATCAGCTGTTCCACGACCACGCCAATAATTTACATAATTATTAGCAGGTCAACTAATTTCAATATGAATAGTATTACTGATCCGCCCACTAAATGGCTATAAATCAAAAGTATATCATGAAAATGGTAGTTTTTAAGATTTATACGTATCAGAAGTCAAATAAAATAATAATGAAAACAAAATGAAACCTAACAAATAAGAAATATGAAAATAAAAACGGGAAATTGTGAATAGCTCCGCCTCTTTGTCACGCCCATTTTGGGCACCTTTCCATGTCGTAACTTCCGTAGCTCGCACAATTTATAGTTTTATAAAGCGATTTTGAATAAACCTATTATGAATGACATCTCATGATGTGACGTTGTGTTCCCAAAGTTCATTGCCTGGGAGCATGCGTACGCATGGTGCTCATTTTTTTTCATTTAGGGCCTGTGCTTTGTAAAGTCCACCACAGTAAAATAAAGCTGTGACCATGATGACAGTGTCAGTGGTTGTATGTACACACCAGTCCCTTTGCCTTGTATCTAGACCTGGTCGCTACCGAGTCGCGAGGTAAAGCGACCAGTCATCGGCATCCCCTAGGTCAATTAGAGTTTCATCGTTTGTAATGTTGGTTCACAATGTGAACTTAATGTGAACCGAACTTAGTCTTTAAGTTGATTTTGAGCTATGTTGTATTTCAAGTATTTTTTCCACTGAATGACATGTGTTTGTCAGATATGGGATGTTGGATTCAACTTTTGCAGGAAAAACCTGAAATAATCAACAGAAGATGATAATCGTGAGTATAAATCAAACCACAGAGCAAAGCATGTCTTGGCTTTGAAACGTGTCCAATTTCGGTCGATACGCTCAATAAGTAAGCTTATATTCAAGGATTTTTCCTCAAAAACTGCGAGTACCGAATTCGCAGATTTGACATAAATGAGCTGAACGTAGCACTAAACGGAACGATTTAGACAGGAAATAACTACTGAATGCACGTAATTTACTTTTCCTCGCTCCAACCAATGTTGCAGAACTCTTTTTCGTTGAAAAAGTGGGAACATTCGTGAATTTTCATTGACAAAATAGCATGTACACATGATCGCTTTCCCAAGATGCAAAATCACATGAATTTTCTGTCTTGACGAGACTAATTTAGGCATTTGTTGAACTCCAAGTTCAAATAAGTATCATAATTCTTTCTTTGGAGTTTTCAACATTTTATACCGAAATGATGCGGAAATCGGTAAAAGGGAAAGATATGAAATCTGGGGTGAAATAAAAAAGTGCGTGAGCCGATGTGGAACATTATATATACAGACATATTTACATAATTTCCTAGGACCTTGCACAAGTGATCATGCTCAAATAATAAACTAGAGAGGTTGGTGATTGATATGCACCATAAATTTTGAACCTATGATCAGTATTGCTAGGCAAAAATTAACAGCAAACATGGCCGATTTTTCCATTTTGGACCAATTTGAAACCAAGCTTGGCCCGAGCCCTTAAGATGGTCAAATGGTGAATCATAACGATTTACACACATAGACAAGCACGCATTTCCAACGATTCACCATATAATAGAAAAGTAAATCCTATTATTCTTTATGTTTTGTGGTCAACCGTGCATAATGTGTGTTTTCAATGGGGAGATGTGCAATGATTTACCTTTACCATGAATAGGCTTTCACACTTTCAGTGTACACAGTTATACCCACTGAAGAGACAACGCAAATCATGTTTAATGAAATGTGCCAATTTTGAGATTTTCTTTCCTATTTTGTTTTGGTTTCCTTTCTTTGTTTCTTATATCTTTTATTATTATTTTTTGTGTGTGGGGGTCTTTAATGACTTCTTTTTCTTTTTATTTGCTTGAAATCTTTGAAGTTTACTTTCATGGGGTCAGGAATTACTGGTTTGGAAGGAGAAGTTTGGCAATGCATTGGACATAGGGTGGTAGATGTCGTTGCATTATTTTGCTATCTACTGCAGATAGCATTGACAAATTTGCACCCCACATCCGTGTGATGTTTGATTGACGGTGCCCTTAGTGTTATAGCAAATATAAAAGATGGTCCATGATTGTCCAAAAACATTTTCAACTTTTCCAGCTATTCAAATTGCTATGTTTTAAACTGTTTGGGGATATGTATCAGGTATTTTACGCCTTATTCGACTTAAATTATTCAAAATTTGATGAAAATATGTGTTTAAAGTGACCGATCCCTGAAATATCTGTGGATGTAATGTAATATTATTTATTGCATGTGTTCCTTATTATATATAAACTAACATGTCCAAGTTTCATTTAAATCGCTCTACTGGATCTGAAGTTATGATCCCAAATGTGAAAAAGCAAACACTGATTTTAGAATTCCTCAGACAATCTCAGAAAATATTGTTCGAACACTTTAAAGGCCTTATTGGAAATAGTCCCCTTCTACCCCGTACAATGTTGGCATACCCAATATGCTCATCCTCACATATCTTCTCCCAACATTGATTGGTGGGGAAAGGGAGGGATATACTTAAGATGAACATTGAGAGAACTCTATTATAAATCTTAGTTTCCTGTGACTCATATAGCGGGCGCTATACTAAGATGAACATGGGAATTACAGTGGGTGTTCGAACACATTTTTTCCGGGATTGTCTACAAAATTGCTTAGCAAAATCATCTGATTTTAGTTTTTGGACAATAACTCTGCAGTTACACCCATCGATTTTAATGCAATTTGGCACACATGTTAGAAACATAATTTGCTATCATCCCACAAAATATGGAGGAAATCAATGAATATTTTGATAGCGTTCTGCTCGTATAGATTTAACATAGCGCTTTGTACACACGAATACAGGCCTAAATTATTTATGTGCCATGTTTATTGAGCATATGTACATGTGGTATAATTAATTTAGAGAAGGTGTTAAAATTTTATATTCAGCTAAAACAGACATTACTCAGTAAATTTAATGTTATGTATTTAATGTCACAAATTTACCACTGTGTGATAAATCGGAGGGGGGGACGAGAGAGCGAGCGAGTGATAGGAAGGGAGAGATACGCACAGCCTATGCACATTTATTGTTTTTAAAAACATTACTTGACCAACATTTAAGAAAATCAGCCTAATGTGTGAAATTGTGTCCATTAAACATTTTAAATACACCATGGTTAAGATGGTCAAATGGTGAATCATAACGATTTACACACATAGACAAGCACGCATTTCCAACGATTCACCATATAATAGAAAAGTAAATCCTATTATTCTTTATGTTTTGTGGTCAACCGTGCATAATGTGTGTTTTCAATGGGGAGATGTGCAATGATTTACCTTTACCATGAATAGGCTTTCACACTTTCAGTGTACACAGTTATACCCACTGAAGAGACAACGCAAATCATGTTTAATGAAATGTGCCAATTTTGAGATTTTCTTTCCTATTTTGTTTTGGTTTCCTTTCTTTGTTTCTTATATCTTTTATTATTATTTTTTTGTGGGGGGTCTTTAATGACTTCTTTTTTTTTTTATTTGCTTGAAATCTTTGAAGTTTACTTTCATGGGGTCAGGAATTACTGGTTTGGAAGGAGAAGTTTGGCAATGCATTGGACATAGGGTGGTAGATGTCGTTGCATTATTTTGCTATCTACTGCAGATAGCATTGACAAATTTGCACCCCACATCCGTGTGATGTTTGATTGACGGTGCCCTTAGTGTTATAGCAAATATAAAAGATGGTCCATGATTGTCCAAAAACATTTTCAACTTTTCCAGCTATTCAAATTGCTATGTTTTAAACTGTTTGGGGATATGTATCAGGTATTTTACGCCTTATTCGACTTAAATTATTCAAAATTTGATGAAAATATATGTTTAAAGTGACCGATCCCTGAAATATCTGTGGATGTAATGTAATATTATTTATTGCATGTGTTCCTTATTATATATAAACTAACATGTCCAAGTTTCATTTAAATCGCTCTACTGGATCTGAAGTTATGATCCCAAATGTGAAAAAGCAAACACTGATTTTAGAATTCCTCAGACAATCTCAGAAAATATTGTTCGAACACTTTAAAGGCCTTATTGGAAATAGTCCCCTTCTACCCCGCATAATGTTGGCATACCCAATATGCTCATCCTCACATATCTTCTCCCAACATTGATTGGTGGGGAAAGGGGAGGGGATATACTTAAGATGAACATTGAGAGAACTCTATTATAAATCTTAGTTTCCAGTGACTCATATAGCGCGCTATACTAAGATGAACATGGGAATTACAGTGGGTGTTCGAACACATTTTTCCGGGATTGTCTACAAAATTGCTTAGCAAAATCATCTGATTTTAGTTTTTGTTTAATTTCTCTGCAGTTACGCCATCGATTTTAATGCAATTTGGCACACATGTTAGAAACATAATTTGCTATCATCCCACAAAATATGGAGGAAATCAATGAATATTTTGATAACGCTCTGTTAGTATAGATTTAACATAGCGTTTTGTACACACGAATACAGGCCTAAATTATTTATGTGCCATGTTTATTGAGCATATGTACATGTGGTATAATTAATTTAGAGAAGGTGTTAAAATTTTATATTCAGCTAAAAACAGACATTACTCAGAATTTAATGTTATGTATTTAATGTCACAAATTTACCACTGTGTGATAAATCGGAGGGGGGGGACGAGAGAGCGAGCGAGTGATAGGGAGGGAGAGATACGCACAGCCTATGCACATTTATTGTTTTTAAAAACATTACTTGACCAACATTTAAGAAAATCAGCCTAATGTGTGAAATTGTGTCCATTAAACATTTTAAATACACCATGGTTAAGATGGTCAAATGGTGAATCATAACGATTTACACACATAGACAAGCACGCATTTCCAACGATTCACCATATAATAGAAAAGTAAATCCTATTATTCTTTATGTTTTGTGGTCAACCGTGCATAATGTGTGTTTTCAATGGGGAGATGTGCAATGATTTACCTTTACCATGAATAGGCTTTCACACTTTCAGTGTACACAGTTATACCCACTGAAGAGACAACGCAAATCATGTTTAATGAAATGTGCCAATTTTGAGATTTTCTTTCCTATTTTGTTTTGGTTTCCTTTCTTTGTTTCTTATATCTTTTATTATTATTTTTTGTGGGGGGGGGGTCTTTAATGACTTCTTTTTCTTTTTATTTGCTTGAAATCTTTGAAGTTTACTTTCATGGGGTCAGGAATTACTGGTTTGGAAGGAGAAGTTTGGCAATGCATTGGACATAGGGTGGTAGATGTCGTTGCATTATTTTGCTATCTACTGCAGATAGCATTGACAAATTTGCACCCCACATCCGTGTGATGTTTGATTGACGGTGCCCTTAGTGTTATAGCAAATATAAAAGATGGTCCATGATTGTCCAAAAACATTTTCAACTTTTCCAGCTATTCAAATTGCTATGTTTTAAACTGTTTGGGGATATGTATCAGGTATTTTACGCCTTATTCGACTTAAATTATTCAAAATTTGATGAAAATATATGTTTAAAGTGACCGATCCCTGAAATATCTGTGGATGTAATGTAATATTATTTATTGCATGTGTTCCTTATTATATATAAACTAACATGTCCAAGTTTCATTTAAATCGCTCTACTGGATCTGAAGTTATGATCCCAAATGTGAAAAAGCAAACACTGATTTTAGAATTCCTCAGACAATCTCAGAAAATATTGTTCGAACACTTTAAAGGCCTTATTGGAAATAGTCCCCCTTCTCCCCCCGGACACTGTTGGCATACCCAATCTGCTCATCCTCAAATATCTTCTCCCAACATGGAAAGGTGGGGAACGGGCAGGGGATATACTTAAGATGAACATTGAGAGAACTCTATTATAAATCTTAGTTTCCAGTGACTCATATAGCGTATGCTGCTATACTAAGATGAACATGGGAATTACAGTGGGTGTTCGAACACATTTTTTCCGGGATTGTCTACAAAATTGCTTAGCAAAATCATCTGATTTTAGTTTTTGGACAATAACTCTGCAGTTACGCCATCGATTTTAATGCAATTTGGCACACATGTTAGAAACATAATTTGCTATCATCCCACAAAATATGGAGGAAATCAATGAATATTTTGATAACGTTCTGTTAGTATAGATTTAACATAGCGCTTTTGTACACATCGAATACAGGCCTAAATTATTTATGTGCCATGTTTATTGAGCATATGTACATGTGGTATAATTAATTTAGAGAAGGTGTTAAAATTTTATATTCAGCTAAAACAGACATTACTCGTAAATTTAATGTTATGTATTTAAATGTCACAAATTTACCACTGTGTGATAAATCGGAGGGGGGGGAGAGAGCGAGCGAGTGATAGGAAGGAGAGATACGCACAGCCTATGCACATTTATTGTTTTTAAAAACATTACTTGACCAACATTTAAGAAAATCAGCCTAATGTGTGAAATTGTGTCCATTAAACATTTTAAATACACCATGGTTAAGATGGTCAAATGGTGAATCATAACGATTTACACACATAGACAAGCACGCATTTCCAACGATTCACCATATAATAGAAAAGTAAATCCTATTATTCTTTATGTTTTGTGGTCAACCGTGCATAATGTGTGTTTTCAATGGGGAGATGTGCAATGATTTACCTTTACCATGAATAGGCTTTCACACTTTCAGTGTACACAGTTATACCCACTGAAGAGACAACGCAAATCATGTTTAATGAAATGTGCCAATTTTGAGATTTTCTTTCCTATTTTGTTTTGGTTTCCTTTCTTTGTTTCTTATATCTTTTATTATTATTTTTTTGTGGGGGGGTCTTTAATGACTTCTTTTTCTTTTTATTTGCTTGAAATCTTTGAAGTTTACTTTCATGGGGTCAGGAATTACTGGTTTGGAAGGAGAAGTTTGGCAATGCATTGGACATAGGGTGGTAGATGTCGTTGCATTATTTTGCTATCGAGTGCAGATAGCATTGAGAAATGTGCATCCCACATCCATGTGATCTTTGATTGACGGTGCCCTTAGTGTTATAGCAAATATAAAAGATGGTCCATGATTGTCCAAAAACATTTTCAACTTTTCCAGCTATTCAAATTGCTATGTTTTAAACTGTTTGGGGATATGTATCAGGTATTTTACGTCTTATTCGACTTAAATTATTCAAAATTTGATGAAAATATATGTTTAAAGTGACCGATCCCTGAAATATCTGTGGATGTAATGTAATATTATTTATTGCATGTGTTCCTTATTATATATAAACTAACATGTCCAAGTTTCATTTAAATCGCTCTACTGGATCTGAAGTTATGATCCCAAATGTGAAAAAGCAAACACTGATTTTAGAATTCCTCAGACAATCTCAGAAAATATTGTTCGAACACTTTAAAGGCCTTATTGGAAATAGTCCCCTTCTACCCCCTGCATAATGTTGGCATACCCAATATGCTCATCCTCACATATCTTCTCCCAACATTGATTGGTGGGGAAAGGGAGGGATATACTTAAGATGAACATTGAGAGAACTCTATTATAAATCTTAGTTTCCAGTGACTCATATAGCGTGCGCTATACTAAGATGAACATGGGAATTACAGTGGGTGTTCGAACACATTTTTTCCGGGATTGTCTACAAAATTGCTTAGCAAAATCATCTGATTTTAGTTTTTGGACAATAACTCTGCAGTTACGCCATCGATTTTAATGCAATTTGGCACACATGTTAGAAACATAATTTGCTATCATCCCACAAAATATGGAGGAAATCAATGAATATTTTGATAACGCTTCTGTTAGTATAGATTTAACATAGCGCTTTTGTACACATCGAATACAGGCCTAAATTATTTATGTGCCATGTTTATTGAGCATATGTACATGTGGTATAATTAATTTAGAGAAGGTGTTAAAATTTTATATTCAGCTAAAAACAGACATTACTCAGAATTTAATGTTATGTATTTAATGTCACAAATTTACCACTGTGTGATAAATCGGAGGGGGGGACGAGAGAGCGAGCGAAAGATAGGAAGGGAGAGATACGCACAGCCTATGCACATTTATTGTTTTTAAAAACATTACTTGACCAACATTTAAGAAAATCAGCCTAATGTGTGAAATTGTGTCCATTAAACATTTTAAATACACCATGGTTAAGATGGTCAAATGGTGAATCATAACGATTTACACACATAGACAAGCACGCATTTCCAACGATTCACCATATAATAGAAAAGTAAATCCTATTATTCTTTATGTTTTGTGGTCAACCGTGCATAATGTGTGTTTTCAATGGGGAGATGTGCAATGATTTACCTTTACCATGAATAGGCTTTCACACTTTCAGTGTACACAGTTATACCCACTGAAGAGACAACGCAAATCATGTTTAATGAAATGTGCCAATTTTGAGATTTTCTTTCCTATTTTGTTTTGGTTTCCTTTCTTTGTTTCTTATATCTTTTATTATTATTTTTTTTTGTGGGGGGTCTTTAATGACTTCTTTTTTCTTTTTATTTGCTTGAAATCTTTGAAGTTTACTTTCATGGGGTCAGGAATTACTGGTTTGGAAGGAGAAGTTTGGCAATGCATTGGACATAGGGTGGTAGATGTCGTTGCATTATTTTGCTATCTACTGCAGATAGCATTGACAAATTTGCACCCCACATCCGTGTGATGTTTGATTGACGGTGCCCTTAGTGTTATAGCAAATATAAAAGATGGTCCATGATTGTCCAAAAACATTTTCAACTTTTCCAGCTATTCAAATTGCTATGTTTTAAACTGTTTGGGGATATGTATCAGGTATTTTACGCCTTATTCGACTTAAATTATTCAAAATTTGATGAAAATATATGTTTAAAGTGACCGATCCCTGAAATATCTGTGGATGTAATGTAATATTATTTATTGCATGTGTTCCTTATTATATATAAACTAACATGTCCAAGTTTCATTTAAATCGCTCTACTGGATCTGAAGTTATGATCCCAAATGTGAAAAAGCAAACACTGATTTTAGAATTCCTCAGACAATCTCAGAAAATATTGTTCAACACTTTAAAGGCCTTATTGGAAATAGTCCCCTTCTACCCCCTTACATAATGTTGGCATACCCAATATGCTCATCCTCACATATCTTCTCCCAACATTGATTGGTGGGGAAAAGGAGGGATATACTTAAGATGAACATTGAGAGAACTCTATTATAAATCTTAGTTTCCAGTGACTCATATAGCGTATGGCGCTATACTAAGATGAACATGGGAATTACAGTGGGTGTTCGAACACATTTTTTCCGGGATTGTCTACAAAATTGCTTAGCAAAATCATCTGATTTTAGTTTTTGGACAATAACTCTGCAGTTACGCCATCGATTTTAATGCAATTTGGCACACATGTTAGAAACATAATTTGCTATCATCCCACAAAATATGGAGGAAATCAATGAATATTTTGATAACGTTCTGTTAGTATAGATTTAACATAGCGTTTTGTACACATCGAATACAGGCCTAAATTATTTATGTGCCATGTTTATTGAGCATATGTACATGTGGTATAATTAATTTAGAGAAGGTGTTAAAATTTTATATTCAGCTAAAACAGACATTACTCGTAAATTTAATGTTATGTATTTAATGTCACAAATTTACCACTGTGTGATAAATCGGAGGGGGGGACGAGAGAGCGAGCGAGTGATAGGAAGGGAGAGATACGCACAGCCTATGCACATTTATTGGTTTTAAAAACATTACTTGACCAACATTTAAGAAAATCAGCCTAATGTGTGAAATTGTGTCCATTAAACATTTTAAATACACCATGGTTAAGATGGTCAAATGGTGAATCATAACGATTTACACACATAGACAAGCACGCATTTCCAACGATTCACCATATAATAGAAAAGTAAATCCTATTATTCTTTATGTTTTGTGGTCAACCGTGCATAATGTGTGTTTTCAATGGGGAGATGTGCAATGATTTACCTTTACCATGAATAGGCTTTCACACTTTCAGTGTACACAGTTATACCCACTGAAGAGACAACGCAAATCATGTTTAATGAAATGTGCCAATTTTGAGATTTTCTTTCCTATTTTGTTTTGGTTTCCTTTCTTTGTTTCTTATATCTTTTATTATTATTTTTTTTTTTGTGGGGGGTCTTTAATGACTTCTTTTTCTTTTTATTTGCTTGAAATCTTTGAAGTTTACTTTCATGGGGTCAGGAATTACTGGTTTGGAAGGAGAAGTTTGGCAATGCATTGGACATAGGGTGGTAGATGTCGTTGCATTATTTTGCTATCTACTGCAGATAGCATTGACAAATTTGCACCCCACATCCGTGTGATGTTTGATTGACGGTGCCCTTAGTGTTATAGCAAATATAAAAGATGGTCCATGATTGTCCAAAAACATTTTCAACTTTTCCAGCTATTCAAATTGCTATGTTTTAAACTGTTTGGGGATATGTATCAGGTATTTTACGCCTTATTCGACTTAAATTATTCAAAATTTGATGAAAATATATGTTTAAAGTGACCGATCCCTGAAATATCTGTGGATGTAATGTAATATTATTTATTGCATGTGTTCCTTATTATATATAAACTAACATGTCCAAGTTTCATTTAAATCGCTCTACTGGATCTGAAGTTATGATCCCAAATGTGAAAAAGCAAACACTGATTTTAGAATTCCTCAGACAATCTCAGAAAATATTGTTCGAACACTTTAAAGGCCTTATTGGAAATAGTCCCCTTCTACCCCTGCACAATGTTGGCATACCCAATATGCTCATCCTCACATATCTTCTCCCAACATTGATTGGTGGGGAAAGGGAGGGATATGCTTAAGATGAACATTGAGAGAACTCTATTATAAATCTTAGTTTCCAGTGACTCATATAGCGTGCGCTCTATAGGGGAGAGCGGGGAGTGTTCGCCCTAGGGGCAGGTTCGCCCACCCCTTGTTTCTCAGCACTACGGCTATCGGGGGATTTGGTGATGGCAAAATTAGGTGACATAGGTCATTATAAACTTCTCATATTAGCTACGCGACATATAGGGACGTGTTCATCGAACTGCAGCCAAAACAAAAAAATTACACTAAAACGTAATTTTTTCTTGCATTAATAATGTTGTATTATCATTGATACATAAATACAGATGGTTTTAATGGAAATCTGTATTTGGAACATATGGGATTTGTTAAAGATTTAATGCAGTTACAAACTCCTTATTCGATTTGTATTTTGCATACCCTGAAGAAAAAAATAAAAATGTGCACAAGGGGCACGTTAAGCCCTTTGAGGATGGGGCATGTTCGCCTCTATCTTCCCCGGGCGGACTTACCCCAAACTGCAGGGCGGACCTGCCCCATCAGCGTATTATGCAAAATATTGATAATTATACCATTATACGAGGTAAAACTACTGAAAATCATGTTTTTAAAGTTATGTGGTATCAGTATTACTCATAACACCGCTTATGTCCTAATCCATAATCCCCTGAAGTTGTAAACATGATACGCTTAAGCTCACTTTGGACCCCTACATTTTACCCTGACCCGACCCCTGCAACAAATTTAGTGATTCCCCAGAAGAGAATGAATGGCCTGTATACTCTTGCTAAATGTTTGCATTGAGTATGTTATTGTTACGCAATGTTTACACCCTTTTTTGTGATTTTTTTGAACTTACCCCACCATATGGGCGAACCTGCTCCAATTTGGGGCAAGTTCGCCACTTTGCAAAACTTTTTTGTGTGCTCTATCCTGTTGCTATTGTAAGGCCTATAGTTCTGGGATTGTGGTCGTATATAGCTAAGACATAGGGCTTTCACATGGGCTAATCAGGTCATCCCTAACCTTAAAATTGACATCGCCAGGTTGGTCAGAAAAAAATAGGGCGAACACTCCCCGCTCTCCCCTACTAAGATGAACATGGGAATTACAGTGGGTGTTCGAACACATTTTTTCCGGGATTGTGGGTCAATTGTAGTGCGAACAGAAATTTACTGTTTGACCCCAATTATTAAAGTAAATGCATAACCCTAATCACTCCCTATCTGCACTGTGAATTATTCATCATTTCTTTGGCAACAAAATCAGTACACATCTATTCATAAGACAAAATAGTGAATGTTCTCAGTCATCCAGTTGTTAAAATCACAAAGTTTTGAATTAAATCTTTTACTGGAACTTACTTTTTCAACTTGCTATGTTATGTCTGATACCATTAGACTTCATCAGGCCATAGACTCTAGAAAATGATCAGGCATCCTGCTGGGCTGGTCATGTGACACTTGTAACTGCTGTAACCTATTCATAAGATTTAAGTTATGCAAAAAAATTACTAGAATGATAAAACTCAAAAAACATTTATGCGAGTTTTTAAACTACAACAGCAACAAAGAAGCAGGACTGTCCCTTTTTTCCTGTCATGTTTGTTTGCAGTAAAAACTTAAATTTAACAGCTAAATCCAAGACAAGCCATGCAAAAGCACATTGTTTTAGCCAGTGACATGGCCAAGAGGGCAGGGGGTGGCAATGGGGCAGCTCATGCAAAACATCTGCCTCCTATAATTGCTCCACTGTGAGATGTTGCACTAAAATTTGACAGATTGTTAGGCCTTTTTTGATCATTTTGAAATTTTTAAAATAATTTTCATACATCATTAAAAAGCTTTTGTTGCCGATCCGAATGTATCAGTTTCATTTTCTTTACTTAAACTAACCTGCCGTCATTTATTTTTTTCTTTCCTAAGTTTTCGCTGAAAATCCAGTAGCGAAAATTTGCAGCCCCTAAAAAAACCCTGGTCTATTAAAAAAGTTTGCAGGAGCACTTACCAATCTCTGTATAAATTCACTTTATAATCTGCAAAATCTTGTTGAATAGGCTTTTAAAATGTGGCATTTGTCTCTTAGTCTTAGTGACTTTCAGCTAGTCTCTCTTCTTTCCAGGCTCCCTAGAATGCACACTACAAAATGTGGTAATGACAGACAAGAAACATCATCTTAAAATCCCAACATACATTAAGGGTTGACGAGGTATTGTTGGTCGAAGCAACCAAAAAAATCGATTTTCATTATCTAGATCAATATATTATTGAAAAATAACACCTTCAAGTTTTGCAAAAGTTCATTCTACAAATCCTATAATTTGCAAACTTGCTTAATTTATTGTTGTTAATGAGTTGTGTACGTTTTCAGCCCTCTTCAACACATAACTCAAGAACCACAGGACCTACAAAAGTATATCTGTGATATTTGAATTCTTCTATACGCTCACTATGAAATGAGCAATGCAGTTTTTGCCAACGCTCACTACCATTCGCAAGATGCTGTGAACTACCAAATCGCAACAGTTTAAAATAGTTGATAACCTTAAAGCCATATTGTAACATTTCCATAAAAAATAGATTAGTATTTCTTTTTCATAAAATATTAGCTGTTTAATACTGTCAGATATGTCCCCTTATAATTTTGAGCCAAACAACTTGGGTCAAGCAAAAAAAAAATTGGAATTTTTTACCAGCACCGATGTTGCAAAAGCTTGTTACTCCGTTGGTCATGCTACAGTATAGTGCTGTATATCACGGCTATTTGGTTATTCAACACAAACATCATGCATTCAATTTTAATTCCTGAAAGTGTGCTCAAAATAATTTATCTGGTAAATGACACTTTGAAATATTGCTATTGCATAATTTAGTTGTATGTCCTGCAGCTGGCTGGCATATACATGAATATCCAGTACTTGGTTTGCACAGAATCAATTGCATTGCCTGCAGGTCCATAACCAGCTGGAGGGGTGGATGCCCCCAATCCCAAAATGCCCAAATAGTCCCCTTTTTGACACAAAAAGTCCCGCTTATGAGCATAGAGAGCGAAAAAATTGGGTTTTTTATGCCTTTTGGTCAAAAAGTTCAAATTTTGGAAAAAAAAGTCCACTTTTTCTAAATACGCCCCTCTAGTCCAAAAAGGTCTAAATTTTGAAAACGTCCACTTTGTCAAAATCAGCCCCCCCCCAAATAAATCCTGGTTATGGGCCTGGTTGCTTGCTTGTACTATAGGCCTACTATAACCAGAATTACATGATACCAGGCCACTGTGGGTGCCAGTGATGTGTCCAGAAGAAGTTGACGAAAACAAAAACAAGAAGACAACAATAAAGGGTAATCAGCCTTTTTTGACCAAATGCCCCCACCTCATGGAACCACTTTTTCATATAATCAGGATTTCGCTTCTTCAAAACAGGGGTCTCCCTGTCGGTCCAAAACACTGTCAGGCCGAACCACCATCAGTCCAAATTTTTAGAGTTAGGGTTAGGGTTAGGAACACTAACCTTAAAAATCGGACTGACGGTGGTTCGGACTGACAGTGTTTTGGACTGACGGGGTGTACCCTTCAAAACAGACTTCAGAGTCTATCAGAATGGTCGACTGCAGATCCCTCGGATAACGCTTTTTCAATGGGAAATAAACTTTGCTGCTTGGATGATGTCACTATGAGGTTAGCATTTATTCAGTATTGAAAAGCGTGTTCCGAGGGATCTGCACTGGACCGCACACTCTGAGAATGAGAGTAGGAGTTTTTATCAAAGGAGGTGCAGTGGTTAAATTGAGGCATTACTGTTGGACTTGTAAACACAATTTACCTATCAAGTTGAAATAACAAAGTCCAAACTTGAAACAGAGCTCAACTGGCCAAAAATAATTGTTTGCTTGCCCTCAAATGAATTTTAAAATTGGGTGGGTCTTTTAATTGTTATTTCTTTTTTTTTTTATTACCGTATTGGTCCGAGTATAGTCCCGCCCGTTTTTTATTTGAAAATTTTTCACAATTGGGGGTTTAAAGTTTTAAAGTTTATTTTTTCCGGTTTTGAGTGTCCCTGGACCTAGACCTAGATCATTCATGGTTGACCTAAAAAAAAAAAAAAAAAAAAATTCAAGATATTTTGTATTTTAATATGAAAATTGATACTTTGTTTTCATGTCATACTCTATTAATGATTTCAAAATGCATTCAAATTCAATGCATTTTGAAATCATTAATAGAGTATGACACGGATACAAATTATCAATTTTCATATTAAAAATACAAAATATCTTGAATTTTTTTTTTTTTTTAGGTCAACCATGAATGATCCATGCATCTAGGTCTAGGTTCAGGGACACTCCAAAACCGAAAAAAAAACTTATAAAAAAAAAAAAAAAAAAATTTTATATTTTTTTTTTACAATTTCTGAAATTTTTCGAAAAATGGGGGGTGGGATTATACTCGAACGTGGGACTATACTCGGACGAATACGGTACTAGCAAACTCTACTGTTTGTATTAATTATGGCTCAAAATATAAAAAATCAGACAATTTTGGTGTCAAAATGAATCAACTAACATTACAAAACAACTGAACAACTTAATTTATAAGCACTAAAATACATAAAAATATGAAGATGTTTATGTTTTTAACACAAGATAGTGTTTAAAAGTGTGCTTTTTAACACTATCTTGAGTGTTTAAAAGTGTGCTTTGTAACACTATCTTGTGTTAAAACACAAATTTTTTACATGTTATAATGTTAATAAATTAACACATCTGTAACTTCACAGTATAAACAACTAAAGTGTTAAAGTGTTTATTAAGTGTTGCTCTGCTGTTTTTGCAGTACCTTTAAAAACCTGATTAATTTGTTGATTGTAACTTGAGTACCGGTACCTACAAAGACTTATTAAGTATAGCATATTTAAGACGTGACTAAACAACTCATTACAATTTATATTGTCATATTTGTCAGGCCCTGATAGGCACGGAGACCAGGGAAAGATAGATGAATACATGATGTGATCATATGAAGTCTAGTAGCTGTTAAGTTAACACTTTGTAGCATCACAGCATACATGTAACACCTGCTTACAACGTGACTGCTCATGGAGCATTATGGGCTATTCCAGTTGAAATCCATACACCCCCTATGGAAGACATGACCTTAATATTCCACACAGGGGGTGTAGATTTTAAATGGAATCACCATATTCAGTGTCGTCTGCTTCAAAATGGGTTATTCTAGTTGAAATCCACACACCCCTATGGAAGACATGACCTTAATATTCCACACAGGGGGTGTAGATTTCAAATGGAATCCCCTATTCAGTGTCGTCTGCTCCAAAATGAGTTAATACAGTTGAAATTTATACACCCCCTATGGAAAACATGACCTTAATCTTCCACACAGGGGGTGTAGATTTCATATAGAATCACTCATTTAGTGTCGTCTGCTCCAAAATGGGTTATTCCAGTTGAAATCCATACACCCCCTATGGAAGACATGACCTTAATCTTCCACACAGGGGGTGTAGATTTCAAATGGAATCCCCCATTCAGTGTCGTGTGCTCCAAAATGGGTTATTGCAGTTGAAATCCATACACCCACTATGGAAGACATGACCTTAATATTCCACACAGGGGTGTAGATTTCATATGGAATCACTCATTCCGTGTTGTCTGCTCCAAACTGGGTAATTCCAGTTGAAATCCATACACCCCCTGTGAGACATGACCTTAATCTTCCATGCAGGGGATGTAGATTTCAAATGGAATCACCCATTCAATGTTGTCTGCCCCAAATTGGGTTATTCCAGTTGAAATCCATACACCCCCTATGGAATACATGACCTTAATTTTCCATAAAGGGGTTGTAGATTTCAAATGGAATCACCCATTCAGTGTCATCTGCTCCAAATTGGGTTATTCCAGTTGAAATCCACACACCCCCTATGGAAGACATGACCTTAATCTTCCATGCAGGGGTGTAGATTTCAAATGGAGTCATCCATTCAGGTAGCTCCATTTGAAATTCACACTCCCTGTGTGGAAGATTAAGGTCATTTCTTCCATAGGGGATGTATGGATTTGAAATGGAACAGCCCAATTTCTAATACAATAAAAGTGTGACATGATCAAAGTGAATGAGTCGTGTGTCTGCAATTTTCAATTGAAGTTTTTTACATCATTTTCTGGCAGTTTACTAAATGCTACATTTTGATGCAAACCTCGTTAAAATCGGATAACTGGTTACCAGGTGTTAACAAATTTTCATATCATATATTTTGTAATTTGTTAATAAATCATAGACAGTAACACTATGGCTGTCGAAAGATTTTTAAAAAAAGTTACGAGCTGAAAACAATGACTGAAAAGAATTTGAACACTTTTTTTGCCAAAATCTCAAAAACGATATTAGCAACATCCGACTTGTTCCCCTTGATCATGTCACTTTGTAGCAAAGTTGTCATATAGCAAAAGCAAATATCGACTGCTCAGTGCAAGAAGTGCAATAGCTGCCATGTGTAGCTGCCATGTATAGATGAGTACAATATACTGTGTGTAAATTGCCAAATGTTTACAGGGCAGCTATTGCACATACCCGCTTCTGGCACTGAGTAGTTGATATGTATTAGATGAGCACAATATATTGTGTGTAAATTGCCAAATGTTTACAGGGCAGCTATTGCACTTACCCACTTCTGGCACTGAGTAGTCGATATGTAAAAGTACATTCAGGGTGACGGAACATCATGAGGATGACAACAACATGTTGTATAGTCAAGAAAATCATTGTCAATTTGTTAATTAAGACACAATATTATTGGTATTGATTTTGTTCAAAATTGGATATCGTAAGCTTCTTTTTTTAGCAGTACAAAGGAAAATATCCTGTGATGATGAGATGAGGCCAAATGAGCCATGAACCAAAACATTGGTACCTCTCTCTTTCACTCTTGTCAATTGGCCTCCACATTACCCTTATTTTCTCTTCATCAATTCTGACACGGACAAACAAGTTCTCAGCATCTTCATGGTGTGTTCCATTACAAAGCATTGGCAAATTATTTGTCCCTAGGCTTTTACCTGTATGCAAACCACAAGTATGCAAAAGATTAATTTCAAATATCTTGCATAAGTATAAGGAAAGAAAGGAATTGCACTTCAGATATTAAGACCAGGGTCTGTGTCCTAATGCTTATAATCAGGCTCCTTGTCATTAAATGTCTTTTGTTCCTAACTCATGATGATGTGCATGTCAGTATGGGTCAGTCAAGAATGTATTTAAATTGAGGTTTTGATATTAGAAGTAAAAATGTGTTTCATAGCTCAAAAACAATAGTCACTGTTCATAGGATCTGCTGTGAAGACGGAAATTACACACACTCTTGTTTTATGAACCTCAACGCATTTAAATACTAGCTGTCATGGGAATATGAAATTAAAAAATATAAGTTAGCCCTATCACTGAAAGTCTCAGTTAAAATTAGACTTGTCCAAGTCTTTTGGGTTCCCTCCCCCCAAAGTTCAGTGTTGATCAAACTTTTAAAATACTATAGGCCGACACACATCCATGAGATCCAGGTTGACGGTTCTCCTCTCTATTATAACCACTCGCATATCTTAGCCACGCGACATACTAATTAGTTAAGATCATATGTATACCCACCCCAGGGTCAGTATTAGATTACAAACCACAGCTATCAAGAATTTGATTGGCCTCGTTTACAGAACCCACCTAACGGCGGGCAGTTACGCTAAATACAATCAGAAGGACAGAGCATATGACTCTCCGACTAGTCCAGCACGCCATATTCCCCCTGTGGAGTTAAGTAGCCAGCACTTGCTTTGCTCAACATGAATGCCTGTATTGAATCGCTGTGGTTGATATAGAACTATTTCATAAACTTTAAGCCTGTTATTAGTTGGTCAACATTGTTGGAAAAAAATACCAGAGTGGTATACATGTAGAAGTGGTGGCCTTACTTCCATGGATGCTCGCCTTTGGCAAGCACCCCTTATGAGGCTTTGACTTTGTTTGTCAAACCAATTAGGCCCCTATCGGCACCGAGCGCTCTCTTATGAGGCTTTGACTTTGTTTCTAAAACCAGGCCCCTATCGGCAAGTGCCCCCTTAGTGAGGCTTTGACTTCATTTCTAAAACCAATTAGGCACCTATCGGTGAACGCTCCCTTAATGAGGCTTGACTTCATTTCTAAAACCAATTAGGCCCCTATCGGCGAGCGCCCCCCTTATGAGGCTTCGGACTTTGTTTCTAAAACCAATTAAGACCCTATCTTAAATTTTGGTGGTTCATAGACTAGTCAAGTAATAATGAACTGCACCAGAAATGACTACGAAAAGATGAAGCCTTGAATCCAGGCTAAGTTCAAATACACCTGAGGAATATGATAGCATTAATCAAAAAAGTGCACAAAACAGTAACATTTTATTATCTAGGCAAAATTGCAAGAGCATGAAGTTCATTGAGAGAAACACCTGCGTTCTATGTGACTGCTCATGTAGCAAATGCTTACGCAAGATAACATCTTTTCTTGTACTATAAGTTGCTTTAAGTTCTTCACACGGCCCACTTTTCTTGTCTGAACGGTTCATCTTACATTAAAGCATTGCTAAGGGCTTCCTCCTAGCTTTAACAATTTGTCTTTTTAACTTAATTGTAACAGCGACACAGTGAATGAGTGACACAATTTATTGTAGAGTATTGACAGCAGTCATAATACACTGCCTGTCGAAGACAGTAATTACTAATTCAAGACAGCGTTTTAAAATGATATAGCAAGGCTCGACTCGTAACATTTTGCATTAATATCAAATGGCATACACGTAATTTGGCCGAGCACTTGTAACTTTGCATACATGTAATATTGTGTTTATGTGAATTATATGAGCATTATAGTAGGGACTCAATTGATGCACACATTAACCAAACATAGTAATTGTTCCCCTTAGGCACCACTTGTATTTCGAGCTGTATCTCACCCGCGTGCAAAACAGAAAGTAAAAAGGGTCCTTTTTCATGGCTGGGCACGATACACAAGATTCTTGTTTCGGGTATCAAAAACAGCAAAAATGGTGGAAAAGTTGCACAGATGTTACTTGAAAAGGGCAGCCAAAATCAGCACCATGATTGCAGTTCAGGGTTCAAATGGAGGTAGAATTCTGGATGAAATTGTGCACACAAAATCCTCAAAATGTGGGCTTTTTCTTTAGAGCTCTTGACGGATTTAGATTTTAAAAAAACTTGACAAATTTTTGACACCCACCCCCTTTTCGGGTATGTGGGAGGGGGCCAACAACATTCGGGGGCTTAATGTGCAAGCCAGAGGGTTTCTGCACATTTTGCACCACAGAAAATGTTGACCTGCAAAAAGGCATAATGCAAAAAAATATGCATAGTGATAATTTGTGTTCATGCCATACTCTATTAATGATTTTAAAATGTATTGAATTTGTATCCATTTTGAAATCATTGATGCTATGACATGAACACAAATTATCACTTTGCATATTAAAACATTCAAACAATATGTTTTGTAGGTCACCCATGAATGATCCTAACATTTAGTTCTTGGTCCAGGGACCAGACCAGGGACACTCCAAAACCAAAAAAAAAAAAATTTTAACCGCTTTTTTTAATCCGAGCACATAAAAAAAATCCGGGATGATTTTCTGTTGGTCCGACATATTATCATAATTTTTTAGATTATGATAATATGTCTGAACGATCTTAAATCGTAGTCTCCTACAAATCCAATTTAGTTACCAAACTGGCTGCGTAGGAGACTAAGTCTGAGGCCGCACTCGCCATCCTCATCCAAAAAGTGCGAGATATTTCGAGTGATAGAGGTGAAGTTTATGATGTTGTTTCTTTGCAAATTTCCAATGTTTTACGTGTCCAATAATGTTTCATAATGATTGCATATTATCATTATGGAAGAAAAAAAGAAAAATCTACAAATTTAAAAAGATCGTACATTAAGGCTTTAAATTGTTCCCTATTGTAATAATGCCGCCAATCACCAATCATTACCTGTTGTCTAGCGGTGAAGTCATTAAATTATACTCATGCAATTAGTCCAAACCTTTGTAATTTCTCTTAAAAGCCTATTCAGTGATTTGCTCATCCGGAAGATCGTAAAATTCATTAAAATTCAGATTGTGGCACCATTGTTAATGGTGTTACAGATGCGCTAACGTAGACTGCTAGTGGTTAAGCAGTGGATTAAAGACAAAATAAGACATTTTACATGAAAATGTAATAATATTTGTCCGCTTAAGTAGAGAAATAAACTACATGTAATTTAATGGAGCTTCAACTTTGTCAATACTGCTATTTTTCGCCAAAATTTTCATTTAAAATACACCTAATGACAATTTTAATGACTTATTCTTCACTTTTAAGGAATTTATTGTATCTTTAAAAGTAATGATGGTATACATAAAAGTATTTGCCAGCGAAGTGACATAATAAATTGGATTAACTACCATAGCAATAGGTGAAAACAATTTTGAATATATCGCATTGCAATACAAGCAGGTTGTACTCATCACCTGTGTACGATTATGTCTGCAATCATAGTATTGAATACAATACTGTTCTTACAGGTGCGAGTGATCAGCACGATATGGTTCAATGCAGAGGTACAGCGTGAACGTATTACTTCAGAAATCCAACTAGCACAGCAGATTTCTGTCAAAATGAGCTATTTTTGAGAAAGCATCAAATTTAAATTTACATGCCAATTTTTTTGTCCATAACAACACTGAATTTCCAAATCAACAAAAGCTGCATATTTATGTTTAAAAGACAAAACTAGTTACCCAGCAAACATTATAGAAAATGTTTAAATGTTGGTTTATATAAACATTCAGAAACATTCTTTAAACTTTAATGCAAACATTCTAACATTTATGCTATTAAGTGTTGACAAAATATTCTGCAAAAATGTTTTATCATAAAACTTTTTTTTGCTGAAGTGTTAATGCCCTTTACAGGCCAATAACCTGTACCAAAATGTGTTAATAACATTTTTAAAAACATTTTTGTGTTTGCTGGGTAACTGTCTCAAATTTTAGATTTTTTCTTCATTTTAAATGAATTGTATTAAAAATATATTTGAAGGTCCTAATTCAACATTTGAGAAATAGTTTCGTGTCTTTAGAACATACATTTGCAGTTTTCACTAATTTGGAAATTTGGAAAACCAAGTGCACTAAAATAGGAAGTTTTCAAAAAGCTTACCTCATTGAAGATGATTTATTAATGATAAAATCAATTATCACAGTTTTAGCCTAAGTGTATCAATTTTGTTTGTATTTTGTTTTTTCTTAAGCCTTCTGTTTTACCATTGATGACTTTGTTGAGCTACCACAGACTTGAGATGAGCAACTACACAGGAAATAGAGTAAGGCAATATATAAAGTGTTAATTTATGGGTCACGGCATATTGATGATGGAACGTTAGCTAGCTAATTTCCCTAGACAGTAAAAAGAAACATGGTGATACACTTGTCGTGTCCAGACAGTGGTCATTGCCTTGATACTATCCAAGTCTTAAGATTTGGCTTGAGGTACCACAATGGGCTATTGCAGTTGAAATCAACACTACCCTTGTGGAAGATTTTGGAAACACCTTCCACAGGGGGAGTACATTTTTCAAATGTAATTAGTCAGGGTTATTCATTTTGAAACCCATACTCCCCCTGTATTAGGGCTTTACCTATATCTACCACAACTGGAGTGAGTATTTTAAATGGAAGTTGCCTAATTGTCTATTCTATTAGAAACTTATACTCCTTCTGTGGAAGACTTTAGCTAACTCTTCCACAGGGGTAGTGTGGATTTTAAATGGAATCGCCCAATGTAATAATGCAACATGGATTTCAAAATGCACAATATTTAACCAAGTTGTTTCGCTAATAAAACTTATGGTTGATGCAACATTTTTGTCTGAAAAGGAAGACCATGAAAAGACACATTCTGTTGCCATGGTTATCTGTCACTGTAAATAAGCAATATCTACTATGTCATGACTTATGCTGCATTTTGTCAGTTCTGTCAAAACTCAAATAGCTGCTATATGTGTTTAAAATGTACAATATAGTACATTGTATTGTACATATTTAACACATAGCAGCTATTGGAGGTGTTGACAAAACAGCGATGATTTGTTTCCGTTTGTGGGCAGAAATTAGACTACAGTTGAGGACCGAGAGTGATGTTCAGTCTTTAGGCTAGGTTCTAGGGTTAGGAGTTGTAATTAGGGTTGGAAATTGTAATTAGGGTTGGAAATAGACCAAGAATTTGATTTTGTGTTGAGATTTTGGACATCGTAGTGAGAGTTGAGATTAGTATAATCATTGCTCCCCTATGATTTCTTTCTTTATTCCAAACAGGACATTATTGGCATGAATAGATACACATTTGTGGTGTGATTCAGCAAAATCAGTCTGAAGTCAGGCACAATCAATTTTCAGTTTTTTACATGATTGTATAAAGCATTTGCAAAGCTTCATTTTGCAGAAAACCCCATAGAAATTGTACATTTCGTTTACAAGATATAAACAGTTGAAGTGATTACAAAACAATATGCAACAAAAGAAATTATTGTCTTTGTTTGGCTATATCTCAAAATCAATATATATCTGACTTCCGACTAAGTTTGCTTGATCGCATCACATGTACACCAACCCATCTATACTAAGGACACCTCAGGCATGCTTCCATTATCCAAGACATGACATTATTTATAGCTGTTTACAAAGCATGTGTTGACCACATGAAATATGCAGCGGTGGCACCAAGGGCATTGGGCTAGGGCAAATTCCCCAGTCAGAACTCTTGCCTCCGGGGTCCTCCCATTGTGACCTGTACACCATCCGCGATAATCTCAACTTTTGAAAAGCACCTAAACAAGGATTTATCCCTTAGCTAAAACAATACCATAAACAGGTGTTTTCACACCCTAAACAGGGATTTTATTCCTTGCATCATTTAGCAATTGCAATTTTGCTACCCTCTTTTCCAATATTTCATGTTTTTGACACCCTAAACGTGTTACTCGCGTATCGTGCTTACCCACGAAAAACTACCCTTTTTACGCGTTTTCATTATTGCGGATGGTGTACAGGCCACAATGGGAGTGACCCCCCCGGGTGCCTCCCCCAGTAAAACCCAAAATGACGAAAATGTTCACTTTTTGCAGCAATTTTGATGTATGATATTCCACAAGCTATGTTTGCTACCTCCACTTATCCAATTATCTGGATCAAGCACACCATTGATCATGATGATTTGGAGCCCCAATACAAGTAGGATTAACATACACTAGCTTTAGTCCCGTGATTATACATGCAAGTTTTATGCATCGTAGGATAGGACATTTTATGACTACTCTCTCACTAGGATCCACAACATGCTCATCTATCAAGGGAACAGTTCTTAAACCCCAATACATTTGTACATTCATTGAATGACCTTTGAAGATTTGGGTACAAAAACTCATACTCTGCAACTTGAGGTCAAATTTTGCACTATGATTATGTAATTGAGGTTATTGGACTATGCCATTGGGATGAGGCTCCAGTGGTCCATAGTGTCTACAGCATAAAATATCATGTGGATGCACTCAGTGATGAACAGCTAGCCCAGGATATGTGTGAAACAACAATGATATATGAGGACTTGATTAATTTATTATTGTCTACAGTTTAAAAAACTGTGCGCATGAAAGGTAGTCAAATTTCAAAAACATCATGCTGAAACTATGTATATCATATACACCAGTAGATGGGATTCTGATAGGCCAACAAGCCCTTACAGAATTAATTTAGTTTTAGGGAAAAGGGCAGTTAAAGGGAAATGATCAATTTTTGAGTAGTTAAGGGATCTAAAATGAGCGTTTATTGCTTTTCGACAGTATTTTTTGTGGGACATGAGAGACCTCAGACCTATCGAATTGCATTCTGAATACGAAGCATGTCTTTCTGATATCAAATAATTATCATTTTTGAAAATCATAATATAATACAAATTTTATGACAAATTATAAAAAATTGATATTTTTCAAATTTTTGATATATAACAGTTCTCGAAGTAAATTATATAAATCTAATGATATATTCTTAAAGTGTATGTAGCAGGGAGGAAAAGCCGACGGTCAATTGAAAATTTTTACCTTTCATATTGAAGATATGGATTTTTTCCCAAAAGACCTAATTTTTTTTGGTGTTTTGGGAAAAAAATCCATATCTTCTATACTGAAAGGTCAAAATTTTCAATTGATCGTCGGCTTTTCATCCCACCTACATACACTTTAAGTATAAATCATCAGATTTATAAAGTTTACTTCAAGTACTGATAAATATCAAAATATCAATTTTAATGATTTGCCATAAAATGTGTATTAAATTGCTAATTTCAAAAATCAAAATTATTTGATATCAGAATGACATTCTTCGTATTCAGAATGCAATTCGATATGTCTGATGTGCTCTAATGTCCCAAAATAAATACTGTCCAAACGCTCATACCCTAGCCCTTAAAGAGGAAGCCCCGCTTGGCCAGTTCTTCTGTGAAGAACTGACTTACACCTGTTACTTTGATGATAGACAGAACAGAATTTACATGGATACATTTTAACCTTGACTAATTCCCTAAGGAACTTAGACCAAAAGTGGGGCTTCATCTTTAAGCATAACATTTTGTATAGAATACAAATCTCAAGTGTGCCCCGTCAAATCTCAAGGTAGTGTGTCCCATGAACACACGTACTGTTAATGCATGCTGTTACAAGTGATACGGGATTAGATAAAACAGGTACAAACCAAAACATTGTGTTTACCTATAATTAGCTAAAGACTTATGAGGGTATTTAATGTAAATACCCTCTGACACAGATAGTGCACACTCCCGTAGCTGTATCACTGGCATTCTATTAATGTCTTTGTTGAAGTGATGTATCTATTGCCACTTTGTCTTCAATTCTGGGGCTCTGTAGCGCAGCGGTACAGGCTCTACCTTGCAATCGGTGGATTGTGAGTTCAAGCCCTGGCGGTGCTATCGTGTTGTGCATTTAGGCAACACAATAAATCCTTACTTTACTTGCCTCTCTCTACCCAGGGGTAAAATGGGGAGCTGTTATGAATTTGTCCATTGAGTGACGCCCAAAGGTTAATGAGCATGCCTTGGGTATTGAATGGCGGCTGACATATTCTAATGACAGTGGAATAAATGTAAAGCGCTTTGATACAGGTGAAAGGCACTGTATAAATGCAAACATTTATTTAGTTTATTTTTTTAAATACCCCTCTGACACAGATAGTGTACGCTCCCATAGCTACATCACTAGCATTCTATTAATGACTTTGTTAAAGGGATGTATCTATTGCCAGTTTGTCTTCAAATATGTTTCTTTGTTTTCTTTTCATATTGCTAATACAGGATGTTTAGACTGGCTTCAGCATTTTGCTTGAGCCTGGTTCCATCAGGACACAAGTGTGTCTCCACACGGAGACAAACAAATAAACAAACAGTTGTGCTGTTACCATTTTATCTACTGTAGATAACACATCAGGGTCTTAGCTAGCCACCCGTCTGGCCGTCATTTGAGACGGCCAGTTTGCTCCTGGGACGGGCAAAATTAATGCCTTTGACAGATGCTATATTATAAATTGTATGTTTTTAGAAGCTAATTGTCCTTTTTAGTAGACCCAATTTGTCGAACAAGGCCATATCAGCACATATTTGAACTCTTTGAACCCCCAATGGGCTATAGATGTCTGGTAAATGTGTTAAAGGTCAAATTAGGAGGACAGGCAATTTTATTCAAATGACGGGCAACCCTCAATTTCTAGCTAAGACCCTGTAACACATAATGGTTATATTAACTCTGCTACTTCAAATGACACCAAATAATTGTGTTAATGCTATTGCTATCTACTGTAGATAACACATAATGGTTATATTAACTCTGCTACTCTGCTATCTACAGAGTAGAAAACAGTTTTATGTAGTACCGGTGCTTTCTGCTGTATACAGCAGAAAATAACTAAATGCTATCTACTGTAGATAGCAGAAATTAGTTTGTGATATCAATGCTATCTACATAGCAGAAAAGTTTTATGTAGTACCGATGCTATCTGCTGTATACAGCAGAAAATAACTGAATGCTATCTACTGAAGATAGCCTAAATTAAGTTTGTGATATCAGTGCTATCTACATAGCAGAAAACAGTTTTATGTAGTACCGATGCTATCTGCTGTATACAGCAGAAAATAACTGAATGCTATCTACTGTAGATAGCAGAAATTAGTTTGTGATATCAGTGCTATCTACATAGCAGAAAACAGTTTTATGTAGTACCGATGCTATCTGCTGTATACAGCAGAAAATAACTAAATGCTATCTACTGAAGATAGCAGAAATTAGTTAGTGATATCAGTGCTATCTACAGAGCAGAAAACAGTTTTATGTAGTACCAATGCTATCTGCTGTATACAGCAGAAAATAACTAACTGCTATCTACTGAAGATAGCAGAAACTAGTTTGTGATATCAGTGCTATCTACAGAGCAGAAAACAGTTTTATGTAGTACCGATGCTATCTGCTGTATACAGCAGAAAATAACTGAATGCTATCTACTGAAGATAGCAGAAATTAGTTTGTGATATCAGTGCTATCTACATAGCAGAAAACAGTTTTATGTAGTACCGATGCTATCTGCTGTATACAGCAGAAAATAACTGAATGCTATCTACTGTAGATAGCAGAAATTAGTTAGTGATATCAGTGCTATCTACAGAGCAGAAAACAGTTTTATGTAGTACCGATGCTATCTGCTGTATACAGCAGAAAATAACTGAATGCTATCTACTGTAGATAGCAGAAATTAGTTAGTGATATCAGTGCTATCTACAGAGCAGAAAAGTTTTATGTAGTACCAATGCTATCTGCTGTATACAGCAGAAAATAACTGAATGCTATCTACTGAAGATAGCAGAAATTAGTTAGTGATATCAATGTTATCTACATAGCAGAAAACAGTTTTATGTAGTACCGGTGCTATCTGCTGTATACAGCAGAAAATAACTGAATGCTATCTACTGTAGATAGCAGAAATTAGTTAGTGATATCAGTGCTATCTACAGAGCAGAAAAGTTTTATGTAGTACCAATGCTATCTGCTGTATACAGCAGAAAATAACTGAATGCTATCTACTGAAGATAGCAGAAATTAGTTTGTGATATCAGTGCTATCTACATAGCAGAAAACAGTTTTATGTAGTACCGATGCTATCTGCTGTATACAGCAGAAAATAACTGAATGCTATCTACTGTAGATAGCTGAAATTAGTTTGTGATATCAGTGCTATCTACAGAGCAGAAAACAGTTTTATGTAGTACCGATGCTATCTGCTGTATACAGCAGAAAATAACTGAATGCTATCTACTGAAGATAGCAGAAACTAGTTTGTGATATCAGTGCTATCTACAGAGTAGAAAACAGTTTTATGTAGTACCGATGCTATCTGCTGTATACAGCAGAAAATAACTGAATGCTATCTACTGAAGATAGCTGAAATTAGTTAGTGATATCAGTGCTATCTACATAGCAGAAAACAGTTTTATGTAGTACCGATGCTATCTGCTGTATACAGCAGAAAATAACTGAATGCTATCTACTGTAGATAGCTGAAATTAGTTAGTGATATCAATGCTATCTACATAGCAGAAAACAGTTTTATGTAGTACCGATGCTATCTGCTGTATACAGCAGAAAATAACTGAATGCTATCTACTGAAGATAGCAGAAATTAGTTAGTGATATCAATGCTATCTACATAGCAGAAAACAGTTTTATGTAGTACCGATGCTATCTGCTGTATACAGCAGAAAATAACTGAATGCTATCTACTGTAGATAGCTGAAATTAGTTTGTGATATCAGTGCTATCTACATAGCAGAAAACAGTTTTATGTAGTACCGATGCTATCTGCTGTATACAGCAGAAAATAACTGAATGCTATCTACTGAAGATAGCTGAAATTAGTTAGTGATATCAGTGCTATCTACATAGCAGAAAACAGTTTTATGTAGTACCGATGCTATCTGCTGTATACAGCAGAAAATAACTGAATGCTATCTACTGTAGATAGCAGAAATTAGTTAGTGATATCAATGCTATCTACATAGCAGAAAACAGTTTTATGTAGTACCGATGCTATCTGCTGTATACAGCAGAAAATAACTGAATGCTATCTACTGAAGATAGCAGAAATTAGTTTGTGATATCAATGCTATCTACATAGCAGAAAACAGTTTTATGTAGTACCGATGCTATCTGCTGTATATAGCAGAAAATAACTGAATGCTATCTACTGTAGATAGCAGAAATTAGTTTTATGTAGTACCGATGCTATCTGCTGTATACAGCAGAAAATAACTAAATGCTATCTACTGTAGATAGCAGAAATTAGTTAGTGATATCAGTGCTATCTACATAGCAGAAAACAGTTTTATGTAGTACCGATGCTATCTGCTGTATACAGCAGAAAATAACTAAATGCTATCTACTGAAGATAGCAGAAATTAGTTAGTGATATCAGTGCTATCTACATAGCAGAAAACAGTTTTATGTAGTATCGATGCTATCTGCTGTATACAGCAGAAAATAACTAAATGCTATCTACTGTAGATAGCAGAAATTAGTTAGTGATATCAGTGCTATCTACAGAGCAGAAAACAGTTTTATGTAGTACCGATGCTATCTGCTGTATACAGCAGAAAATAACTGAATGCTATCTACTGTAGATAGCAGAAATTAGTTTGTGATATCAGTGCTATCTACATAGCAGAAAACAGTTTTATGTAGTACCGATGCTTTCTGCTGTTTACAGCAGAAAATAACTAAATGCTATCTACTGAAGATAGCAGAAATTAGTTTGTGATATCAGTGCTATCTACATAGCAGAAAACAGTTTTATGTAGTACCGATGCTATCTGCTGTATACAGCAGAAAATAACTAAATGCTATCTACTGAAGATAGCAGAAATTAGTTTGTGATATCAATATTCTCCACAAAGCAGAAAACCGTTTTATGTAGTACCAATGCTATCTACTGTAGCCCTCTCCTTAGGCCACTTACCCATTACGCATGTTCAAGCTATTTTGACCTACCTTGACCTACAAGGTATCGGAACGGTTGGCTCACTCTGCCTTGCCATATGTGTCATAATGCTTTGCCAAGCTGTTCCCTTTTTTGCTAGTCTTCCTGCTTCCACCAGGGATGTCAAGTTAATGGTTGAGGAGTCAGTCTTAAAGGGCAGGTCTATAGCAAAAACAACATCATATCATTGGCAAGCTAATATTATGAGGACAATGAAAATGACTCCTTTTTGAGAAAATAAGACGTTAAAAATTGATATTCCGTAAAAACCAACTTAAGCGGTGAGTTCCTTCGAACGAGACAGATTTGGCCTAGAAAACCGGTGACGTCATGAAATGAGATGTGCCCGCTGTGAGAAAAGGGACTATAAACGCTCTCAATGGACAGAACGTATACTGTTGCTGTTCACAGAAAAAAATTCCAAATTAAGTTTACAAATTTCATGTTTTTTAAACATACAGATAAAATCAGCCGCTTCTTTTTTATATATTAGACCCTTGTGATATTACAATTCAAAGGTATATCAAGATCACGAGAAATATTAGGCCTAAAAATAAATACATAATTTGAGCTTAGAATTTCATCTGAGACTAGCATATAAACTGTGTTAGTCCACAAACATGAGGTATCTGATTTCCCTGTATATTGCAATGCTATAGTTTCAGTTGGATGAAATATTACAAAGCAAACGCATAGTAACAATTACTGTGTGTGCTTTGTTCCCGAAAGAAAACAATAGCGTGCATATTGTTATGCAGCATTGTTATGGTAAGTGATAGTACAGCTCATTGTTGCTAATGACAAACTTGTCAAAGTGATTGTGATTGTATGATGAGAGCACAATAAAGTGTCCGCTTCATTTACCTACGCCATCAGTCAAACGGGGGAGAACACGACGCTTCAAACGGGGGAAGAACACGTCGAGGCTGAACTTTACCCACACAATTTCTCCTTTTTCAGGAGAAATACGTACCAAAAAATTGCGACAAGTGTCAACTTGTAATGTATTAATTATTCTCTTCGAATAGAGATAAACTTGTTTTTGCTATAGACCTGCCCTTTAATGCAATCTGTCCATCTCTTCACAGGTCTTCCCTTTGGTAATTTTAGCTATTTTATTTATACATAAACTCCAATTTGTATTAATTTGTGCACAATTGATAGATTTTCCACATCTGATCTTTTCAGTGACTATATTCCCTCAGTTTGCTAGCTCCCCAAGTGTCTACTTTCATTTGAATTTGGCTAAATGCTTAACGCAGGTGTCAATGGAAAGTTAGCCCAGAAACGGGATCTGGCTTGTGATTGGTTGTTCAGAAGTTATAAAATGTTATACTGCAACATTTCTAGACATAAGACATAGCAAAACAATATGGTAAGGTAGCTTAAACAAGAAAAGGCAGACAGGACGTCACTGAAATCAATATTGAAATAAAGGCTCCCTTAATTGCTTTTATATATATAGATGAAGACAATTTGTCAACACTTAAGGAATCGGATATTAACGTTTCCACAGTTTTGTGGGAGCTGAGAGTATATCGAATTGCATTCTGAATACAAGGAATGTCCTTCTGATATCAAATAATTTTGATTTTCTGAAATTTGTGATATAACACAAATTTTATGGCAAATTATTAAGAATTGATATTTTTACATTTTTAAAATTAACAGTCCTCAAAGTTAACTTTATAATCCAATGATATGTATTTATAGTGTATGTAGCTGGGAGGAAAAGCCGTCCATCATTTGAAAATTTTGACCTTTCGTATTGATACAAATTCTTTCCTGATAGACCTACAATTTTTAGGTGTTTTTTCCTGTCCCTTTGACCAATCTCATACCTTCATGAGCATCTGATGGATTATGTTCAGTGTTTACTACTTCATGAATTTTACTACTTCAAGAAATTCATCAGGTTTGTGTGATACAATTAACAGAATGTTTCTTCTTGTCAAAACCAATTAATTTTACTGACCTGACAGTTTCGGTCATCTTGGTCGAAGGCCATCATCGGAGTGATGGTACTTGATCCTTCCTTCTGGTTGATTGGTCACCAACAGAGGGCGCACTAGCGCCCAGAAGTGGATCGTATATGTGACTGACACCATGAATGATGAGGGGGCCCATTTTCTCAGTCACATATACGATCCACTTCTGGGCGCTAGGTCAGTAAAATTAATTGGTTTTGACAAGAAGAACATTCTGTTAATTACTTCATGAATATAAATCTTAAATTTGCTATGCGGCCTCTTTAATATCCAATTAATTTCCTAAATATATCCCCTTTCTATACTGTTATCACACTGAAAATGTATCTACAGAAGGATGATTCTAAACATTAACACATCAGAGATGGAGGTGTTAAAATTGTGATGATATTACAAATTGATAGCTCACTAACATGTCAAGTTCGCTTATGTAACTTCAAAAGGTGTTAAGAAAAAGGCTTGTTTCCAATAAGCCACAACCATGTTCCTTTCATGCAAGTAAGTACAAGAGAAGAGATTCATCCGGATTGTCTATATAAATTATTACTAAAGTTCTCATATTAAGGGATCTGGAATGAACATTTTGAGCATTTCGACAGTATTTTTTGTGGGACATGGGAGCACATCAGACATATCAAATTGCATTCTTAATACGAAGAATGTCTTTCTGATATCAAATAATTTTCATTTTTTGAAATTCACGATATAATACAATTATTAAAATTTGATATTTTTCACATTTTTTATTTATATAACAGTCCTCGAAGTAAATTTTATAAATCTAATGACATATTCAAAGTGTATGTAGCTGGGAGGATAAGCCCACGATCAATTGAAAATTTAGACCTTTCATATTGAAGATATGGATTTTTTTCCCAAAAAGACCTAATTGTTTTTGGTGTTTTGGGAAAACAAAATCCATATCTTCAATGCGAAAGGTCAAAATTTTCAATTGATCATCGGCTTTTCATCCCACCTACATACACTTTAAGTATAAATCATCAGATTTATAAAGTTTAATTCGAATACTGTTGAATATCAAAAATATCAATTTTCAATCATGTTATTACATTGCGAATTTCAAAAAATCAAAATTATTTGATATCAGAATGACATTCTTCGTATTCAGAATGCAATTCGATATGTCTGATGTGCTCTAATGTCCCACAGTGAGCACTTGCTGTCTTAGCTCTCTAACACAAAATCGGAAACAACTGAGATTTTGTGAATAAGCTTTTTTCATGTAATAGCTGAAAAAATACTCTTAAAAAAAATCCTACAAGCAAAAGTTCAACATTGACTTTGTAATAGACTTTGTAACTCTTTCTGTAATGTACACAGCTGTTCATACACAAAATACTTCCAATATAGAAATGTCATATATATGAAGAAAGAAATGCATGCCTTCCTTCCTTCAAACAGATAGAGCTGGGCTATTCCACTTGAAATCCATACACCCCTATGAAAGACATTACCTTAAAAACCATATTGTAACATTTGCCAAGGAGGATGCCCTCAAGTTTGGTTAAAATACAGATTTTGACATGATTGTAATGTACTTAGGTAAACTAACACACTCTACAAAAATCAAGGCTTTAGATGATGTATAGTTGTGACAAAATATGAGATTTTGAATAAAACGGCAGAATACATTGTTTAATACGATCGAAATATTAGTCAAACACCTTATGTATACGGAGTGCGCAGAGATCATAACACATCAAAAGGATGTCACTGTAGACAGAGTGACACACATTGGCAACATGTGCGCTGTTATTAAATAGCCATTTTCTCTGTTTTTCCTAATCTGTTTGGGTCATCTGACAGTGAAAACGTAACATTTTGTGGAAAAAAAATACAAATCTATTTTTATGGATACGTTACAACATGGCTTTAATCTTCCACACAGGCAGTGTGAATTTCAAATGGTGTTATCTGAATGGGTGACTCTATTTGAAATCTACACCCCCTGTGTGAGAGATTAATGCCATGTCTTCCATAGGGGGTGTATGGATTTCAACTGGAATAGCCCAGTTTGGAGCAGACGACACTGAATGGGTGACTCCATTTGAAATCTACACCTCCTGTGTGGGAGATTAAGGTCATGTCTACATAGGGGTGAATGTATTTAAGTGGAATAGCACACTTATACTATAAATGTAGTGGCAATGTGAGATCAATCCAATGTTACTCAAATTGAAATCGAGATATAACTGCAATATGTACTAAATTTCTCTTGTATTTAAAATGTTTTCAATAACGTAAAAATTACCATATCTTTAATTGTTCAATGTCACTGGAATTCATGAAGTAAAAGATATGATCTTCCTTGACATGACTCATTTAACATGGCAATATGAGATGATATAGGGTTAGTTACATTTCACTGTATCTAGATACTATTAAAGGAGTTGGACCTAATTGATGACATCGATACAGTGTTTTTGTACATTTATTGATCTTAGCAAGCGTTGACCTTTTTACATGCAATAGTCCAATAAATTCCTGTAAACATCGTGCAAATCATGTTAAATTTGCCATATTTGGCAGAGATACAGTACTTACATGTATAGTGCTGATTACTATTTTATAGGCTATGGAGGCATTTCAACAGTACCATTATTTGGTGGGAAAAGTCGTTGAACTTTTGCACAAGTTCAAAATTGCTCAGACTTTTCTAAAAACATGTGTCCCTCTAGTCATAAGGATTAAGAAAAAGTATCACTTATTAAGTACTGATGTTTTTGTATAAATTACTAAATATCATGTTATTTTGTAAATAATCTGTAAAAATGTTGTAAATATCATTGTATGAGGGCCTGCTTGGAAAGCAGTGCTTGCCACTGACGTAATTTAAATCCCTCAATAAAGATTTCACAAATCAAAATAGTTTGACCATCGACGACATAATGTACCTAAAGATATTTTTGTGACATCGTAAGTCTTATTTTGGCCCACAGGGTGAAAAAAAATAAAAAATGGTCCGATTTTGTTCCATGATGAATCAGAAAAAGAATAGTTTGCTCTAAGATTATATTAGGAAATATTTTTCTTGTTTGTTAACAGGGTTATCGGAGACCCACTTTAAAGTGATTTAGTTTGCTATTAGGGAATCCGCCAGGGACCCCGTTGACTATTTGTATTTTTTGTGGCTTTTTTCTGCTTTTGTAAGTATGTTTGCCTGGATTATCAATAAATCAAATCAAATCAAATCAAATCAAATCGCGCTAGTGCCAAGAAAGATAAATCCAATCCGCAGGAAACTGTGTCGGAGTCTACGAGTAGGGCATTTACAGTCACCTTGCCTTACATTGAAGGCACCTCGAACGACTTCGTAGAGCGTTTAATACAGCAGGTGTTCCAACTGCATTTAAACCTCATCAGACACTACGACAGACCTTAGTTGCACCAAGGATAAGGTCGATAAGTTGAAACAGTCAGGAGCAGTCTATAAAATTGCATGTTCTGATTGTCACGCCACATACATCGGGAGACCAGTAGGAAGCTTGAAAAACGGCTTGCGGAACACAAGTCAAAAGCAGCTGGCACCAAATCAGCCGTACAAGAACATGTAAAAGCAAGTAAAAACACGCACCAAATAGACTGGGACAACGTGAAAGTAATGGAGAAAGAAACAAAAGACTTTCCCAGGAGGGTCCTGGAAGCCATCCAAATCAAGAAACAAGGACCTTCACTTAAAGGAGACACAGGATTAGAATTGGATCCTGTGTGGGCAACCTGATCAAACCCAGCGGCACCAGGGGCAGGACTTTTCCGACTTCTGTGACGTCATCCAGTGTGATGTCACATGATCAGGTTGGTCTCTAGCCGTTCAAGAAATACATCAGAGCCATCAACATCGGCTGACGACGAGGAAGTTCCTCGAAAGCGCTCCCGGTAAGCGAAAATAAACAAGTAGTGTTGAAGTTTTTTCTAGGCTTATTTCTATTTCCAGTTCCATGACATTACATAATACACACTAGTATAGGGTGTATCAAAATGATTTGTACCCATCAATGTTGATATTTATTGAAAAGCCTGCCTCTTCTAATTACAACATTGGATAATCTTAAAATGTCCAGAATGTATAGTTTTTAAATTTTCTACAAATTATTTGGATCTTATGTTGAATTTTGACGTGTCAGACTCATCCATTGTCAATGAAACCTGATGAGTACCAATCATTTTGATACAGCTTGTACTACTAGCTTCATTAATTGTTGGATTCCCTGATTTTATTGTTTCATCCTCCTTCTCCTTGTTCCCAAAAAAGTTCATCAACTTCAAAGCTCTTTTTAACTTTGATGCCATCTTGAGTACTTAAAACAAACAAAATTTTTGACATATCCTATCCTATTTGCTGGCGATTAAAACTTCAACAGTTGGTCGCTATTGGCACCAGGCATTGAAGGTTTAGTCGCATCAGAAAAAAATCTAGTTGCCAATACGCCTAAAATGGTCGCACTGTACAGCACTGCCTTGGTAACATATCAAAATAGGACATTGAGTCGCATTGAGTTATATTATACAAATATTGACTGCTATGAGGGGCATGGTTAAAATTATACGCCCGCGGTGATCTCAAAACCATGACTATGCCCCGAGGCGTTAAAAGCATCGATTTTGGAAAGAGAAAGTAATAGTTTCAATGTGAATGGCACAGACGATTTCCACATAATTATAGCGCGCGAAATCATTAACATGTGAGTAATATCATTTTACGCTGGGAACAAAGCACACGCAAAACTATGCCCGGGGAATAGTAACTTTTGCGGGCATAGTCAAAACTATGCCCGCTCTTTTAACCAATCAGATGGCGGGAATCTTTTGATGAGGTATATAATGAATTATATTGAGTCCATTTGACCTTGATAATTGATTTGTTATCTGGATAAGGAAGCACCCTAGATAGTTAAAACTTTTCTTTTTCTGATTTCTTGCAACACAACAAATAATTTTAGATTATTTTCATCATAATCATAGTAAATTTCATTTTCACCGCAGCGGGGGAAAAATTATACATAATGACATTAAAATATTACTCTTTTGCCCATAACTCCATTACTGATGATGGATAGTGATGGATAATGATGGTGGTCAGGTTTTAAAAAGGTTTGAACTTGTTACCCTCTGTGCAAACTTCTATGACCTTTTCCCACTAAATGGGGTATTTATGAAATGCCTCCATTTTGCATGATTAGTGCATATGAACTGAAATCTCTTGCACTACTATAACCCATCAGTACTAAGGAGTTCCTATCAATAGTCTGCTCACAGTTTTGTGGGCTTTGAATAAGGAGTGTATCAAGCAATTAAAAAATCCCACATTCCCAGACTCCATAATAGGAAAGGTAACGTGGTACTTAACAAATGTCCTTATAGCCACAGACTAATCACCTAGACCTTCGAGCGCCCATCCCTAACCATGGCGGCCGGTGAAGCCATGTATCCATGGTGATTTTGACGGGATGACCAAGTTACTAGGCGCGGAGAAATATTGTGTACATATCTGGAAAGAAAGATGCGCTCATTTGTGTCACTGTTGCTAATGCAGTGTCGATTTCACTACGTTCACCAAAGTCAGTTGTCTAAGTCCCGGGGGGGGCACTCACATGTTAAGGTGGTACGGGTATGTGCGGCGCTCAAGGGTCCCTATTTCAGTCTCTCCGGCAGGTGCTTAAGCCCCACATTTGGATCTGCTCCAGTTCTTTGAGCCTCAAACTCTGACAATTGTAGCTCTTTAAGCTCAAATTTGGAAATAATTTAGAAATTTTTAGCTCAACAGCCTATAATTTGGCCCTAATTTCAGTTCTTCAAGCCCCTATTTTGCCCGAAAATCAGTTCTTAGTTCCCAAAGTTCGGCGCTCCGCGCCGCACACCCCTACCAAAATTTAAGTTGAGTGCCCCCCCCGGGGTCTAAGTACTTGTTTTTCTGGGCTCATAGCCATGTCAGAATTAGGGGCTGGCAAAACCCAGTAAACCCTGGACAAGTGACCAGGTGAAAGAAATGACACACATGGTTATACTTGACAAGGTCTTGTCATGGTTGAAGATAGTGGAAACATAAAATAAGCAGGAAAAAAATGATACTATAGCAATATAGCTTTATGTTAAGGTATAGTGAGTTAAGGGGGTACTACACCCCTGGCCAATTTTTGCATATTTTTGCAATTTTCTCAAAAATTATACAACATTGGTGACAAGTAAGATATTATAGGGACAAGGACTACAACTACTGCACTGAAAATTCAGCAACTCAAGGCAAGTAGTTAGTTATTTATTGATCAAATATTGGTTTTCCCTCATTTTTGACTGTAACTCCACAACTGTTGTATGTGCTGAAATAAAATTTCCAGTGCAGTAGTTGTAGTCCTTGCCCCTATAATATACATATCTTACTTGTCACCAATGCGCTATAATTTTTGAGAAAAATGCAAAAATAGGCACAAAATTGGCGAGGTGTAATACCCCTAAGTTTGAGAACATTAGAGAAGCTTTCCAACAACAAACGAAAGTGTGCTAAGCAATTTATATAACGACCTGAAATCCCATTTGGTTAACAAATTGCTCCAGTTTAATTTGGAATTGTAATGAAGTTTAAGTTCCACTAGACATTAAGGACTTGGTCGCCCACCTTTCCACAGTGTTGTTTGTGGGACCTGAGAGCAGAGCAGACACACCAAATTGCATTCTGAATACGAGGAATGTCCTAATAATTTTGATTTGTTGAAATTCGCGATATAATACTTATTTTATGGCAAATTATTAAAAATTTATATTTTTAACATTTAACAGTCCTCAAAGTAAATATTATAAATCTTTTGGTAAATAGATAAATCCAAGATATACATCCAAGATGGTTGAAATCATCCAAAGGTAAAGTGATCAACCAAAATGGGAGCTAAATAATTAATTAATTGGACTTGATACAGTTACATTGCTTTACATAACTGTTTCGTAAGGCCACAGGGCTCCTCAGAAGCACAAAACCATGAGGTAATCACATGATAGGCAGTGTGTATATTTTTGTGATTACCTCATATGGTTATGTGCTTCTGATGAGTGAGGCCCTGTGGCCTTACGAAACAGTTCTGTAAAGCAATGTAGCTGTATCAAGTCCAATTTAATTAAATCTATTGGTAAATATTTACAATGAACTTGGTGTTTGACTAAAGCATTGTTGATTGTGGTTTACAACGTTGTTTCACGAAGGCCAGCCAAGCAAGCTAGGCCGACCTACACTCATTAGAACTAAATGCATTTGCATCTAAATGAACTAAGATAAAGCTCCAAATAATAGATCGTTTCCAAATCATACCAAAGAAAACTTTTCATTTGTAAAGCAGCCTTATTATACCCGCATGCGAAGCATGGACGGGTATATTGCCATCCTGTGGTTTCTTCTCCTCCTCCTCCTCCTCCTTCTCCTTTTCCTTCCATCAAACACATCATTCTGTCAAGGCTAGCGCTAAAACTACAAGGGCCCCAGGGCCCATATGTGGTACACTTATGGGCCCTACCCCGCAGAAGTGCCTTTTGCCCATCTCGGCCCCAGAGGTCAAAGGTCACGGGCCCCAGGGGTCGAAAGGTAAAACACAAATCATGCCGTTTCTTATCAGATGAAGCAGCCTCAGGGCCCTGAGTTGGTACACTGATAGCCCCATGGGTACTCTATAAATACAAGTATACATGAGACCCATATGTTATATATTATGGGCCCCAGGGCCCCAAATGTTAAAAATAAGGAGCAACATATTGACAAGGCTAGCTCTAAAGCTACAAGGGCACTAGGGCTCATATGTGACACATGTATGAGCTCTAAATTGTAGATGTGCCTTTTGTCCATTTTGGCCCCAGATGTACAAGGCTAGAGGAGCCCAGGAGCCCAAATGTTAAAACAAAGGGCCGGCCGTTTCTCAGCAAATAAGGTAGCTACGGGGTTCAGATTTGGTATACAGATAGGTCTTTAGTATTATATTGTCATATGTATATATATAACTCAAAGATGTCACATAATATGGGCCCCTTGGCCCCAAACGCTAAAACATAGGGCGGCCGTTACTCAGTAAATAAAGCAGCTACAATGCCCAGCTTGAGTGTACTGATAACACTTGAGAATTATACTTCAACATATGTAACTGAGCCCCATAAGTCAAATATTATGGGCCCCAGGGCCCCAAATGTTAAAACAAAGGGCCGGCCGTTTCTCTTCAAATAAAGCAGCTTCAGGGCTCAGAGTTTGTACACAGATTGCACCTGAGAAATACATTGTTATATGTACATATGAGCCCCATATGTCACATAATATGGGCCCCAGGGCCCCAAACGCTAAAACATAGGGCCGGCCGTTACTCAGTAAATAAAGCAGCTACAGTACCCAGTTTGAGTCTACTGAGAGCACCAGAGAATTATACTTCAATATATGTTCATGAACCTCATAAGTCAAATACTATGGGCCCCAGGGCCCCAAATGTTAAAACAAAGGGCCGGCCGTTTCTCATCAGTTAAAGCAGCTTTAGGGCTCAGAGTTTGTACACAGATTGCACCTGAGAATTATATTGTTACTTCCACCCACCCCATACACGTAGGACTAACCAGATCAACAGAGAATAGCGTAATTATAATATAGATGACATCAACGCTGAGGCTGTTCCAGTTAAATTACATACCCATTGGCTGTTCCATTTAATTTACATACTCCCTCTGAAATGACCCCAAAAAAAGGCTGTTCCGTTTAATTTACATACTCCCCCTGAAATGGCTGTTCCATTTAATTTACATACTCCCTCTGGAATAGTTTCCCCCAATCATATTGCATAGCCTCACTGTGAGTAAGAGAGACTGACAACAGCAACCTATGGAGAGTAAGAGAGACGACTCCCCTGGGAGGGGACTTTTTACAATTTCTTTATTTTAAGTGCTACGACAGTGCAACCTACATGCAATTAAAGCTTGTGACTTGGACTTTCACTTTTTACACATTTTCTGCCCAATTGGGCGACTTTTTACAATTTCTTTATTTTAAGTCCTCAGCAAATATATAGCCTTCTAGTCTCTATCTCCCATTGCTATTCCTATTAATGCCTTTCAATCCAAATTCCCTCATAGTATTTTATTGTAATTTATTGCCTCTAGCCTGTTGTAGTGGGATGGCTGCCTTGTGATTTGATCATTTACGGTATCAACTGTTATTTTTTTTACGAGATAATAAGCAATATTGGAGTTTCATGTACGCAAATGCATTGTGCAACAGTTTTGGTACAGCTTGACCTCTGACCTGTCACCAGTGTAATAATCTCAATAAACAATGTTTGTTGTATCTGATCCAGACATTAGAGTCACGCGGCAGCATGACCAGCAAGTTTAAAAAAAAAACGACTGATAAAGAAGAATAAACCGATGCACCGCGGGACTATATTTACATGAAACAAAACGCTATTGTTCTATGATATTTTTCGCTGGGTACAAAATATATCTAAAACCATGCTAAATCTTATTTACTGTCCAAAGTGTAATATTTTAATAACTCATTAATTCAAAATGTTACACCAATCTTACAGTCAATCCGATTGTTTTATAATAAACAAACATTCTTGCTTCATTTCACGCGGTATTTTATAGCCAAAATTAGTGGCAAATCATATCTAATCATACTGATATCCAGAATCTTTCGACACTGCTACAGCCATACATGGCTGTCACAAAATTTGGATATCCAACTAGATTTCCCCACAGGGCTATAAAGAACCACAAACCGCGAAATTTGGATATCCAACTAGATTGCCCATTAGGGCTACAAAGAATCACACACCACGAAATAAGGATATCCAACATGCTTAAATTATAAATTAGCTCCCGATAGAGGGCAGGGCTCGATGAGGGAAATTCAAATCACAAACCGCGAAAGATCGCCGACAACCGCCTTTTAATAGGGATATCCAACTATATTGCCCAAGAGGGCTACAAAGAACCACAAACCGCGAAATTTGGATATCCAACCAGATTGCCCGTAGGCTTATTGATTATAATGAACCACAAACCGCGAAATATGGATATCCAACAAATTAAGACCACAAACCGCGAAAGATCGCCAACAACTGCCGCTCAATATTGATATCCAACTAGATTGCCCCGCAGGGCTATAAAGAACCACAAACCGCGAAATTTGGATATGCAACTATTGCCCCACAGGGCTTCAAAGAACCACAAACCACGAAATATGGATATCCAACAAGCTTAAACTATAAATTAGCTCCCGATAGAGGGCAGGGCTTGATGAGGTAAATTAAAACCACAAACCACAAAAGATCGCCGATAACCGCCGCTAAATAGGGATATCCAACTAGATTGCCCCGCAGGGCTACAAAGAACCACAAACCGCGAAATTTGGATATCCAACTAGATTGCCCGTTAGACCTGGTCTAAGTGAAATTTAATCCCAGGAGAAAGGACATTTTCCTTTACATTTGCTTAAGTTATTTTGTATTATTTTTGAACATTGCATTTTAATCTTTAGAATTTGCTAGCTACTCTAGGAAGGGAATAGTAGTAAAGGACCATTCCTGATGGAACTAAATTCCACTTAGACCAGGTCTAACTTTAGACCCAGTCTAACTCTTTTGTGCATACGGACCTAAGGACTTGGTCACCGACCTTTCCACTGTTGTTTGTGGGACCTGAGAGCACATCAGACATACCAAATTGCATTCTGAATACGAGGAATGTCCTAATAATTTTGATTTGTTGAAATTCGTGACATAATATTAATTTTATGGCAAATTATTAAAAATTGATATTTTTGAAATAGTATAGATAAATCCAAGATATACATCCAAGATGGTTGAAATCATCCAAAGATAAAGTGCTCAACCAAAATGGGAGCTAAATAATTAATTAATTGGACTTGGTTTAGCTACATTGCTTTACAGAACTGTTTCGTACTAGGGCCTCACTCCTCAGAAGCACAAAACCATATGAGGTAATCATATGATAGGCAGTGCGTATATTTTTGTGATTACCTCATATGGTTATGTGCTTCTGATGAGTGAGGCCCTGTGGCCTTACGAAACAGTTCTGTAAAGCAATGTAGCTGTATCAAGTCCAATTTAATTAAATCTATTGGTAAATATTTACAATGAACTTGGTGGTTGACTAAAGCATTGTTGATTGTGGTTTACAACGTTGTTTCACGAAGGCCAGCCAAGCAAGCTAGGCCGACCTACACTCATTAGAACTAAATGCATTTGCATCTAAATGAACTAAGATAAAGCTCCAAATAATAGATCGTTTCCAAACATACCAAAGAAAACTTTTCATTTGTAAAGCAGCCTTATCTCTATCTCCCATTGCTATTCCTATTAATGCCTTTCAATCCAAATTCCCTCATAGCATTAAAGTAATTTATTGCCTCTAGCCTGTTGTTCCCAAGGATACCAATAAGAGGAGTCAATAATAATCGTCTAAATATAGATGTAATTTACTTAGCAAAGCAAAATATATCAGCATTTGAGCGAAAGAAAATCTGTAGTGGGATGGCTGCCTTGTGATTTGATCATTTACGGTATCAACTCTTATTATTGTATAGATAATAAGCGATATTGGAGTTTCATGTACACAAATATGCATTGTGGGATAGTTTTGGTACAGCTTGAACTCTTGACCTGTCACCAGTGTTTTGTAATAATCTCAATAAACAAGGTTTGTGCCTGATCCAGGCATTGCACGCACTTGTGTATGTTTCCGCAAACACTATTGCCTTTGTCAACACTTGATGAGGAGTTACTGCAGCTACTGACAACCAACACTAGAGTAATTTCCAGCACAAATTTTAATGATTGATAAGTTTCATTCTGAATAGTTCAAGCATTTTACAACTATGGTGCCTCTTTCACATTAATTAAACAAATAAACAAACAAACAAACAAACAAACAAACAAACAAACAAATAAATAAATAAATATACACTAGATTTGTAAAATAATGCCATCATAGAAGACTGACAACCACCAGAACCTTGGTGCATTAGGTGGAGGTTCTCTATTGAACGTTACCTTTGGACATTTAATTATTTTATTGATTTTCACCCGCGTAAGTCAGGTGAAAAATAAAGAAAATACTTAAATATCCAATGCTTACGTCAAATAGGGAACCTCCGCCTAATGGGATTGAGTTGCAAACTAATTGGATGTGAAAATAAAACAAGGAACATACTTTGTTTGATGCTGCCATTCTAACAACAGCTATTTTAGGCAAATAGGGGGTATTACACAGTGGCATAGCCAAGGACCAGCTGCTCCTGTGAGAAGTCTTGGCCCTCCTCTTCTCCCCCCCTTCTCCCCCACAAAAAAGCACATATAAGTTTATAACTGTAAGAGTATTTGAGCATTTTTAATACCAATAATTGAGAAATGCTGGCGGTAGAGAAAATTAACCCATGTGTTTTACTGACGTCATGCAAACTTGACATTTTATAAATAGAATGCAATGGTAGATTTCAATAGATCTGAAGTGTTTTAAGACAATAATAAAACTTGACGGACATATTGCTGAAATTTCACATTCTTCTTCTTCATTTCCTTTCTTAAATGTCCTTTTTTAAAGAACTTTGTTGTAAAACCGCGACCACAGTTTTTAATGAAGCAATAATGTTAAGAATAAAAGTTAAATTGATTTTGAGCATGGCACAACAACTCTTGCTTGATCACATCACATAATGCCTACAAGCAATGTTGTATAGCTACAGGGAGGAGTTCACGCAATAACAAACAGTTAACTCATCATGTATATGCTGCTATTTACACAGGTGTTTTGTTTGGCTTTTTTTTTTTGCTATATAAGTTTTTGGATTTGCATGATTTGTTTAATATTGCAAAATTTATGTCAATGTAGGTCTATAAAGTAACTCTATACATTAATATATATGTCATTTTTGCAACTAAACTTCAACTCACAAATTTTCAAAATCAAACCATTTCATAAATGTGAGCGTATACAATATTTCAACCACTGTCTTAATAATAAATTGGATATCGAACACTGAGCAAAATCAACATTGAGTTTTCTTTGCGATTGCTAGTCTTTTCAAGCAGCTAGATATGACATTGTTTACCACACTAAAAGCAATCCAATGCGCTACTATCCACACTAACCCTGTGGAAGATTTTGGAAATATCTTTCACAGGGGGAGTAAGTTTTTCAAATGCAATTAGTCACGGTTATTCATTTGGAAACCTATAATCTCCCTGTATTATGGCTTTACCTATATCTTCCACAACTGGAGTGAGTATTTCAAATGGAAGTTACTCAATTGTCTATTCTACTTGAAACTCATACTCCCTCTGTGAAAGACTTCAGCTAAATCTTCCATAGAGGGAGTGTGGATTTTAAATGCAATAGCCCAATGCAAGACACTACTTTGATTAAACCTCAGAATGTTGTATGTATACAGGCATTTGTATGCAATTGAATAGAAGAAAGGATTGTATTATTCTTCCAAATTGATTCTGGTCTTGTATGTTCTTAGTTTTCCTTAATGCTCTGCATGCTAGCCATAGGCTCCAACATAAAGTCTCAAGTTTTGAAATATTTTCTCAAAATATCAAGAGCTATTTCAAAAACCACTGAACCAATACTAGGCTTGTTTGTACTCATTTTAATGCATTTTTCATGCTAATTCCAAATATGGTCATGCAAATGTAGAATTCTGACATTTTTTAAATTTTTAAATAAAATTTGTAACTCGTTGTCTGCAGTCGACACCCGCGTGGAGAGGGTTAAGAGAGTGATCAACATGCAGCTGATATTATGATAAGCAACAATGTATGCTGAGGCCCTGTGGGTTTGACTTTGTTCACCATTAATGATTTCACTTAGCCATAGAAAAGTATGACATGCTCATGGATCTAACTTATTGAACGTCATAGGTACGTTTGCATTATACATTCGTGTACATGAATGGTGTTATTTTAATACCAATCTTAAATTGCTTATCACACTAAATCTTAAATTGGTATTAAATTGGTATTTTTAAATCTTAAATAATTCCAGGTTTAAAACAGCTTGGTTGTGCTCATGTGCTTATCAAAAAAGATGTTGAGTTTTAATAAAAGTAACTCTACATGGTTTATATGTTCAATGCCTCTGATTATGAAGTAGCTATCTACTCCTGATATCGCTGTTGGTGAAGTAGGTATCCAATGCTGATGAAGTAGCTATCTAATCAGTGTTGATGAAGTACCTATCTACTGCTGATATCAGTGTTAAAAATGGTTGATAAAGTAGCTATCTACTGCTACTGCCAATAACAGTGTTAATGAAGTAGGTATTACTGCTGATAACAGAGTGTTTATGAAATAGATATATACGGCTGGTACTGGTATAGATGAAGTAGCTATCTACTGCTGATAACAGTCTTGATGAAGTAGGAATCTACTGCTGATACACCCCATGCAGCTCCCATACGTGTGTCAATTTGTGATTCGCGGGATCTTATTTTTCAGGCTCTGTAGCGTGCAAATCTGGCTGGTCCGATTTTTACAGTGGGGGACCTGATAACAGTCTTGATGAAGTAGTTATCTACTGCTGATAACAGTCTTGATGAAGTAGGTATCTACTGCTGATAACAGTCTTGATGAAGTAGGAATCTACTGGTGATAAAAGTGTTGATGAAGTAGGTATCTACTTCTGATAACAGTGTTGATGAAGTAGCCATCTACTGCTGATAACAGTGTTGTTGAAGTCTTGATGAAGTAGGTTATCTACTGCTGATAAGTGTTGATGAATTAGGAATCTACAGCTGGTACTGGTATTGATGAAGTAGCCATCTACTGCTGATAACAGTCTTGATGAAGTAGGTATCTACTGCTGATATCAGTCTTGATGTAGCCACAGTCTGTGGACCTCACAGACTTAGCGAGCGTGTAGCACGAGAATCTACTGCTAATAGCAGTGTTGATGAAGTAGGTATCTACTGCTGATAAGTGTTGATGATGTAGAAATCTACTGCTGATAACAGTCTTGATTAAGTATGAATCTACTGCTGATAAAAGTGTTGATGAAGTAGGTATCTACTTCTGATAGCAGTCTTGACGAAGTAGGTATCTACAGCTGATAACAGTGTTGATGAAGTAGCCATCTACTGCTGATAACAGTGTTGTTGAAGTAGCCATCTACTACTGATAACAGTGTTGATGAAGTAGGAATCTACTGCTGATAGCAGTGTTGATGAAGTAGCCATCTACTGCTGATAGCAGTGTTAATGAAGTAGCCATCTACTGCTGATAGCAGTCTTGTTGAAGTAGCCATCTACTGCTGATAACAGTCTTGATGTGCAAAGGGGCATGCAAAGGCTACTGCATCACGTTTGAAAGTAGTAACTGTGGGAGATGACCTAATGGATGAAGGAAGATTGTTCCAGATTCTGGGTCCAAAGACACTGAACGATCCATCGCCTATCAGTCTGTTGGTCTTAGGAATGATAAGGCGCGTAAGATCTTGATTTTAACGAAGGCCTTCCCTAGTTGGAACACGGATGGTCAGGCAATCAGAGAGGTAAGGTGGTGCCAGATCGTTCAATGTCTTGTAAATGTAGAGTAGCACTTTGAAGCAAATTCTCTTGTCTATTGAAAGCCAGTGTAACGAATTTAAAATTTGATTTCTTCTGTCACAAAAATCTAAATATCCGGGAGGGGAGCATGAGGATATCAATAGGATTGCCCACCTTTAAAGAACTACATGGTGCTGATGGAACAAGCCAGATTTAGAATAGTGGTTGTCAATTATTCAAAAATGAACAAATTCAAGCATGGCAACTCAAATGGATTTTTATTAAAATGTACTTTAATAATTGGAAAATATTTGGATCACATTTGCACAGAGCAGTGTTCATTTGAATTGGAATTCGGAAAAGTGCAAAGACCTCAAATTGATTGCTTTTGAAAAGCAATCAATTGCTTTTGACAAACATCTTTCAGCTTTAAGAATTGCGCTTGATTAGTCCCCAGGGAATGTGTGCATTGTTTTGTCCCAAAATGCATGTTGTCAGGAGCATCTTATGCAACAAAATAAATGAGCTATTCCACTTGAAATCCATACACCCCCTATGAAAGACATGACCTTAAAGTTCACCCCTATAGACTCAGGTGCAACTTTTAAAACAGTCTCTTTTTTACACAATGAAGCATTATCACTGAATGCAATGTGTGATGCTATAAATTTGTCCAGACCTATAAAACATTTAAATAAGGATATACATACCTTTTTACATTTTGTAAAATATTTTGTAGATTTACTTTATACGATTGTGGGGAAACTTTTGTACTGTAATTGTACATAGTGCAAAATATCATTGAACAAAAGAACTTAAGTGTTATAATTGTCATGGAAATAAAGTCCCACGGGTCTGTGACAGTCATCTTCTGACCGATGACACCTTTTCCTCACCTTTGGTGTTTGCTCATCCACTTGGGAAGGCCCGTCAGTTCACTGTTCCCTTGCCTTGCAATATTTTGTTGTGGTGCATGATGGTGGATGGTTTGGCTCAGATTGTTTTGTTTTTTCTTTTGTATATTTGCCATTACCACCCACTTGCTGTGCCCTTAATCATATTTTGTTTCATGCTTTAAGGGGTTGGTCACCCACCTTTGCATGGTATTTTTGCTGGTTCTGAGAGCAAATCAGACACACCAAATTGCATTCTGAATACGAGCAATGTCCTTCTGATAATCATAAAATCAAAATTATTTGATATCTGAAGGACATTCCTTGTATTCAAAATGCAATTTGATTTGTCCGATGTGCTCTCAGGTCCCACAAAAACTATGTGAAAACGTTGCTATCCAAGTCCTTAATAGTTTTCTAACTTTTATCATGTATTTTCTCATTATGCTTTTATCTCTGTATAATTTATATCTTCCTGGTTGCTATGTAATTTTTGCATCGTTTTCATGTTTTTAATGATTTGTACAGCACTTCAAGATTCCTGATTTAAGCGCTTAAAAGGGCATTTCCTGATCCACAGCCTCATCCCCCCACTTTTCTCAAAAAAAGTTGAGATTTTTATATCAATGGAAACCTCTGGCTACATAATGTTTATGTACAAAATATTTCTTGCAGATTAATTCGTTTAGCAAAGATATCGTGAAATTTGAATTTCGTTCTGGTGCACCAGAACGAAATTACAACGCATTGTCTATGGAGCAGTGTAATACACATAATCATGCATAACTCATGACGCATAAATCGGAATCAACTGAAATTTTGGGAATAGGTTTTTTTCGTGGATATCTAATGAAAAATGACATAAATAGAGGATGCTAGGATCACGAAATACTCCTTTAATAAATATGTGCGTATCATTATCATTACTGTAATTTTATCAGTCGCTCACCATTCAAACTTACTCGGCACAGCTACCGTGTGACTTCAATGAGAGTAACCCTCCGGCAGTTACCATGTTCTTACACTCTGTCATAATGTGTATACCACCATGCTTTACTGCTTCATCTACATTTTCATGGCAGTTTTACGTAACATTGATTACCCACCTTCATTCTAATAGTTCTACAAAAACATCTATCATCTGCCTCCCACCCCTCAGGCAATGAGCTATTCCAGTTAAAATCATTTACCCCCACGAAAGACATGACCTTAATCTCCCACACTGGGAGTGTGAATTTCAAATGAAGTTACCTGACTGGGTGAATCAATTTAAATCTACACCCCCGTGTGGAAGATTAAGGTTGTGTCGTCCATAGGGTGTGTATGGTTTGCACCTAGCCTAGAAATTAGAGCACCTGTGGAAAAGTCCTTCCATCCCAATTTCCACCAAGGTAAAACTGTTTCACACAACCTGCATCACAGTTTAACTATATGGCTGTGAGTAATGGGTTATCTCTCAGAATATAGACTATGCTATAGTCGATTTTTGATAAATAAAAATGTTATTAATCATGATGAACGCATTCAGTTGAACTCGAAATTATCCTGATATTTATTACATCAAAATACTAGTATAAAATGGTTATGAAAAAGTTTATATAATTATATTTGTGACAGTAAAAGTAAAGTATACGTCGGCTTATATTATTGAATGCAACACATATCATAATGGCATAATTATATAAATGGCACTTCAATACTGAACAATTCTAATTTTAGAATCTGCCAGTTTATTATCCGAGTTAAAAATCGACTATGGACTTTCACTTTTAAGCAGAACTTTACCCCGGGACTTCGTTCTCTAAAACACACTGTCAATCATACTTGTTTATTAATCAAATCTAACCACAAGACTAAGCATGGTGGTACAATACGCGCTAGATGCGTACGTTCATCCACCAACTTTCGTGCCAGCACAAAAGCGCCACATTCCCTAGATAGTTGTGTACCATGTATAGTTAATGGTACCAGTACGTGTCGGGAGGATTTAAACAATAACGAGATCTGGGCGACCAATCACAAGCCAGATCCATTTAAAGATGCATTACATCATGGCCAATTTTAGTAGGCCAAATTTCCGACAATCTCATCCATAGAAGCTCATAGACAGCCGTGTTAAGCATGTAAACCGCAATCCAAAGTCAGTAGTCCACTTGGGAAGCTAACAAACAGAGGGCGTACGGTGACTGAAAAGATCAGTTGTGAAAATCTATCAATTGTGCACACATTAATTAAATCAGAGTTTTAAGCTTAAATAATGTAATAGCCAGAGTATGCACAATTGGCAAGTGGACTACGGAGAAGTCTACTCAGAATATGGAAAATAAAATCAACTCATTTGGTACATCCTGCAACAGTATTATGTTGAACATCAAGAGAGTAGACACGAGTACCAAATACTACCATCTACAATCTGACAGAGACAGCACTACTTGTTAAGAAGCCAGGACTTGGGGTATACACATGAAGCACACTCATCTGACACTCTATTCATCACTCATCATTGTTGAAACTGAGCAGGGATGCATTGGGCTATTCCAGTTGATATCCACACTACCCCTGTGAAAAATTTTGGAAATACCTTCCACAGGGGGAGTCAGTATTTCAAATGTAATTGGTCAGAGTTAATCATTTTGAAACCCATACTCCCCCCTGTATTATATATATGTGATGCGATCAAGCAAAATGAGTCTGATGTCAATCAAAATCAAAATTCAGTTTTCAATCTCATTAAACTTACCATTCTCAGAGCTTTATTTTGCTGAAAACCCCATCATAATTAGACTTATGTTTGCAGAGATATGGCCATTTTAGTGTTGCTCTGAACAATAAAATACAAAGAAAGTTGAATACTATTATTGATATATCTCAAAATCAATATTCCCGTCATCCCGACTCATTTTGCTGGATGGTTTTACCTATATCTTCCACAACTGTCAATTCTATTCGAAACTTATACTCCCCCAGCAGAAGACTTCAGCTAAATCTTCCACAGGGGTAGTGTGGATTTTAAATGGAAAAGCCCTGCATAAAGTGTCCCAACATTTTTGCATGTAATTCTAAAAAACGGCGCACTATCTTTAATCCAAAACCTTTAATCAATTTCAATGATATCGCAACTGCCTGAAATCCTCGGGTATGAGTTAAAAGTGGCATTCTACAATTTCACTAGACAAGAGTTGAATTTCATTATGTAATGTACAAGTAGATGGAAGACTTGTCTACAAACACTGACATTGTAATTCTAAAAAATGGCGCACTACCTTTAATCCAAAACCTTTAATCAATTTCAATGGTATCACAACTGCCTGAAATCCTTGGGTATGAGTTAAAAGTGGCATTCTTCAATTTCACTAGACAAGAGTTGAATTTCAATGTACAAGTAGATGGAAGACTTGTCTACGGACACTGGCATTGTAATTCTAAAAAATGGCACACTACCTTTAATCCAAAACCTTTAATCAATTTCAATGATATCACAACTGCCTGAAATCCTTGGGTATGAGTTAAAAGTGGCATTCTACAATTTCACTAGACAAGAGTTGAGTTTCATTATGTAATGTACAAGTAGATGGAAGACTTGTCTATGGACACTGGCATTGTAATTCTAAAAATGGCACACTACCTTTAATCCAAAACCTTTAATCAATTTCAATGATATCACAACTGCCTGAAATCCTTGGGTATGAGTTAAAAGTGGCATTCTACAATTTCACTAGACAAGAGTTGAATTTCATGATGTAATGTACAAGTAGATGGAAGACTTGTATACAGACACAGGCATTGTAATTCTAAAAAACGGCACACTACCTTTAATCCAAAGCCTTTAATCAATTTCAATGATATCGCAACTGCCTGAAATCCTCGGGTATGAGTTAAAAGTGGCATTCTACAATTTCACTAGACAAGAGTTGAATTCCCTTATGCAATGTACAAGTAGATGGAAGACTTGTCTACGGACACTGGCATTGTAATTCTAAAAAACGGCACACTACCTTTAATCAATTTCAATGATATCGCAACTGCCTGAAATCCTTGGGTATGAGTTAAAAGTGGCATTCTACAATTTCACTAGACAAGAGTTGAATTTCATTATGTAATGTACAAGTAGATGGAAGACTTGTCTACGGACACTGGCATTGTAATTATTCTAAAAAATGGCGCACTACCTTTAATCCACAACCTTTAATCAATTTCAATGATATCGCAACTGCCTGAAATCCTTGGGTATGAGTTAAAAGTGGCATTCTACAATTTCACTAGACAAGAGTTGAATTTCATTATGTAATGTTCAACTAGATGGAAGACTTGTCTAGAAACACTGACATTGATAAAATGCAACTCAAGTACACTGGCTCACTCTTTGTATCATGTTCAATCATATTGTCAAACAAGGGTGTTGTGCATCTTATTTTTCACTAACTAAATGATGCAAATAGATAAGACTGATAGGACTTAACTTGAAATATGACAATGATAAAATGCAGCAGTGTACAGTAAAACATGTCAAAAAAGCTCACCGAACTTATTGCCAAACTTGCCATAGACTACCTGAAAGTATTTTGTTTGAAGCAGCAATTATGATCACAGGGATTGAGATTCGAAAATAACAGACATGCTACAAATCACACTTTTGGAAATGTTAAAATGGCCTGTCAGATATGTTATTAAATTACATTCGGTAAGAAGTTTAGGAATAGAGGTGTGCTATAAATCTCACTCGGACAGGTGATTTCAGGTGTGGGACGTACTCAGTGTCTTGGCTAGCCACCCGTCTGCCCGTCATTTCATTTGTATTTGGGTATGTCACCTTAAAGGTGACGCTCATTGCAAATAAAGTTATATATCATTGGAAAGCTTATGATGTCAGGATACTAAAAACATTTTCTTCCGATTTTTTTGATGGCCAATAAAGCTGAAAAATTAAAAAAATGAATAATTTTTGGTCTTTTTTGAGGCGCCCCAAAAGCACCCAAATCGAACGTCTATGACCTTGAGAATGCTCGTGACGTAAGCTCAGGGTTCGCAGTCCTGTGATTCCACTCTCCTGTCAGCCAGGAGAATACGATCGGGAATACCAAACCAAATTTGAAGTTGATTGGTTATTGCGTTTAAGCTGCTGAGTGGCTTAATTAAATGCAGGTGAATAAGCTTATTAATATTCATAAATATGCAAATAACATGACACAAAACTATACAGCACATCAGGCCACAATATCCTATCACCATACCAAGTTTGATATAATATTGGATGGCTGAGCATGATACCATAACATATCGGATGAGTCATAAAAATATCGGATGAGTCATAAAAATATCGGACGAGCCAACGGCGAGTTCGATATTTGTATGACGAATCTGATATGTTATGGTATCATGCAAAATAAGCCATCCAATATTATCATTATTAGGTTTTCGTAACTCCTAATAACCCTGAAAACATAATAATGAAGTTGATCGGATATTGCGTTGGAACTGCACAGTGGATTAATGAATTAGCTTCTGCCCGGACAGCCAAACAAAAAAAAACATCCAGGCAAACCATTTGGATGATAACATAAGCCACATATATGTGTGTAGCAAAAACATGTGAGATTCAGCATGAAGAGATGAGGCTGTCAATCAGAACACCCACCTTAAATAATTAAGACATCAGAAACAGCACCTTTAAATGATCCATAGAAATATTAAGAAACATACAAATCAAATAAATATTTCACATGTAGCAGTCTGAGTGTGTGTCTCCACACATCACTTATGCTCAGTGTTGCCTAAACTTTTCAGCTCCAAGGCGCGGTACATTAGCTCGCCAAGCCGCGGTAAATGAGTCTCAAGTAGCCCAATTTTTAAACTTCCTAAAAAAGCGCCCAATACCGGATATTTGGGCGGATTTACCCAAATTTAGAACGCAAATCAGCCAATTGGGCTGAAAAGCACTTGACTTCAAAACTTTGGGTACTTAATGGGAAGTTACTGATCGATCAATAAATGGTCACAAAACCCATTGTAATTGCAATTTCGAGCTTCAGAGACTCAAAACCCTTATAATTCAGCTAAATTGAAAGTGAATACGTCAAATTACTGCCGCCGCCTGACACTGGCAAAAGTAGCACAATTTTAGGCAAGTAGCGGCATGCTTTTTTGAGTAGCGGCAAGTGATCACCAAGTAGCCCAATTGTGCGCCTAAGACGCGGCGTTGGCATCACTGCTTATGCTGTCTAGTATGTTATATTATCTAATTACCCAACTCATATCAAATTCATAATGACATTCTTCACACATCGTAATACCTTAGGGTACTTTAATTTGTCAATTGCAAACTAACCCAAATTAGAACAGCTTTCAAGTGTCTTTAATCTTATTAGAGTCATGTTTTGAAATGAAATCATTTGTATGCAGTATTGTGAGACACCAGGACATGCACCTTATCTGCTATTGTGAGGATGGATAAAATGATCAAACAGCGGAAATCATTTTAAAGCACACTGAAAAATTGTACTATGTTCTGGCCAATTAGTGATCTACAGTTTTTAAATATATCGTCTGCTCAGTACCAGAAGTGGGTAAGTGCAATAGTTGCCTTGTGAACATTTGGTAATTTAAACACATTATATTGTACTCATCTACACATGGCATCTACACATGGCAGCTATTGCCCTTACCCACTTCTGGCACCACATAGTCGATATTAGAGTTGTGCGGAACTTATTACAAACAGACAAAATATTTTGCAAATTTTATATTAAAAATATGGAAATTAAAATGTGTAGTCGAAAAGGGCAAAACTAACTATTTTTTTTATTAAGACTAACCTCTTTGGCATCAAAAGACCATAGTAAGTGGCACTTATTTAGCACCCAGGGGGGGTACTCAGTACAAATGACCATACGGGGACGTGCCGCAAACATGGGTAGCATTTTCAGCCTTCTGGTATATCAATGACCCCTTTTTCAAAGCCTATTTTGGTATATGAATGGGTCCTTTTTCAAAATTTTCTCAATTTTTTCGGAAAACAGCCCAATTTTTCCTTAATCTAGCCAAAATTTTCCCAAAATTTTGGGAAAATTTGTAAAAACTAAGAAAATTTTGGGTAAATTCGGCCGAAAATGTTGACATTTGGTATATCAATGGGTCCAAATTTCTTGAAAAAATTGGTATATTTATGGGTCTACTTCCAAAATCTCAGCGGCACGTCCCTACCAAAACCAAACTTGAGTACCCCCCTGGGATTTAGCACTTATTAAAAACTCAAGAATGTTGTCTCTATAGTGAACAAGAACAGTTCTTGAAAAAGGGGGTTTTCAGGCCAAATTATTACCTGCTGAGGAGAACTTAGCACAGGCTAACCTCAGAAAGAAAATGAAGTATGAAGATCTAATCCAGGAAGGACAAGCAAAAGGATGGGAACTGAAATACTTCCCAGTAGAGGTGGGATCAAGATGATTCACAAACAACACACTTCCAACCTGCTTCAAGTTCTTTGGTCTCACAAACAAAGAAATCAAAAAGGCCCTGAATACTGTGGCGAGAACAGCATTAAGAGCAACATACACTCTATGGCTTGCACGCAACAACAGACACTTTGGAAAGGCAAGAGCATGATTGTGCTGATTGCCTTGGAGTTGTACATTGTCTAGTACATGAGAGTATTTTTTTGAATGATTCATTTCGAAATGCGGTAATTTAAAAGTTATAGTTCTTGGCTCTCCTTATACCTTGTACCGCCTTGAAGACTTTTTGAAGCTCTTTTTCAATTCCGGGGACCCCCATGAATTTCTGTTTCCATTCCACAGACCCCCATTTAAGTCATTGCAATGTTCAAAAAAATATTGAACATTGAGATAAAAACATTGAAAACATTGACTACATTGAAAATTTGTGAGATATTGTATAATTGAAATCTGTATTTTAAAGCTTTAAAATCGTATCAATTATGTACTGTCAGTCACTTTTAGTAATAACATACTATGATTTCCCTGATGAGATTCTTTTATGAATCAAGAAAAAACAAATTCTTAGAAAAATATCATTTAATTCCCTTTTCATGTCAAGAACATTCACAATTTGATTATTTCAATGTTGTCAATGTTAAAAGATTGAAAACACTTGACAAATCAATGTTGGAAAAAAACATTCATATTTTTCAATACATTGAAACATTGCAACGCTATTCCCCCATTTGAAGTTCCCACAGCCGTTTGGCTAACTGTTTCCACGAATACAGCAAAATTAGCTTCAAAATTTGAGCTCCAAACACATAATTATGAGGAAATGTTACAACATTTTCAAAGGGCACTGAACAAAGCCCCATTTTTAGTTTGAGAAACCCCATTTTGTGTCCCCTAAGTCAGCATTTTTGAAATCTGCGTGGCACTTACTTACCAAAATATTATTTGAGATATCTACAGCTCAGTGCCAGAAGTGTGTAAGTGCAATAGCTGCCATGTGTAGCTGACCTGTGTAGACAAGTGCAATGTACTGTGTGTAAATTGCCAAATGTTCACAGGACAGCTATTGCACTTACCCACTTCTGGCACTGAGCAGTTGATATATTCTTGCACTGACAGGTAATGGTACTTCCGTTATCTGACTTAAGTCAATGTATTATTTTAGACACATCTATTCCACTTTTAAAGCACACCAAAATGTATGAATAGCATCATTACGTACTCCTTGGTTAACATCTTGCTTCATATATTTTATGGTTTACAGAATCCCAACAAAAAACCTGCAGGGTAAATTCAAGATTTCTTCTCTTTGTAATTAAATTAGCTACGATGTCACTTCATATCTTTGATATTTGCGTCATTCTTTCATAGTTTTTATCATATAGTTTTTTAGCCATAGGCTTCAACATAAAAAGTCTCTAAAAGTTATATTCAAGATATTTTCTCAAAATAGCAAGAGCTTTCTTAAGAACCACTGAACCAATACTAGCTAGGCTTTTTTGTACTCATTTTAATGCATTCTTCATGCCGATTCCAAATATGGCGATGAAAATTGTTTAAATTTGAAAGAAAATTTGAAACTTGTCGTCTGCAGTCGACACCTACATGAAGAGAGTTGAATACAACTATACTGTAAAAGTCAATATTTTTGCGAGAAGAAATTTTCGCGATTTTGTCAATTGCGCAAGAATTAAATTTCACGGTTTTGATATTGATACAATAGAAACTTAATGCAAAAGGTTATTTTTGCGAGTTTTTATTTTCGCGATTTTATGTCCACTCACGAAATTCGCGAAAATAAAAACCTCGCAAAAATGTCTACTTTTACAGTATTTGAGAGTATCAAAAGAGCACTTAATGCTCAAATAAAGTGCTACAAGATTCAAAAGAGTTGGAAATGTTACATGAGCTGTGATGAAGACATGAAATCTGTCAAAGTCAGTGAGAACACATTCCTGCTATATGATTCTCACAGATACAATTTTACACATTATAATGTTCTTCAGAATCTGCCTTCCTATACTTTGTACAGAGTCGAAGAGTCAATATAATCAACAGTTGGACTCAAAACTTGGACTGTGTTGGATAGGCTCACTTTTTCCCCAAAAATTTTGTTTTTTACAATTTTTTGACCAAAACTCATTTTTGACTTGCTCATTTTTGACCAAAATCACATTTTTGACCAAAAATCACATTTTTGACCAAAAATCACATTTTTGACCAAAAATCACATTTTTGACCAAAAATCACATTTTTGACCAAAAATCACATTTTTGACCAAAAATCACATTATTTTTATATCACACTACACACAACACATTGTTGATTCTTCTTGTGAGAAATAAATAATGTAAAGTTGAACAAAATTAACCCGCTGAACTTTTGAATGAATCATGCAAACTTCCAAGTGGTTGCTCATTCCATTTTCAACGCACCTGCTGCTATTTACTCAGTAACACATCAATTTGACACTTATATTATGTTCTTCTAATAAACTTCATTCCTTACTGGCCTTCTGGTCATCCCCTCCATAATTCGTTTGTTTGATATTGCCTTCGTTTTTTTTAAATTTATACTTGTGTGATTTCATGTGAATTATGGGAAAATAAAATATCTTGTATCTTGAAAAAAAAAAAAAAAAAAAAAAAGTATAAGTTTCAACACATATATTTGGCTGCAAATTCCATGCATCATTGGGCTATTCCAGATGTATTCCGCACCCCCCCTATGGAAAACACTTCCGGAATTCAGGGCTAAATTGACAGCCGGAATACCCCATGGAAGACACTACCGGAATTGTGGTAATATGTCTAATATGGCCAGCCGGAATTCACGTAAATGTAAATGTCTTCCATAGGGTTCCAGCTGGAATAAGAACATTTTTTGTTTCCAGCCAGAATTCAAGTAAATGTCTTTCATAGGTTAATCGAGATGGTGATCATAAGTGAAGATTCTGCTGGAATTGGAGCATTTTTGACCATTTTCCAGCTGGAATATTAAGAAATGTGAATGTCTTCCATAGGCACATCATGGCCTTTCACAATCCCCACTCTTGTTTTTTCGTTTATTTTAGCAGCCGGAAGTTTCATCTAATCTCAATGTCTTCCATACCCTCCAGCCGGAATCTTTGCTAAAAATGACTGCTGGAATTCTAGACACATCTCAATTCCAGCTGGAATTTGTATTTTTTTTAAATGTCTTCCATAGGGGGGGTGCGGAATACATCTGGAATAGCCCATTATCATCAACTGAGTTTCATATATAAAAAACATGATAATCCTTTATATTTCTATAACATGATTTAAGACCATTCATATTTCGACTCAAATTACCACCATGTATTCACATTATCGTCACTGATTTACAATTGCTTTCAGAAAAGAACAGCCCTCTCTCGCTCGGATTGACGACACATTATTATTTTATAGTCACCTGATTTACAATGGCTTTCAGAAAAGAACAGCCCTCTCTCGTTCGGATCCACGCCACATTTTTTTATTGTCACTGATTTACAATGGCTTTCAGAAAAGAACAGCACTCTCTTGCTCTAATCGAAGCCGGTGCTCTGTTAATGAGCGACACACTCAGAGCTTTGTGTTCCCTTCATGAGCACCACTCTGCACCAAGTGCCTAAGCCGCAAAACTGGCCAATCAAATTAGCCATCTGTTGTTATGATTGTGAGATGACTGAACAGCCAATCAGAACCCTACTTCTGTGTTTACATTGTGTATGCATTTTTCTCTGGCAGCAAGTGCAGTGTAGTATTCCCCTTGCCTCCTCGTCTCCTGATGTAACATCTTCATATGTGACCTGATCTGATCTACGTACTCAGGCTAAAGTCGGAAATGTTGAAAAATGAGTTACTACCATTACTAACTTGCTCAATACCTACACAGCACACACTTACTGATGTTGAATCCCAAGGTCTCTTGAATACTTGGTTACAAAGTTATGAACCTTTTATATGTCCATTTTTTTCAATTCTTTTTTTTTTTCTCCTCTCTTTTTGCCTACATCTCAATTTCATTATTGCCAACTTTAGCCTGATTGGATCAGATCTGGTCACATATTGTTTGATATTGACACCATCAAGCAATCAAGTCACCGTTTCCATCAATGATGAATTACCCAAATGCGAAACTTGACGTCAAATTTGCTGTGCCGACACTAACATGTTTGGGTTGTTACAACCACTCGAGAATGGCAATTAAGTATGCCAAACAATGAATAAATAAATGCCACAAATGTTGCCTGTCTTTAGTGTTGTAGACTGATACACAAGCAATTCCTTTAGTTCACTTCTTTTTGTCTACTTGCTTTTTTGTAGTTTTTTTGGTCATTGTAGGTCGCATTTTGATCAAACACTGGCTGCTTCAAATTCTTGATCTACACAACACCAGGAACATGATATTGGGCCTTCAAAATTTGGAACAGGGGAAAAATCTATACATGTCTGATTTTGACATTTTATCTATTTCAGATGTACAAATATACATACTTTGTCTTGGAATTTAGGTGTCCATGAGGCAGCATGTAATTGACTAAGAAAATCAAAAAGTTTGTGATTTATCTGAAGCATTATAATGCAAAGATTGACAATTCTGCCTGGCTCTCTATCCACCAGTCTCCATCAGGAAATGACTGTTATGTACTTGGTTAAAAAATTTTGTTATGTTGCCCTGAAGTGGGAAAAATGGAAAATTTGAGTCGGTCGGTCAATTATCTTTTTTTTTTAAACCTTCCCCACTAAATATTAAATAATGTGTTTTCCAATAGGGACATTTGTCAATTTTGACTACTGGATACTTATTAGATAATCAATTTAAGACTAGTCTTTCAATAAAATATTAATTTGAAGTGAAAAACATTCATTTTTTGAACATATCTGTAAAAACCATCATTAAAAAAAACCACCCAACTACAACCTTGATTTTTCAGTATTTAGGGTCGGTCGCTGAGGGCAACACAGCAATTTTTTTTGGCTTTATTTTTTTGTATCTGGTATTTGGAATTTGGTATCAAATTAGAGTACACTATATTTGATGATACCAAAAAGAATTAATTTTGAATAATTTGACAATGTTCCTGATTTTGTGGGCGCACGTCACAAAGACATTTCTACTGTGGCATCAAAATAGAAACAGACTTCGTCCTCCTTGTGCCTCATACTGCTGTATTTGTCATATAACAACATTGTGGCAAATCACATCATGCTTGCTTCTTGGTATTGGATTTGCGTAAGCTAAGATATGCAAATTTTGTGTGTATCAACAACATACATCTCATGTTTTCCATGACCACAACAAAAACGTACGTCTGATGGGTACCAACCAATTTACCTTTCTTCATCATCTGCTGTTTCATCTCCAGATCTGTCCTCATCATCCAATCCTCATAGGATCGTGCAATGGAGGTATTCAAGTATCTGGGGCTTTTAGAGTAGTCAGATAAACGCCTTTCATCAGTTTGGCCCCGGAGGTGGCTGGTTGTCTGTAGGGGGTAAAATTGGTCCCGACTCGTCCACATACACATATCTGCGAGTTGAGTAGAGTTAAGGTAAATAAGGTAGAAAGAACAGTTTACCAACCCAAATAAACACAAATCCTGATGACTGGCATATAACTTTTTAAAAAAGCGAAGGAATGTGCCAGCATAGGATTTGAACCCATGACCTTCTAATATCTAGACGGACACTCTATCCATTAGGCTACCAGCTCCCACTGATAAACAGTGGTTAAATCTGGGTCTGATGTAAGCAGTCGAGGTATACATGTACAATACACAAACAAATATTATGCAAGTACACAAGAACAGGAGATCATTACTGATACTGATAAAGTAGGTAATGGGGAAAATATTACCAAAATTAGCCAAATTTACACACTTTACACACCATCTGTCTCGTCATTACTTACATGTATGCATGATCAAAATGGCATACATCCAGTTGCAAGACTTTGGCACTCAATATATAGTATTACCTGAATTTCTTTAGATAAATTGCACATTATAAGGTCAACACAAATATTGCATAGTATGTTTTTTGGTCATCTTTATGTACATTGCATAGTATGTTAGTCTTGTTTGCGACAGGGATGTACATGACAATACTACATTGGTGAACTAACCCACAAATCTACTGGCACAGAAATCAAATTACTTCAAAAGTGAGGGGGAATCTAGTACCTTGATTCAACAGTTGAATATCCTCCAGAAGTTGGAAATAAACTGCAGATCTTTTGGTACATCAATCATGACAAGTTGTAGGTTTATTGGTATGGGGAAAACAAACAGAATAAGAGCATAAGCAATGTCCTGACTCTGGTGTAATCTTTATTTTATTACCTTCCATGGAAGGCTCTTTTTCCCCAACTTACTACTACACATACATCCTTACTAATTTGTGAAGATACACCTGAAAGTTTGAAATGCTTCTATCAGCAATCAATCACAGCTTACAAGTTCAAAATCAAAGGATACGGGAATCTCAGCACCCACATGGTGTGTCTTGGCAGTGTAATTCCTTCACCCTTGGGCTCAGGATAGAAGACGGGGCAAGGATGAGCCCTGGGTCGGATACGAGGATTCAGCTTGATGTAAAGTGAAGTATCTGGGGTGACTAAAAATATGCGCATCAGCTGGCCCAGTGGAGGTTTGGTGGATCTAAAATGGATAAGAATAGAAATATAATAAGATATGTGTATAATCAAGAAAACACATACATGGATTAATGAGAGCAAGCACATCATTTGAATACTTCATTTAAGGATTGTAGTTTATGTCAATGCCAATTGCTTAACCAATTAAACTTTTCGCAAATACAGTGCCCGCATGTCTGCCCCAGTCTGTAGAGGGTATTCAATACGACGTCACTCATGACAGAGTCATCCTCATTTTTTTTTAAATTGTCCTCAATAAGGTACCACAAAGCAATTCGCATAATACCATAAAACAGGTGATAGGTATGAATGGTTGTGGAATCGATCTAGAGACCTGTCCGTCTGTCATCTTAAGCTATCTTAGAGCTTTGCTCCAACATGGCTGCCATTTCAATTGTTCGACCATTTTGGTTGGTTTATTGCACACACTCTAGACAACTGAGTGACACTGATTTGTATAGACTGTTCCTAAGTTGCCAAAATTAGATAGCAACATTTCTTAACAATTGCACATATCGAAAGCGGGTCAAAAAGTACATTTTGGCCAAAATGAGATTTTGGTACCAAAATAATCCTTACAACACTAGGTAATGAAGCTAAAACCACAGAAACTGTTATCAGCAAAAAAATAAAGCCTAAGTGCAACACTAATGCATGCATCCAAGTATAAAAATGCCTATATCATTAAATGGTGTTTTTGTACTTGGGGCCTTCTGGCTCTGACCTCTCGATAATGTAACATTCTCCATAATGCAACTTAGTTTACAATGTATGTACCAAAAACAAAATTGTGCTTTCTAACTCTACCAATTTACTTTTTCTTTCTTTTTACGAACAACTTACCTGCATGCACACGGGCTGTACAAAGGCATGTCCATAGTAACCAACTTGGTACCACTATCTTTGACCCCTGACCTTTCTGTAGCCTTCACAATTTTATCAGGAGCACTGCAGATGAATCTGTGACCTCTTGGACACTCGTATTCATTTCCTATGTAAGCTCGCAAACTGGAATCTGCTGCACTCTCTATATATTTAAAGAAAAATTTATATAAGTCGCTAACAAAACTGCTCTATTGAAACTGTACTGAATGTTGTTTGGCAGTCTGGGCATGCGCACTTTGAAATTTGCAGCATGGCTTAGACAACATGTTTGACCATTTTAAAATTATTGTATCACAAGAACAATTTGGCCATGAATATAGTGCTTTATGACAACTTAGCAGTGCTGCCTGCTGTATTTGGTACCAAAAATAAAATATGCTCAACCTTACAAAAAAACAAACTTGATGATTAAAATGATACAAAGCATTTCAAGTTTGACAGTTTAATTTACTTAAATTTTGTGATCCCGAATTCACATGCTGCAAAACTGAAGTGCAAGGAAATAATTGCTGTAACTTTGGTAATATATATCAGAAAATTATTTGGAAGAGTTGGGCTCACATGTATAAAGAAAGACAACATGTGGTGCATTCAATACCATACAACTACTAATTAACTCTAGTATAAGGGACCTTATTTTCTGCAAAATTACTTTTCTGCAAAATTGGAAAGGTGCTCTGCTTACCAAAAACTTCAAGCAAATGTAAGCTTTGTGCTGTATAACCAATTACATTTGATGATTAAAAACTTTCATAAAATGCACAAATTTCAAATTCTTGTTTTACAGTAGGCTTTAATTGTTGTTTCAGCCATAACATTCATTTTAAAAGACAAGCGTCTGCGATGCCCATGGATAAACATTTGTTCTCATTGCAATAAATTGCTAACTTTCAAATCCAAACTTATCAGGGTAAACATGTTTTAGATAAGACCACAAAAAAACACCGTTTTACAGGGCCCGACAAACCCAGATTTTGCTGTTTGTTTTTTACTCTTTGCTAAAATCAGCTGTTTTGGAGCCAAAATTGATTGATTATGACTAAAATTTTTAAAAAAAATTCAGAACATTTTCAAAATATATTTGCAAAAAAAAATCATCAAATTTTTGCCAAATTTTCAAGCTCATTTTAGGGTCATTTTGGCCTCCAGAAAAAAAAAAATCTTGACCGACTGACCCCACTTAAAAGCCCTGATAAACTTAATAAAAAAAAACCTCACTTACCCTTGTGTGCTCTCTTGTCCCGATGCTTTCCCCCTTTCCTTCCCCCTCCTCCTGATTCACTGGGTGAAGGCCATGCATGCCCATCCAAGGTGCTACCTTTAGGAACTGGAATATCCCATGGCAGCAAGAAGTTGGTATCTCTAAGAAATCCTGGCTGGTCAAGACCTGAAAATACCAAAGTACTTAAAGTTATCTAATCTTGGAGTTAATCTGAAAATACGAAGTTGGTATATCTAAGGAATCCTGGCTGGTCAAGACCTGAAAATACCAAAGTACTTGAGGTTGGTTATCTAATCTTGGAGTTAATCTGAAATTACAAAATAGATTTAAGCTGAATTTATACTTGATAACTCTCAGTGTTTACTTCCATTTTCAAAGCGTCAAGCCGATCAATCGATACCAATCACTGAGGCAAAAATAATGTCGCTTTTGCAAGTTGAAGAAATCTCAACTTTCGAGCGATATCGCTTGACATGTAAATGCATCAGCCAATCATTTACAACCAACTGGATCTTTTATTTTAATTTACCTTTCTCAATTATTAACTTTCAGTGATGAATTAATTATTGACAGTAATGGACGTTCTAGTTCTAGTTGTGTTATTTAGAATATTTTAATTGTCATCTGCAATCGCTATAATTGTCATCTGCAATCGCTATAATTGTCATCTGCAATCGCTATAATTGTCATCTGCAATCGCTATAATTGTCATCTGCAACCGCTATAATTGTCATCTGCAATCGCTATAATTGTCATCTGCAATCGCTATAATTGTCATCTGCAATCGCTAATTCTGTAATAAGTACAAATGCTAAAGCAACAAGTGATGCATCGCAAAATTCAGCAATTAATTGCCCATCGCTTTCCAAAAGCTCGGCGATCAAGTATGAATGCAGCTTTAGGAGACATTTTTGATACGCTAAGGTTATCTTCATTGACCCTTTACACAGATCCACCATCTTGCTCAAAAACAAAAGTTCTCCCTGCAAACTCATGCGCAATAACTGCATTTTTGTTTTTTGTACCTTTCTAGCAATGCACTAGACTCAAGGTAACCCGGTCATTCCACTTAATAACATTGTGTCTCTTTTAACCTATTACCAGCCCATGTGAAAGTTTCCTTGCCTCCTATGCCAGGTTTCCGTGTGGGACAGTTCCTGAGCCAGGGAACTGGATGGATGGAGGGCCCTTCTGTTGGCTTCTTTTAGCAGCTGTGATTTTGTCTGTTCACCTACTTCCATCCACAGTCCTTATGAGTCAAGTGTTCTGCTCCTCGGACCCCACATATGGACCATTTAGCCTGCGGATACCTGGCTACTGCTAGACTACAGCCAGCCAGCCAGCTGTTATTTTGTTATTTTATGGTGTGTTTTTATGGTGTTATTTAAATGGTATGCTATTGTTATGTAGTGTATTATGTAATGTATTTTGTTCAACCCCTGGGCCAAACTGGAAAACAGTGTTCATTACTGAGCTTTGCACCCCACCCCAGGCAAAACAAGTTCTAATAAATAAATAATAAATAGAATGCTTTTGTAAAGCGTATATGGTAATTAAGCATGCATATGAAAGGCATACCCACACCCAACACACACTTTTGGGGGTAGATTCTCGTTTTGAGATGGCAGTAAAAAGGGTCAATGTAGAGCACACTTTGGTGCCAGAACAAATTAGAGTAACACCTGGCTGTTTGCATACCCTGTATAGGCATCATCCGAGAACAGAGATTCACCCATGTTAAATAATAAGGGATGAAATCACAGTCAAAGTTTCAGAATCACCCGATAATGAGGGCCAATTGTTCCATGAAATGCGACAGGTGAGACTGCTACGCAATTACAGCGTATTTTCACGGTCTATCGCGTAATCGCAAAAGCACGCAACGCTCTCTATCGCATATACCCAAAGGCACGCAGCGCTGGCGTGATTGTTAGACATGGCACGATCGAACAATCGGCCCTCATGAATATGCGAGAACTCACATCATACAATACACGGGGACTTTGACTGGTTGTACGCGGTCTGTATCTCTCTCGTCTGTGGATGAAATCAAAACCCGGTTCCATCTGGTTTCCATTGTGCAGAACAATAAAATCCGGACGGAACTGGGGGTCAACCGCCGGTCAAGTTTTGATTTCATCCCTAAATTAATACATTTGGCTATTCCAACTGAAATCCACACACCCCCTATGGAAGACATGACCTAATTAATCTCCCACGTAGGGGGATGTAGAATGGGTAACTCCATTTGAAATTCACACTCCCTGTGTGGGAGATTAAGGTCATCTCTCCATATAGGGGTGTATGGATTTCAACTAGAATAGCCAATGGGGGGGGCATATTTTCAAAATCGCTAACAACGTATAGCATAAAGCAAAGCAGAAAGGTCGGTAAATTTATCAAATTGCTACATTATGCAGCAACATTGACAACACAAGACTACATGGAACTACTCCCCATTCCATAAAAATACAGCACAAATATTTTGGGTTTAAAAAAATATTATTACATAGCTCAATCATAATCATTCATTTAGTACTGACTGGAGATAAAAGAAAAAGTTCACTATTTTATCAATTTCTTGAAAAAAGAGCCAAAAATATGCATTTTTAGCAATCGAGTCACAAAAATCAAAGACTTGATACAAGTCTAAGCATTCCAAATCTGAGTATATGTGGAAATTTACACTTTTTTTGTGACTTTCAATTAAATGATTGGTTTAAATGATGTGTTTGGGGCTCGAGCAAACTGACATATGAAAATGATTGGTTATAAGAATGAAACAGGTATTTTCCACAAATTAAAATGCATAAACTGAAATTAGACTTTGTACAAATTGTCACAACATGTGAAAAACACCCTAAAAATGCCTGTTTTCATAAATTCATCCAAATAGTGAATTTTAACTTTTATTGTCAGTTAGAACTAAGTGAATAATTAGTATTGAGCTATGTTTCATTTGGCAGAAGTTGATAATATTTTTTAATCTCAAAAAAGAGTGCTGTATTTTTCTAGAATGGGGTGTAACTGAAGCAGGCTGTGTTTCATACTATCCATTTGATGAGAGGTGTGTGGGAAACTACAAATTTGCAAAATGCTAGCAAATTGCAAACAAAAAGGTTTTACAAGAAATATACACAAGACCTCTTGAATTTTCTGTATCGTGGTGGACTTCTTTCTAGACTACAAGATGAATGTACCATTCAATTATTATAATTATTCAATTATTATAATTTGCTAGGAAAATGGTAAAACCTTCAATGACTTCCTCAATCTATAATACCGCTGTTATCAACATTATTTCTTGTCACAATGCACCATGTTCAGACTCAGTAGACCGACTGAAGCAAACATTCTAAAACAGTTTGCTAGTCACATTACACAATAAAATTGTCTTTGTACATTAAGGCTGATTTCCCCATGGACCTAATGAGCTATTCAAGATATAAACCTACTTTGGGAATTCAATCAAAATCTGAAATAGAATATTTATGATATTACACAGCTATTGTGATCCACACAATATCCATTAGCAAAGCATATTGGTTGGTTTTTTTTAATCGGGTCACAGTCTTGTGGGCAAATTAGTCTAGTTTAAAATAGAGGCTTTCCGTGCACCTGAATGATGTATATTTTTAACCTATTTCTTCGTAATCCTTAAAGTCCTTAGTACACAAATTTTGTTGTTCCCAAAACAAAATATTGTCCCATGGGGTCAAACTTCATCAAATTGTGTTGAAAACCTTTCAAACATATTGCTAACTAGCATTATTAAAGATCAGTTATCAAAAGGAAGATGTTGGCACCATTTTTATAAAAATCAGAGCAAGTTTGAAATTTTGACCCTTTAGAGGTCAGTGCTTGACCTTTTTGGAAATAACTCAAGAATGGTACATCCTACATAGGTAAAACTATACATTTTCTGAATCCTTGTGACCAGAGGAATACAATAGTAATGTTTTCGACACAATTTGAAATTTGACCCCATGTAAAGTTTTATGACCTTCCCTCTACCCATGGGACAATATTTTGTTTTGGGAACAACAAAATTTGTGTACTAGGTACTTTAAGGATTACGAAGAAATAGGTTAAAAATACATCATTCAGGTGCACGGAAAGCCCCTATTTTAATTAAAGAACACTCTACCAACCCAAAGTGTTACAATTAAACAAGACAACAAATAAACCCAAATCCTGCACGGGACACAAACCAACTTGAAAAAAAAAAAGAGAATATGCTTTCAAACCCACGACCTTCCGATTACTAGACGGACGCTCTATCCATTAGGCTACCAGCTCCCACTGATAAACGGTGGTTAAAACTGGGTCTAATGTGAGCAGTCGAGGTATACAATACACACAAACAAATATTACGCAAGTACACATGTGCAGGAGATCATTACTGATGCTTAATCGTTTCCCCAGCATAATACAAGTAAAGTAGGTAATGGGGATACGCATCAAATAAACACAATGGGGAACGATTACTCCCTACTTGAGGAAACTGAATATAATTGTGTTACCTTTTAATGGATTGTAGCTACTTCCTTTACCAAGACACACCAGGGACCATGATGGGAATGTTGGTAGCAGACCATGTGGGGATGCTGAGCATATCATGCCATGTAGATGACTCATGCCCTCCAACTCATTTAGTAATAGTTTCTCTGTAGATATGAAACAATGCATTTAAAACACTTATTACTATATCACTTCAACAGAAATATCAAAGTTAAGGTGGTTCGAAAGGCAAGGTTTAGGGAAATCATGAATTCCAACATTTTTGCAAATATCTCAAAAACCTTTCATGATACAATCTCAAGTGAGTTTGTGCTTATGTAGGGATATGTTGGCCATGTTATGAAGGTAATAAAACCGTTGCCATGGTAACCAAGCAGTCGCTATTGGCTTCTGACCAATTACATTCAAAGTTGGTTTTTTCCTGTTTTTTCGCAAATCACTTCATTTTTCCCAATAGAAGTATACTCACATGTTGAGTCATGTTCCTGCACACCTACACTGATTTTCCCGTAAAAAAAGTCCCAGTGGAGGGGGGGTCAAAGTGAAATTTTCATTTTTGGCCAAAAATTCCATATTACTTACAAACTTTTTACGGGAAAATCAGTGGAGGTGTGCAGGAACATGACTCAACATGTGGGTTTTATTACCTTCATAACATGGCCAACATATCCCTACATAAGCACAAACTCACTTGAGATTGTATCATGAAAGGTTTTGAGATATTTGCAAAATGTTGGAATTCATGATTTCCCTAAACCTTGCCTTTCAACCACCTTAAGTTCTCAAAACAAAGCAAAGATCTTGACAGTGTTGGCAATTTTTTTTTTTTCCAAAAAAATATCAAGATTTCAAAAAATTTAAATCATTTTTTTTTCATTCAATGAACTGCTATACCCCATGATAAAGTCAAAAGAGATCAGTAGAATGCTAGATATATGTGATGCGATCAAGCCAAATCAGTCGGAACTCGGAAATATTAAATTTTCAGCTTCTTGTAGGATAGTCAAAAGCATTTACAAAGCTGCATTTTGCAGAAAACCCCATTGAAACTGAACCAGTTCCAAAGATTTGAGCAATTAAAGAGTTTCCAAAACAAGAGAAAACAAAAGGAAATATTTCCTTTGTTTGGCTATATCTCAAAATCAATATTTCCAAGTTCCGACTGATTTTGCTTGATCACATCACATATGTGACCCCTCGGCACAACTGAGCCCTGAAGTCGCCAATCATCATTTTTGAGATATTCAACCAAAATATTCTGCTTGAAATTAGCTTTAAAATGATGTATATCATGTCTATAGTACTTGACATTTAAATAGTGAAAAATCAATAAAACAGTCAATAAATCCTTTGTTTCCTATTGTTTATTGTTAAGTTTGATGGAGCATATCTCAATAGTGGCACTGGCGACATCCGGGCTCAGTTGTGCCGAGGGGTCACATATGTGCAATCCTATCAGTATTTATAAAAAAGTAATTTCAAAGAAAAAAGTTGGTAAAATCATGGGAAAAATTCAGCCCCTTGTTTTGAAGATGAATTTTAGCAATACATAATATTGATATCATAGAGTATTTTAATTGTATACAAAAGTTGTAGAAGCATTAAGGGACAGTATTTATTGTGGAACATTAGAGCACACCAGACATATCGAATTGCATTCTGAATACGAAGAATGTCCTTCTGATATCAAATAATTTTAATTTTTTGAAATTTGAAATGTAATACACATTTTATGGCAAATGATTAAAAATTGATATTTTTGATATTTAACAGTACTCGAAAAAAAACTATACTTCAAGTGTATGTAGGTGGGATGAAAAGCCGACGATAAATTGAAAATTTTGACTTTTCGTATTGAAGATATGGATTTTTTTTCCCAAGCCACCAAAAAAAATTAGGTCTTTTTGGGAAAAAAATCCATATCTTCAATATGAAAGGTCAAAATTTTCAATTGATCATCGGCTTTTCCTCCCAGCTACATACACTTTGAGAATATGTCATTAGATTTATAAAATTTACTTCGAGGACTGTTATATATCAAAAATGTCAAAAAATATCAAATTTTAATAATTTGTCATAAAATTTGTATTATATCGTGAATTTCAAAAATGACAATTATTTGATATCAGAAAGACATTCTGCGTATTCAGAATGCAACTCGATATGTCTGATGTGCTCTCATGTCCCACAAAAAACGCTCAAAACGCTCATTCCAGATCCCTTAAAAATGAAGTAAAAAGTCAATTAAAGAAACTAACTAAATTAACTAACATTTAACAAAAATGGTAAAAACTGAAAGTTGATTTTAATTGTGTTTTAAATTGTGATTGATTTAAATCATGTCAATCTTGACAGTTTTGCACTTCATGGTTCAAAATGAATATATGGGTAAGTGCAATAGCTGCCATGTGTACATGTAGCTGCCATGTGTAGACAAGTACAATATATTGTGTGTAAAATTACCAAATGTTCACAGGGCAGCTATTCAAATTAGTTACCTCTAATAGATTCTGTGATCTGATCCGCCATGCTCAACATGTCAGCCGAACTGTTGCCATGCAACCCACTTGTTGCATCATGGGATAGGACATCCACAGTACCTGCTCCTGATTGGCCGAGACTTAGTGCAGGACTAAATGCCACTGGCAAGCTACCTGTTTGCTCTGCAGCTGGAAAATAATTACAATTGGGAGAAATAATAATCAGTTGCATAACTACTAAAAATTTTACATCATATGGTGCTATGATACCGGGAGGAGCACAAATCACCATACGGATATGCTCTCCCGGAACGACCCCCTTTTTGGATTTCGCAGCTCCAAAAAGACCACCTAAATTTGAAGAAAAAAAATCAGTGCGCTAAAGGACCCTTAATTTTTAAAGTTACAGCTCTCAAAGACTGCTAAATTGCTCATTTTTTTCAGATGATTTTCAACCATAAAGCCAAGAAAGACCCTTGATTTTGACTGTTAACAGCTCCAAAACACCCCCGTTTTACCTGTTTGCAGCTCCAAAACACCCCTTTTACCGGTACAACGTCAGCTCCCAAAGACCCACCACCTCAAAATTCTCGGGCGCATATCCACCAAAAATTTATGGTGCCCCCAGGCTATGATATCCATAGAAAATGTTCCTCTTTTATTTTCACATGCTGCAAGGCTGCGGTCTTCACTAAGGAAGAGTAATGAGAGCCACAGAAAGGCTTGGTCTAAATTACTGGACAATAAAGTGTCCAATTTTGATCATTATTATGTTTTCAGGGTTATTAGGAGTTAAGAAAACCTAATAATGATAATATTGGATGGCTTATTCGCATGATACCATAACATATCGGATTCGCCATACAAATAACGAACTCGCCGTGGGCTCGTCCGATATTTTTATGACTCATCCGATATGTTATGGTATCATGCTCAGCCATCCAATATTATATCAATATGTGCCTGGGATCTTGGAAGGTGCTTTCAAAGACATGCATCCCCCCACCCATACACACACCCCTACATTAAAACACACACAATACAAACAAGAAGAGTTACCAAATATTTTCTTATCAGGCACTTTGACTGCTATCTCTGCAGGTTGACTGCCATCTTTCTTGCCATCCTTGTTGGTGGTCACTGCTAATAGATTGGCTTCCCTCCCCCCCCCACCCATACACACACCCCTACATAAAACACACACAATACAAACAAGAAGAGTTACCAAATATTTTCTTATCAGGCACTTTGACTGCTATCTCTGCAGGTTGACTGCCATCTTTCTTGCCATCCTTGTTGGTGGTCACTGCTAATAGATTGGCTTCCCCCCCCCTCCCCCACCCATACACACACCCCTACATAAAACACACACAATACAAACAAGAAGAGTTACCAAATATTTTCTTATCAGGCACTTTGACTGCTATCTCTGCAGGTTGACCGCCATCTTTCTTGCCATCCTTGCTGGTGGTCACTGCTAATAGATTGGATTCCCTCCCCCCTCACCCACCCATACACACACCCCTACATAAAACACACATGACAAACAAGAAGAGTTACCAAATATTTTCTTATCAGGCACTTTGACTGCTATCTCTGCAGGTTGACTGCCATCTTTCTTGCCATCCTTGCTGGTGGTCACTGCTAATAGATTGGCTTCCCCACCCACCCATACACACACCCCTACATAAAACACACACAATACAAACAAGAAGAGTTACCAAATATTTTCTTATCAGGCACTTTGACTGCTATCTCTGCAGGTTGACTGCCATCTTTCTTGCCATCCTTGCTGGTGGTCACTGCTAATAGATTGGCTTCCCCCCCCCCCACCCATACACACACCCCTACATAAAACACACACAATACAAACAAGAAGAGTTACCAAATATTTTCTTATCAGGCACTTTGACTGCTATCTCTGCAGGTTGACTGCCATCTTTCTTGCCATCCTTGCTGGTGGTCACTGCTAATAGATTGGCTTCCCCCCCCCCCCCCCCACCCATACACACACCCCTACATAAAACACACACAATACAAACAAGAAGAGTTACCAAATATTTTCTTATCAGGCACTTTGACTGCTATCTCTGCAGGTTGACTGCCATCTTTCTTGCCATCCTTGCTGGTGGTCACTGCTAATAGATTGGCTTCCCCCCCTCCCCACCCATACACACACCCCTACATAAATCACACACAATAATACAAACAAGAAGAGTTACCAAATATTTTCTTATCAGGCACTTCGACTGCTATCTCTGCAGGTTGACTGCCATCTTTCTTGCCATCCTTGTTGGTGGTCACTGCTAATAGATTGGCTTCCCTCCCCCTCCCCACCCATACACACACCCCTACATAAAACACACACAATACAAACAAGAACAGTTACCAAATATTTTCTTATCAGGCACTTTGACTGCTATCTCTGCATGTTGACTGGCATCTTTCTTGCCATCCTTGCTGGTGGTCACTGCTAATAGATTGGCTTCCCTCCCCCCTCCCCCACCCATACACACACCCCTACATAAAACACACACAATACAAACAAGAAGAGTTACCAAATATTTTCTTATCAGGCACTTTGACTGCTATCTCTGCATGTTGACCGCCATCTTTCTTGCCATCCTTGTTGGTGGTCACTGCTAATAGATTGGCTTTTGAATCTTTACGCTTGGGCTCAAAAACTTTGAAGACGTAGTGCCTGTATTTATTGCAACATCTGTCTTCCAAATCGATAAAGAACTGATAATTTGCCATCTGCAAGAGAGAAATTTTGAATTAAGTCATATTTATATATTTCATTCTTAAACACTGGAGAATGTTCTTGCAATCTTATTGATTCTTACCCATGTGATATGACACGATATCACACACTTTAGCGCATATGCGTCAACATGATACTTGTACGCGCTATTTGAACCAATCGGAGGTGCATAGCGACAACGGGACTGATTGATTCTAAACCCAGGGTAATTCCTTGTAAAATGTAGGTTTAATTTGATTAAAATTTGTTATACTTATGATTTATATATTTATTTGATTTGGAAGTGTTTAAGAATGAGAATAAAGGTACAATGTATTGTTTTTAGCTGTTGTCATACATCTATTGTCTCATATAACATGCGACATCTTTTTTTTTTGTGCGTAAAACAACTTTGCTTCTCCTTGTTATTTTACTTAAAATAATGATGTCGCCTGTGTTATTTGATAGATGCACTCCAGTGGCTGAAAACAATACCTTTATTCTCTAATTATGATTTAAACAGAGTAATTTTCAAATAACAGAATTACATTTCTCTGTTTATATTCTAAATAGAAAAGGAAAGCTATTTGCCCTGTGCATGGATCTGCCATCTTGCTACCAAAACGAGGTTCTCCCTGCAAATGCATGTGCAAAATGTGCATTTAGTTTCTCTCTTTTTCTAGCAACGTGCCAGAAGGCTTTTGCAAAGCGTACGCGTTAATTAGAGCATGCATTTGACAGGTGTACACACACACAACATGCACTTTGTGGGTAGATCCATGTTTTGAGATGACCGTGCGATCCGCAAACAGTAAGAATTGGCAAAGCTACATATTATTATTATTTACTTATGTAAAGACAATGGTTGTGTACTGCTTCAATCATTTAAATTGACAGTTTAGGCATTCAAGGAAAGCATGCCATCTAGCCTTTTCCTCCATTGAAATTGCTTTGCCTTTTACTGTCTATAATTGATTCTTGATATTATGCACTCAACAACCTCTTTGACCTACTCATCACACCCTCTATGATGCATCCTGTTACCCATAAAAGGAAACAGTCAGATGTGATGAGTTGCTAGTCTGATGAAATCACTAGTATAGTAGTGAAACATCACTAAAATATGAGTAAATCACCATCGCTTTTAGTTGGAATTGTTCACAACAAACAAAATTCATGTATGTGAACAGCTCGCAACATTAATAAAAACTTGTTGTTGAGTCCAGAATTTTGATTCATATTACAGTCTATGTTAGGGGTAAGTTGAGCCACTTTTTACATTTTCTTATGATACCACAAAATTTTAATCAATATTTTGCACTTTCTCACAGTGAGATGCCAAAAATTATTTGCAAATTGGCTCAACTTACCCCAACGGTGGGGTAAGTTGAGCCATTCGCGGGGGCAAGTTGAGCCGCCATAGAAATGCACAGTATATGCCATAGCTGTTAAATCCAATTTGGCCTTTTTTTTTAATTGTTGTTTTCAGGTATTTATTTCAAAAATAGTTTGATATAGAAGTAGTTTGATCTAAATATTGCATACAAGTAATTTCTGACAAGATTTTACTTTGAATAAAAAATTTGGGGAAATTCTGCAGGTTTTTCCTATGCTCAACTTGCCCCATGGCCTGTGGCTCAACTTACCCCATGTGACCCTTTTTGTCAACAATCAAGCCTCCCGCCTGACTAAAACTTGTTACCGTTGTAAAAAGTTTTCTAAAATAGTTTTCATATACCACATCCTCAATACCCAGAATGCTATAATTTTAGCCTTTTTCTTTCTGGGTGAAACATGAAAAAAATTGTTTTTTGCCAAAAGTTGAACAAAAGTGCGAAAACTGAACTTTCTAATGCAGCTTTCTTATCCTATGTGCAAATGATTCCATATTACACTTGAGAAGCCTCTGTTATGTCATATACAAATAAGTGGAACTGCAAAGTAAAACAAGTTTTTACTTTTCTTTCTGGAAACACCACCATTCGCAAAACCCTCGACATGGAATTTACCATCCTGGACAGAATCTCAACAAAAAGACTCCGGTACTTTGGCCATATAAAGAGAATGCCACCATCACGTTTTCCTAAACTAGCATTTGAGGCACATATCCATGGCAAACGCCCAAGAGGGAGACCACCAAAAAGATGGAGTGACTGCCTGAAAGCCGACTGTAACAAAGTACACATCAGCTCCTTGGTCAGCGCTAGCAGGCTAGCTCAAGACAGAAGGGTCAGTCCATATCAAAACAGATTGAGTGTACACCCACCCTCTTGGATTTTGCTCTCCTTTGGCTCAGGGGTACCTTTCATGAATCCCTAGGTGAGGTCACAAGAAAAAAATTCAAATTCCATTTCGTTTGCGAATGGCGGGCAATCAAAGTTTGGCGACCTCGACCAAAATTGGGAATTTAAGGGTCCAAATGACAAAGTGCTCTCTTTGAGGGGCACTTTCTTCTTAATTGAATCAGTTGTGATCCTCTTTTTCAATGTGGTCACTCACTGGCTGTGTCTGAAATACCTAATGCCAAAAAGATAGATTTCGAATTTTGTTGGGATTTCAGAGGGGGTCAAAATCAGCACATCGTACTGTTCAATCAAATTATCTTGATTTTGAAGGACCCATGATAATGTCACAGTGCACTTATAGGTCCTAATTATGTTCAGAATGGATTAACCATATGCCAATGTCTATGAGCAATTCAAAAAAAGAGAAATTTCTAGACCCCTACAAAATTTTAGGCCACCCCTAAAGTGGTTCAGCCACAAATGGCGCTTAAAATCGGCAAATTTTGACCCCTAATAACTTTAGGTGTACACCAGATATGAATTTCTACTCTTTTGCATCTGAAAGAATGTAGTTTAATGTTACTAGGAACATAAGATGTGTTTTGTATTTTTTGTGTTTTAGTATTAAGTTGACGCTTTCAAAAATAGTCATTTTTGCCTAACATACCATGCATACAGGATACGGTACAAAATGCCAATTTTAGTATAATATTTTTTATATTTTTGATCACTTTATAGCCATTTGTATTATTTATCCTGATATTTCAAGTTGCTTTTGAGTCAAGTAAAAAGAAAAAACTGCTTTCTAATCCTCTGTATGGATTTTTAAGGGGTCAAAATGCACTTCCTGGCAACGATGCACATGCAAAGTACAGGTTATGGGGGTCAAATGTTCAGAATGCTCCCAATTATGTCAAGTAATATATCAAATTACTCGTATGGTCATGAGGATTCCAAAAATGTATAGTTTGTTATGTGTCAGACCTTTCAGGAGGGCGCTATGACGAAAAATGTTCATAGGTGAACGACCTTTTTGAATTCTGACCATAGTTAACAACGTCTGATTTTGGCATTTTGGTGTCTAATTATATATGTTTTCTTGCATGAGAAATACAACTAAGCAAATTAATAAACTATACAAGGAACCGATGACCCTCTTTTGCAACATGGCTGCCAAAAGCATCCATATTGTAATAAGGAGGTCATTGGTTCCTTGTACAGTTTTTTAAGTTGCGTAGTTGTATTTCTCATGCAAGAAAACATAATTAGACACCAAAATCGGACGTGGTTAACTATGTAATAACAGGATAAATAAGACAATTTGCTATAAAGTGATCAAAAATAGAAAAAAGGGTATGTTGAAATTGACATTTTGTACCCATAACCTGTACATTATTAGTCAAAAATTGGGATTTTTGGGACCATCAACTTAGTATCAAAACACAAAAAATACAAAACAAATCTTATGTTCCTAGTAACAGTAGACTACATTCTTTCAGATGCAAAAGACTAGAAATTCATATCTGGTGTACACCTAAAGTTATTAGGTGTCAAAATTTACCGATTTTAAGCGCCATTTGTGGCTGAACCACTTTAGGGGGCCTAAAATTCTGTAGGGGGTCAAGAAATTTCTCTTTTTTTGAATTGCTCATAGACATTGGCACATGGTTAATCCATTCTGAACATAATTAGGACCTATAAGTGCACTGTGACATTATCATGGGTCCTTCAAAATCAAAGATAATTTGATTGAACAGTACGGCGTGCTGATTTTGACCCCCTCTGAAATCCCAACGAAATTCAAATCTATCTTTTTGGCATTAGGCATTTCAGACACAGCCAGTGAGTGACCACATTCAAAAAGAGGGTCACAACTGATTTAATTAAGAAGAAAATGCCTCTCAAAGAGAGCGCTTTGTCATTTGGACACCTTAAATTCCCAATTTTGGTCAAGGTCGCCAAACTTAGATGGCCCGCCATTCGAAACGAAATTGAATTTGAATTTTTTCTTGTGACCTCACCTAGGGGTCCATGAAAGGTACCCCTGAGCCAAAGGAAAGCAAAATCCAAGAGGGTGGGTGTACACTCAATCTGTTTTGATATGGACTGACCCAGAAGGAAGTGGCAGGACATCATGAAGCAGATGGCACCACTCAACCCCAAGTTGGAGTGAACGCCATAGGTAGGTCAAGGTCTATAGGGGGTGGCTCAACTTACCCCTTGGCTCAACTTACCCCACTCTCCCCTACTTAAAACTTAAAGACACCAACTAACCTTAAGTTCAAATGGATCATCTCTTTGCACCACTGTGCGACCACAATTGCATGCTGCTGGTGTGTGGTTGTTATTTGTGTGAGGGCGTCTTGGTAATCGCGCATCAATCTCAGGGTCAACTACATCATCTGGTAGCAAGTGAAGCTGAAAAGTAATTTAAAACCATGGGTAATAGAAAAAGAGCAACTTATTAGTGCTAAAGAAATTGTATTTGCAATAGTTTGCTATTGTTCTTTAACTCTGAATTTGAATTTAATTTTGTATACCAAGTCTGTACAGTATACAAATATTGAATGTTTATGAGTTCAATGGTAAGAATATTTTCATGAGGTGAAATATGGACTGTTCCATTCAACGAGGCTTTGCTCAGTTGAATGGAACAGTTCATACTTCACCGAATGAAAATTTTCTTTCCATTGAACAAATAAAAACATTTAATATTTGTTTTATATAACTCATAAATAAGTTCCCTTGCTTCCACTTAATTTTATAAATCACCAGGAAAACAAAATAAATTAAAAGATATCTAAATGCATATTTATTTTAGAAGCAACACCCGCACCTATAATTGGCGTCGGCGAGTCGAGGTGGAAACATCGCGCTATACGCTCGTGCATCTGTCAGCGTTGCTATAGTAGCTCTGCGTCCGTGCAATGGAAAAATAAATATTGCACGGACGTGGAGTGCAATAGTCCTTTTGCAGCTGGCTGCTAAAAATAGCAGAAATAATCAATAGTAGTTGGCCAATCAAATGACAGGAAACTTTGTATGAGTTATATAATATTAACTATTTATATGGTGGGGCACCACCATAACAAAGGACAGTTCCAATTATCAAACATATTTGATGAGTTTCTGAAACAGGGATCAAGAAATATCCTTTGAGGAAAAACAACTGGCAACTCTTAAGATCAACATTTCTAGCATCGGTTGCCAATAGCAGTCATCATACCCATGAAGTTTTGATAAAGGCAACTGGTGTTGCTGAAACGTAATATCGATCATGTAATATCATTTTTACTGGTATCGATCATGTGAGAGAGAGGAGACGTGCATTCCCGAGCTGCATGAAGCCACAAAAATGGACATTGATACCAGTAACCTGAAGATCAGAGATCTCAAATCAGAGATAACATCACTAAGTATGGCTAATGACAAATTGGATCAACATATTGATGACCTGGAACAGCACAGTAGGCGCAACTGTCTTCTGCTACACAGAGAAAAAGAAAACACAACTCAAACATGCATACAAGAGCTAAACAGAAGACTGAAACTCTCTCTTACCACAGATAAATTTGATTTGGCACATAGAAAAGCCAAAACCGGGTAGTGATTAGCCATGTTCTATAATTATAAAGTTTGGGTCGATCCTTCATGTAATTATTTCGTGTAAGCTAATCCTAACCCTAACCCTAACCTAAACTAACCCTAACCCTAATTTTGTGTATAATTACATGAAGGAGTAACAAAAGTTTGTCTCTTATACAGCTCGTGCAAAGGTGTATGGCACCAAAAAAGATCTCAAAGATAGCAGTCTTCTCATTACAGAAAGCCACACCCCTAACATATGATCTTACTACGCAAAGCACAGGACAATAAAGATTTTTCAATCATTTAGACCTATGCTCATTCACAGCAGATACAACATTGTTGTATTCACACATATCATGAGGTTGTAATGGAAAAAGGAAAGCATTTATGTGTTACCTTATGTGTACAGTGATGACCGGTCAAGCTGATCACTTCACATAGTTGTCTGCCATTCTGCCAAAATATTTCGCATTCCTCCTGCAACTGTTCAGCATACTTCTCATACGCTGGACCTCTAGCATGCTGTATGTACACTTGTAATGCTTGACTTAACTATGAAAACAAACAAAAAAACAGTATACTAACTATTAGCTACATTTTTCATCACATACATTGTAAAACATGCTATATGTTATGAAGAAATGTGATAGCCTACCTCAGGCAATTAGTATAGAAGGTCACCACGCATTTTCAAATAATGCTTATAAGGTTGGGATTTTGGGGTTATTTTGAACTCGGATAGTACCCATGTAATTTAGGTGGCGAGTATCCAGGTACCAGTATCACCAGGGATGCCGTCAAAGTGGAGTGCAAATTTTGCACATAAAAACAAAGAAAGTTTTATAAATTGTCTCCAAACAGGTGTGTGTGAGTAGCAATGGTATTTAGTGAAAATATATTCTTGAAAAATATTTAATGTAATCAGAAGCTTTGTTTGACATTGAACTCAGGCCTCTTGTAATTGCATTTTGTGGCTAGGGACCAAGGCCAGGGCAAAGCTTGTAAGACATCAAATAATGACCTTCAGGCAGGGATAGACTTTGGTTTCAGTTTTCTACTGGTCCTCCCTCTTGGAAGTAGTACATATCAATAGGCCTACTATCGGAGTAAAAAGCGGCCGTATATTTCAAATTTGTTTGCAACTCAAAGATAAGAATAAATAGACGTACAATCATTAATAAAAATATAAATTACACACAGGTGGAGCAGAAACTGTGCCCATTTATGTCCATCACTGATTATAATCTAGTGGCCCACTTATAATCTAAAATCTAGTGGCCCGCAGGGTCAGCATGTTGGAAGTTTGCTGGCCCGAGGCAAAATCAACTGCCGCTGGGCCACCACTTAAATCTGTCCCTGCCTTCAGGTAACCTTGCACCCAATTTCAGACCCCGCATACCTTAGGGATGCGCAAGCACCAAGAGCCCACCCAAAAAATCCCAGTCGCAATGCTCTGCGTGCCAGCCATAGGCATCAACATAAAAAGTTTTGAGATAATATTTTCTCAAAATATCAAGAGTTATCTTAAGAACCACTGAACCAATATTAGGCTTGTTTGTACTCATTTCAATGCTGATTCCAAATATATTCATAAAAATTTACAATTCTGAAATTTTTGAGTTTAAAAACATATGTTGAAGCCTATGGCTAGCATGCAGAGCATTATTGCATCATGCATGTACAGAGCTGTAGACACTGTGCGCATATTTCTTACCTTAGTATTATGAACAATACTGGTATAATGAGATGATGCATTCTCTTGGTAGGTTCTAGTTGCAATGGGCAGCACTTTACCACACCGACTGATTAAACAGATATATAGAAACAAGATTACTCCTCAATCCACAACACTATGGTCCGTATGCCCAAAAGAGTTAGACCGGGTCTAAAGTTAGACCTGGTCTAAGTGGAATTAAGTCCCATCAGGAAAGGTCCTTAACTATTATTTCTTTCCAATAGTAGCTAGCAAATTTTAAAGATTTTAATGCAAAGTTCAAAAATAATACAAAATAACTTGCAAATGTAAAGGAAAATGTCCTTTCTCCTGAGACTTAATTCCACTTAGACCAAGTCTAACTTTAGACTTGGTCTAAATCTTTTGTGTATACGGACCTCTAAATTTAGTATATTATTGTAGATTATCAGATTCAGGTCATGTCTGTGCTCTGGGTTTATACTTTGTAGGATATGTACAACAGGTTTTTTCATTATCTAAACAGTCATTAACCCTAACACTGAACACTGTATTTTGCTATCGGAACTTAAAGAAGAAATGAAAAAGGAGAGAAGATGAACAAATAAGTCACTAGGTTCCATGCGGAATTTGAACCTTAGACCCCTCGTGTGCCAAGCACATGATCCCCGACCAGAAGCAACAGGAGTTTCACGCATATGCGCATATAGGACTTAGGATGATTGCATCATGGCATCACATGAGATGTATGCATACGCAGTGTTTATCCTCATGGTATTTTGTGGTACTTATGGGTGTTAGGTTTAATAGTCCTTCAGCTTTATAGATATATGTGAGATAATCACTTCCAATGTTTGATAGCAAGCCATTTATCTTCTAGTAAAGTGTATAAAACATTGAACTTGCATGTTATACTGACACTGTAATATCTTCAAAAAGATTGGAACTTGCTAGTGCTAATAATTGGGGTTTGGCTTTTTTTACATCAAGCATATCTAGGCATGAACTGCTGAATGTCAGGGAAATAAGACTGCTGAACCTTCAACCAGGATATGTGACCAGTGTCTGGTTATTTTTACAGGACATACAAAAAAGTGCAGCCAACACTGATGAAACTGACTGTATGACTGTATCACAAACTTTATCATAGGTTATCTGATTTTGAACCAGCAACCTCTCGCACATAAGCAAAGCCATAACCAGTGTTACCATGAAGCTGCTCCTTTTCTTGATCATCACTGACATCACCATCTCCAAGGAATTTGAGTCTGTCAGCCTAATTTACTCGCCTTGGGGTACATCATAGCTGGACAATGATAACAGGGACTGTCTTTTGGAATTTGCAGGAGAGCATTAAATAGCTCTTCTGTTGCCTTCAAGGAGAGCTGTTTAGAGCATTTACAATAGCATGTAAGGAGAGAACGGTCAATTAAGGAGAGCGATTTCTTTTGCTCTCCTCAAAGGCAGTTCCTGTGATAAGCCCAATATTGATAGCAAGTACACTACTTACGCTTCTGAGAATCTCATATCAAGATCTAGTGCACTCTGCAGTGATTTAAAATGTGTCATCTGTTTCCTATCGTCATCCCCATCACCAAGGAAGAAATCATACAGCTTACTGGATACCTCTAACCACTTGCTATAACTGGGTACCTAGGAAAATGCATGACAAAAAGCTGTGATAATTAGGAGAAAATCTTAAATCACAAAATAGGCCATGACAAGTTATGTAAATTTGGTGTAATTTGTTATGTAGTTTTGCAACACTACATACACTACAGTCACAGTAGTCACAATTCTCAAATTTTACAATTTTTTTTTACTTTGTTTTATAAATATACCTTAAAATATCCAAAATTTGTGGTCAAAATTGAAAAAAAAAGAGTCCGCAAATTTTGATCCTTTTTGACCCATATTTTAAAAAAGATCCATAACATTCTACAGACTGAAAATGTAAGTTATTTAGGATTTAGAGGAATTTTGGCCCCCATCTTTGATTATAGGAAAAAATTGGTAGGTGCCCCTGGGCTTATATTTCTTCTTTCATCCAAAGTAACATACATGCCAAGTATGGTCGAAAGGGGGAAAAGGCATTCAATCAATGTGCGTTTTACCTACTTAACGCAAAACTGACAGTACGAATCATGAACAGAATACAATGGTAGATTTCAACAGATTTGAAAAGTTTCGTGATTATGCACTAATAGAGGCCGTCAGCCTTTCGCCATCTTGTGGGTACAAATGATACGCGTGTTCATGCGTCAGACACTATGCGCAGGGCGCAGCTTGCCACGCAGCTGTTATCACGCATCGACACAGTGATTTTGCTGTTCACGCATGGAGATCGAACGACCATCGCAGCGGGTACCCACAAGATGGCGGCATATGACGTCACGCTGACGGCCTCTATACACCTTGTCGCATTACTTAAATTTCAGGTTCTACATCATCTTCATCTCCATTGTTTTAATTTATTTTTCAAACTTTTGGGGCCAAACGTGACAGTGTTTTTTAATTTAAAAAAGGATAAGATAAATATATTGTTGAAGCGAAGACAAAGACATACCTCAAAGTGTGCAGCAGAGCCGCTCCTGGATAAATTATCATCAAATCCTTTATGTGAAAGTACCAGCTTAATGTGATCCCAAAGGAAGCCTTTCAGACTTTCACCTACAAAAGAAATCATGATTTAAATATCACTATTTCACTCTTTCCAACTCGTAAAAAGTATAACATGGCTCACGACAGCTATTGCAAATTGGTGAGAAAATATGTGATGTGTCATGTCAAAAGGAGACACTTTTGGGCAGGATCGTAAATGGAGAAATAGCCAAAAATCTGGCTATTTCGATTTTTTTCACAATTTGGGATTGTTGCGAATTTGTGATGTTATTATTGTTAAAAATATTGTCTGATAGTTTCTGACCGGAATATAACTGGCATCTTGTATTTTGTGAGACATTTTTCAAGGTAATTCCTACTCTCAACTTTGTCAATAATATTTTAATAATACCATAACTTACGAACTCAATATCTTCGCTTAGAAATATCCTATTTCATTGAGGAAAACGGCGTTGGGGAGCAAAATATCTCTATTTTAAGATTATGTAAAAACCTCAAAATTGATAACCTGCCCAAAAGTGTCTCCTTTTTGACATGACACGTCACATATGCGTCCAGAATGACAGTCGGGCACGTACAGTGTAAAGCTAGCCAGCGTTGACTTGCTTTGTAGTATCAGTTGAACAATCGGATTACATTATTTGTTTGAAGTGGGCAGCAAAGCATTGAATTTTTGAACAACAATTTCTTGAAAACTAAGCTTGAGAGTATATGATTTTATTCATTACCAGGTATAGAGTTTTCTTCTATCTTTGGTATCCCATCAATAACAGACACGCTAGACATCTTGGTAGATGCTCTGATGAATTTGTAATTGCTCAAGCTTGGTCCTGTAACATAGATACAAAATACAATATCAATTAATATCAAATGATCCGCTGATCAACAAATACAAAATATGGGCTATTAAAATCCACACTACCCACTGGGAGTATGAATTTCAAAATTTATACTCCCCTGTGGAAGATATTTCCAAAATCCTCCACAGGGGTAGTGTGGATTTAAAATGGAATAGGCATGATAACAATCACTCCAGTAACATTCTTCTTAATAACAGTCAGGGGTCAAAATATTTTTTTTTTCTAGGGGGCTATTTCCAATTTTTTTTAAATAAAAATCGCCCTGTATTGTTTTACAATGGGGCTCTTTTAAGCTTCAAGGGGGCTACTTTATTTTACATTGAAAATCAACTGTACAGAGAAAATTGTATGTAAATTAAAAATAATAATATAGTATTACGGCCTTGTAGTATAGACTACATGTATTTATTAATCTACCTATCTTGTTTCAAATTATTTTATTTATCTAGTTTACATTTATTTATGTACTATTATTTAGGCCTATTTATTGTTATATTTTTCATTTCACATTCATTATTTTATTCTTTAGTTCTGATGTTTAGTTTTTGGATGGGGGCGATTGTTGTACTTTTGTAAACAAATTTCGCCCTGGTTCACCTTTGTTCGCCCCCGTATTTTTTGATGCCTGATAACAGTGAGCAGGCAAGATTGCCAAGCCTTTGATTTGGTAGCCCAATTGGGTGACTTTTTGAAGATTTTTCCCACAACTTCTGAACATTTCCTGAGTTACACAGACTATCCCTGATAAACAGGACTTAAGTCTGATACTTATGGATATGAGCAGTCAAGGGTAAACAGTACAAACAACACATTACATACAATTCTTAGTCAGTGGGAGTGGTCTATTATGTAGACACATAATCTGATTGGACAATCGCATGATTTTGGGTGTCGTCTATCAGGCTGTGGACGACCCCACATCATCATTAGTGTTGAGAACACGCTCATAGAGGTGCGCGTAATCCGCGTATGTATCATAGACGCAGTGCGAAATACTCGCATGTGCTAGCAGTACGCACAACAAAAGATGTGAAGTTGTAAACAAGTTTTGTTCATTTTAGAAAAAGGGGAGTTTTTATGACGGTAACTTAATTTTTGCTTTAAAAAATAGTTTACAGTTATTAAAATAATATTTAACTGACTAAGAATGAGAATAAACGATAGGAATTTTTATTTTGACTATCCTCTACCTATGATAGACGACAGGCAGGTCCAATATTTTTATCGTAGTCCTACTCAAAATATTGGACCTGCCTGTCGTCTATTACACGGTAGAGGATAGTCAAAATAAAAATTCCTATCGTTTATTCTCTAAGTGTACGAGATCAATTAATGATACTTACCTGCCAGCCTTATATAATCATACAAACAAGGGAAGAGGATACTTGACATACCTGTACTAGTGTCGTGACTGATCTGTCCTATCAGAAAATCTAGAGGATTGGTTGTGGTTCTTGATTGAGATATGATGTGTACAAAAGGTTGGTTAGCAGGTAGAGTGAATAGGCAATGAGATCTGAAGAAAAAAAATTAGAAAATTAGTTTCTCTCAATCAGTGGGTAAATGTCTTGGCATATACAGCTGACGATGAACAAAATTCCATGTGACCTGCTACCACGAAATGAGTGTGAAGTTGCAAGTTGGTAGTCGTGAGACCACCTGGCTGATGAGTTGGCTGTTGTTTGTTCACCATGCACCTGTGCAAGCCAGTAGTATGTCCTTTGTGAATGTTCCATTGTGCCCCCTTTCACAAAGGACATGCACAGATACTATTGGCTTGAGCAGGTACGTGTGAAACATAGAAATGCCAATGCAGTATCCAGGCAGGATGTCTTGAAACTACCAACTTTCGACTTTGCGCTCATTTCGTGGTAGCAGGTCACGTATTTGATACACACACAGCGACTACAGTACTGACGCAGACGCACACATTGTGCCGACTTTGAAGGCACGCATACCTGCAACAGAGACGCAGCACTGCGCACTGTTTACCCACTGTATACGCGCGCGTTGTCACTTTGTACTTCAGAGTGGACAAACTGTACTCATCCTTTCACACTTAATGACATGAACATGCAGTGAAAAAACAAAAGAGGACAAATCTACAGGCAGAAACGGTGCTGGGGGATGGGTGGGGACAAAGTGAATTTCATTGATGGGGAAATCAACCAATTTTGGGTTTTTACTGGGGAGGAAACAGGGGGGCAAGAAAAATATTGGGAGGAATGTTTGAAAACTGAATTTTCTCCTTACAGCATGAATATTAGTTACTGTAAGTGTGATATGGAACTTACATAAATGAAAACTTCTTATAAATTGAACTACAACTTCAATAGTTTGTCTTGACAATGTTATAATTCAGATTTGTATGAGAAAACAATTTCATACTTACATATTATTAGTTAACACCCTGCTTTTTCTCAGTATCCTATAAATCTGATCTTCTGAACTATGCTGTAACCTCTGAATAGGTGTCAATTTCTGAATATAACAAATTAAGACAACATTAATCAGCAAGTACTAAGGCCAAGTAAAATTAATAACATGTATATTGTTACGAGTCGTAAATGACTCAAGGCCAAAAACATCTTTCTCTCAAATTCACTTCAGAATGCACAACAAAACATTGATTAATTAAGTTAAGAATATCTGAGTCTTTTAATCAAAAGAAAGTGTGATTGAACAATACTTGTGTGAGTCAACATAAACACATACAAACAATCATACATATGTGACACGATCTGGTCCATGGGGGCCAAAGGCGGCAAATTTGAAATTGAGATCAAGGTAAAAATATGGAGTAAAAAAACCCAATGAAAAAATAAGAAAATAGACATCATAAAACTTCATAACTTTAGAACAAAGTATGCTAAATATTTGGTATGTTCAGTATTTGATAGCTTAAAGTTTGACGTAATTATAGAAACTCAATTTTCAAAAAAGCAGATCATGTCACATATAACTCTTTATATATATATCTATATATATATATATATATATATATAACTCTTTAGCAAAGTTACTTATCCAGCAGCCTTCTTTTTGTTGTTGATATTAGAAAAAGAAAAAGAAAACAGCAGTAGTGACACAGTTGTAGCCCCATTCAAATACATGTATAATTTCTCTGATAAGTATAGAAATATTACAGATTCAGGTAAAATGTCTCATTTTGTCTTTAATACATGGCTTTCGTCTTAACCACTAGCAGGATATGTTAGGTCATCTATGACAATGACATAGGTACCAAAATCTGAATTTTGATGATTTTTATGATCGTCCGGATGAGCAAATCACTAAATACGCCTTCAAGTAAGTAAAAGTCTTACCCTATGTTTAGCTCTGTTGCCTCCTCTTTGGTCTACATCTATGTCTGTAATTTCATCCTCTGATTCAAGATGGGACTGCAAAAGCAGAAAATACATGTATGCAATCAGTATAGCCCATATGGCAAAGTGTTAAAATAGTGTTAAAATAGTAAATGACACACAATGATGTGCACGTTGAGTTGCAATGGGTTCAATGTTTGGATGTATATAATTCAAATATTGAATAAAATAGAAGGCTCTACTGTTTGGACATTTCAACAAACTTGAAATGCATCAAAGTACACTATTTAATTAGATGGAATGATCAAACTATAGAGGCCTCTTATTTAGAATTAATATATTTTACACCATCAGCGCTAAACTGAGTATATTTATGCAAGTTTATGCATATTATAATTATTTAAATGAAGATCGTAAACAATACAGGTGTATGTTGAATGATACCAAGCAAGGCTCCCGCTAAGGCAAGTCTGTGCGTCCAGGATGCGATTTTCTATTGTTGGACGCACTGTTCAGCAAGTTGTATCAACGCCTTGCATTCGAGTGGACGCACAAGAATTTCAAATTAAAATTAAAATTAAGTATAAGCTTACTTTCCATGAAATCAAATAAATATTTTTATTATTTTTTAAACCTGCATCATGCATAAATGAATATTTTAGCAACATATAGACCAATGGACCAATCAGTAAACGAGTTATTGACCTTTCACCTTTCATATTTAACCACTCCCATTTTGCGACACAACTTCCAGGGTCAACCACTCAACAAAAATTCTTACGGTAGCGGGACGTGTGTACAACTGTAAGCTTTCGCTCAAACACGAGAGCAAAAATACAACTTTCTAAATTATCGTACAGTGTCAGCAAATTTGCATTCGCATAATTTGTTTTTGACAATAATATTTTTTACGGATGCACAAAAATTTTGTGGGACACACATTTCCCGACCAGGTTTTACAGTTGTGCGTCTGATCGGACGCAGAGTTTTTGAAGGCTAGCAGGAGCCTTGATACCAAGAACAACTCTATATTGAATAATGCAAATTATATGTACAAATATTCCGAGCAACTAACATGCTTGCCATACCTCAACCAGACACTGATTATTGGGCTATTGCAGTTGAAATCCGCACTACCCCTGTTGAAGATTTTGGAAATATCCTCCACAAGAGTATATTTTTCAAATGTAAATGGTCAGGGGTAATAATTTTGAAACCCATACTCCCTCTGTATTATGGCTTTACCTATATCTTCCACAACTGGAGTGAGTTTTTCAAATGGAAGTTGTCCCACTGTCTATTCTATTTGAATCTTGTACGCCCTCTGTGTAAGACTTAAACAACATCTTCCACAGGGGTAGTGTGGATTTTAAATGGAATAGCCCATTTCTGATAATGGTCAGTTTCTCACCCTTTTTCAGTTAACCTACCTGTTGACAGATGAATAGGAGTCTTGGTGTACACATGCGTCCTGTGTTCTGCCATTCTCTACTCACAGCTAATTCACCTAGTTCATCTGATAACAGAGGCAGCAGCTTCTGCCTGCATGTACAAACAAACACAAATTCAAATTATACTTGGATAGAAACAAAATATCACTCTTTGCAGCCCAAATTATCCTCATTTGGTGAAGAACTGTCACTCTAACTTGAATGTGACTAAAGCCCACAGTGACTGTAGGCTTTTTGACATTGGTGGGGATGGGATTTCTTTTTGACATTGGTAGGGATGAGGTTGGAAACATTTCTTGAAGTATAGTGAATCCAGCCCCTTTTGGCAACAGATTAAGTTATGGTACAAATTGTGTGTATAGCACACCAAAATTTTGCTAAACTGGTGAATTATGGTGCAAAAGTGGAACACATCGGCGTGTGAAGCGGACAAAAATTTGCACTTTTGGGGCAAAAAATGACCAAATATGAGGCTAATTTGGTCAGAAACCAACATACAGGCGTATTATGTAGGATGATTGTATGGACCATCCCCTTATCAAAATATTGGGCTGGGATTCATTCCCTATCCCTCTGGGATTTACGCCTATGGTAGCTAAATAATCACTGCAGCTTTTTCATACTAGTATACTCTGTAACTTTTGAAAGTCATAAATGTTCAAACCAACCAAGTTACCAACACATGTTTATCTCACAGAAATACCATATCTTCAAGCCCAAATTTACAGGTAGTTTTAAAGAACCAATCTTGCTGATTATTATTACAAAATCAAGAAAATAAATTTCAAAATATATGCTAAACTGAGCTTGATGATTTAGCAAAATGAAATTTCCACAACAGTTTGCGTACGTAACAAAGACAACGTTTACAGAGTCTGAAGTTGACTTTTGTCAAATTTGAACTCGGCTTCCATTTCATGTGTAAACAGGGTCACTGCGTTTTGAACTCGACTTCAGAAGTCGACTTCTAATGATGACCCAGAGCAACATTTGTTGAATTTAAACTCGACTTTTGCAGTGTAAATGAACATGCAATTAGAAGTCGACTTCATAATGGTAATTTGAAGCACGTGCAAGTAATGATGTAAAAGTCAAATTCACAATTTGTTTTGAAGTCGACTGCTGTGTAAACACCCCATCGACAAATAATTTATGCTAATCCTTAGTCACTATCTGAAGTCGATGTCGCAATTGAAGTCAACTTCTCTCTGTGTAAACCTCTTACCTTGTACTTTCCAGAGCTCGAAATAGCTGCACCAACGATAAATCAAAACGACATTTTGGCTGGCTGACCTGTGTGAGACAATATATTAAATATCACATTATGAGCTTTAATAACATTTGCAGTGGCCAGAGTATCAGCCCGAGTATTGGGCTATTCCATTGAAAATTCACACTACCCCTGTAGTAGATTTTGGAAATATCTTCCACAGGGAGTATGAATTTCAAATGGAATGAACATATTAGGTAGCTCCATTTGAATTTCATACATTCTCTGAAAGATTCAACCCAAATCTTCCACAGGGGGAGGGCAAGGTTTGTATGGAGCTGCCTAATATGTTCGTTCCATTTGAAATTCATACTCCCCCTGTGGAAGGTATTTCAAAAATCTTCCACAGGGGTAGTGTGGATTTTAATTTGGGATAAGGACCTTGATCATAATTCGAAAATTTGAACCAAACAGGTGTATTTTTTTATGAGGAAAAGCAATCAAGTGGGTATTTTTATGGCAAAATGGGAGAAAGTACCCCTGAATATCAATTTTACCACAATTTTGTTAAAAATACTTCACAACACAAGTATTCCATTACCTGGTCTACATGTTTTACACACAATGCAATTGTTTTATGTAGACTAGACTAAAGTTTACTCTTGGTTGGTTTCAAGTAGCTCTCGGTTCACACAAAATCCACATCAACTGGGCTCTACTTTTTCACAAAGTAGAGCCTGTCAACTACATCACTCTAAATGTAGGTCTACTTTTCTACGTAGTGGTAAAAACTTAACTATACTGGCTGATTATGAGCTGATCAAACTATAGCAATATCTTTTTATAACATTTTCAGTAGATATGCATGATTATGTGTATTACACTGCTCCATATAGGCCACTGTGTTGTAATTTCGTTCTGGTGTACCAGAACGTAATTCAAATTTGACCACATTTTTGCTAAACGAATAATTCTGCAAGAAATGTTTTGTACATAAACATTATGTAGCCAGAGGTTCCCAGTGGTATAAAAATCTCAACTTTTTTCTTTTTAGAAAAGTGGGGGTGATGAGGCTGTGGATCACGAAATATCCCTTTAAGCAATGTTTTGAGAAAAAACAATTACATTTACTTACCAATACAACATGGCAAATAGTGAACATATATAACAAGGCTCTTGCAAATTGGTTTTCCTCACTTTTCCATAACTGATGGCATTCCTGGTGTAAACAGAGGAAGGAAATTAATTGTATGTCTTGATTACCAAATTACGGAGTTCACATTTGATACATGGGTATTTGGGTAATCTCATCTGGTCATATATAATTGGCTGCTAAGACAAAATTGGGCTATTCCATTTAAAATCCACTCTACCCCTGTGGAAGATTTAGCTAAGAACTTCCACAGAGGGAGTATGAGTTTGAAATAGAATAGATAGTAACTTCCATTTGAAGTACTCATTCCAGTTGTGGAAGATATAGGTGAAGCCATAATACAGAGGGGTGTAGGGGTCTCAAAACGATTAACCCTGACCAATTACATTTGAAATTCATACTCCCCCTGTGGAAGATATTTCCAAAATCTTCCACAGGGGTAGTGTGGATTTTAAATGGAATAGCCCAATGAGAGCTAGGTAATCATGACAAGGTGAGATTACCTGTGTACCCAGGTAAAGTCTTAGCTAGAAATTGAGGTTTGCCCTTCATTTGAATAACATAGCCTGCCCTAATTTGACCTTTAAAACATTTACCAGACTTCTACAGTCCACTGGGGGTTCAAAGAGTCCAAATGTGTGTTGCTATGGCCTTATTTTGCAAATCTGGTCAACTAAAACAGTAAAACGGTCAATAATGAACTTAAAATCTGAAGTTTGATTTTGCCTGACAAATGGCTCATTTTGCTTGAACGCATCACATATTTCAGTTTGTCCATCCTCCATAAAGTCATTCAAATCATGATTTCTTGGGCTTGCATAATTTTTTTTTGATCCTCGCATTATAAAAATCATGTCTCGTGTTGTCTTACAGAGTGTAAACATTTCAAATTAATTTTTTTGGACAAATTAGACACTCTTAAACTTTCAAATTATCACAAGTTTTAAAAATAATAGTATAAATCTAACATATGAAAACTAACATGATGATCAATGAAGTTCTCTTAGTTACCAGACCCAGTGACAGTGTTCTAGCAACGCCGGTCGGCGCTGGTCGGGGAAATCCGGCACAGAGTCTTCCCGAATCCCGACCGGCACTAAGTTACATGTATTGGTCACTGGCGGTACAAAAATCTTTGAAATCACAAAAATGCACAACTACAACCAGGATGTTGTGTTTTTTACCTGAGAGAACAGTAAGAGATATGAATTAGTCCATGTGGGGTGATTAAATAAGAGATGAATTCTACTGTGCTGTAGCTGTGTATAAGGATGGAGAACAGCTACACCACAGACAAATTCATCTCTTAATCTCCCTACATGGGCGAATTCATCTCTTAATCTCTCTCCTTACACACAGTCAGCTACTAAAATTAGCTATAACTCTGCCCAGTGAGCCTGCCCTTAAGACACAGTCTAAGCACTTACTGAATGTGACATATTGTGCTGTATCCTGCGACACAGTCTAATCATGGTTGTGACATCATAAACGGAGACTAGGTGTAAATACACAATGTTTTCTTCCTGGTCGTAGTAGCATTCTATGTAACACTGCTGCAAATGAAATCAAGAAATATAACTGTAAAAAAATGTCAATATTAACAAAGAATAAGATCCAACTAAATACAATTTGATTTGATCACTATCAATGCAAAATCTTGGGCAAGATCATTTATATCAACCTCCTTGTACATTGTACACTATGCCAAAAAAGAAACTTATAATTTTTCACAAGGTCATATCTTAAAATCCTGTCCATCAAAATAAACTAAAATTACACACAGGGTTGCCTCAATACTCTACTCTAAACACATATCAGTAACCAATCAGTGGGCCAACTGACACAACCGCAAAATGCACTGATATGGAACAACTTCCTAGACCACATTCGCAGCCCTATTGGCACCCAGCAAAAGAAATCTGTGAGAATGGCATCTTGAATCACAGGTCACAGCCAACAATTTTAACAACATTAAGTTAAAAACATTAAAGAGAGTCAAAACAAACTTACCAGGATCATCATGTCACATGTCCAAACAAATAATGAAGTCCTTTAGTAACGGGAAGCATGGGGCAATCTTCCCCAGGATATCATCAGGAACTTGGTTGGAAGCATGAGAAGCAGGTGCACAGCATGCGTGCAAGCGCACGGTTAATTGTTTGGACATGTGACATGATGATCCTGGTAAGTTTGTGATCTGTTTGTAAGTTTGTGACCTGTGATTCAAGATGCCATTTTCACAGATTTCGTTTGCTAGGTGCCAATAGGGCTGTGAATGTGGTCCTGGAAGCTGTTCCATATCAGTGCATTTTGCTATTGTGTCAGTTGGACAACTGCTTGGTTACTGACATGTGTTTAGAGTAGAGTATTGAGGCAATCCTGTGTGTAATTTTAGTTAATTTTGATCGACAGGATTTTAAGATACGACCTTGTGAAAAATTATATGTTTCTTTTTTGGCTTAGTGTAGTTTGGGTATAGATGTATCATCCAATATACATGGCACTTTTATCCTACAAACATCAATTTGCGAGTAGACCCAAGATATTGTCACGCCGATGCACACATCATTACTGTCCATTTCATAATTGGCGTGACGTCAAATGACGACATCTTAGATCTACCCCCAAAGGCTTATGGGATTTATGGAAAAGGTCAATTAAATTACATCAAATACGAAATGTACATACCTTGGTATGGTCAGCTTGATTTGTTTGTACCCCATTAGCAGCATCCTATGATAAAAATAGAAATGGCAGGTAATAGGGGTCAGTGTTGAGGTCCACCCAGAATTCAATATATTTTTAATTTCTATTTGAACTTAAAATATCTACATTTGAAAAATTGTACATTTTGTCCCGAAACAAGCCAAAACATAGAGCTATATAATTATTAAAATAAAAAAGGTGAAAAGAGTGTATTTCCCTCAAGAAATACCACATGACACTGCAGAATATATATACTTGGCATCTAGACTGCATTTAATCTGCATTAATTAGCATTTAAATGGAAAAGTTCAACAGAGAGTTCAACCAGGGAACGTTTATGAATTAGGAAAAGGCGACTGAAATTACATCACAATTCAAGATGATGTATCTTAGGCCCAGACAATAAGTGTTATATTGCAGGAGGGTTAGAGTTCATAGGGGAATGATTAGGTCACTAAGGTACTCTCTCTAAGGCCTAAAAAAATAGTTTGATTGGCGTAACCCGACCGACCCTAAAAATAGGCCCGACCCTAGACTTTTTTTCTTATTGTTTTGCAAAAAATGAATCAAAAAATCAAAAAAGATTAAAATTTAAGATTTTCAGCTTAAAATGTGTGTAAAAAAAAAAAAAAAAATATAGCGACCCACCTACCCTATTTTTTTTCCATGTTACGCCAATCAAACAATTTTTTTAGGCCTAATATTATTTACCTGGTGGCTAATACAGGTAGGTAGGTAAAAATTTCAATTTGTTAAATTTTTGCTCAATTACTAAATCGTCGGCAGAGTAGACCATGTGTTATAATTATAAAATGGCCGAATAATGTATCTTATGTCACCCTTGTTTGTGCCCACTGACCTCACATTGATTATATCATGTGACACGATCAGGTCCATGGTGCCATTTTTGACAATTGAGTTACCATAATTATTACCTTATACAAACATTAGGCTAGTAGTAGTATTATATGTGATAAGATCAAGCAAAATCAGTCGGAACTCGCAAATATAGATTTTGAGATACATGTATAGCCAAACAAAGGAAACATTTCCTTTTGTTTTGGAAACACTTTGATTGTTCATATCTTTGGAACAGGTTATTCAATTTCAATAGGGTTTTCTGTAAAATGTGAGCAGCTTTGTAAATGCTTTTTTCTATCCGATAAGAAGCTCAAAATTTTATATTTCTGAGTTCAGACTGATTTTGATTGATCGCATCACATTATACTGAAAACACTAAAGGTCTAGCATACTGATTCTAAAGTAATGAAGTTTTGTGATGTCTATTTTCTTATGTATTTTATGGGTTTTTAACACCATAGTTTTACCTTTATCTCAATTTCAAATTTGCTGCCTTTGGCCTCCATGGACCAGATCGTGTCACATGCACTTTCACCCTCCTGGTTCAACCGAAGGGTGCTTGCTAGGGAAGGGTGCTTATTACATGTATACATGCACAAGTATAATCAGTTGCAGTAAACCTTTGACGAGCACATATTTTAAGCATACATCGTGTATTTGCTGCGTTGGATGCACTTGATTGAGGCGATCTGCTGTTGCCGAGTGAAAATTTATGAATGAACTGTGTGCCGTACGCGTTGTTAGCTCCGAATTTGCAACATCATGGTAGTCACGCTCGTCAAAGGTTTACTGCAAAATATTATAGTTTAAGGGGGTACTACACCCCTCGATAAATTTGTGCCTATTTTTGCGTTTTTCTCAAAAACTAATAACACAGTGGTAACAAAAGTTATGTATATTATAGGGGCAAGGAATCCAATTACTACACTGAAATTTCAGTGACCCAAGACAAGTGGTTTGTTATTTATGATAAGAAATAAGGTACAGCTAGCATGTACCTCGTTTCCTATCATACATGTATACTAAACCGCTTGTCTTGAGTCACTGAAATTTCAGTGTAGTAATTGGATTCCTTGCCCCAATAATATACATAATTTTGATAACCAGTGTGTTATTATTTTTTGAGAAAACTGCAAAAATAGTCACAAATTTACCACAGGGGTGTAGTACCCCTTAATACAGTAGTATGTACATACCTGAAACAGTGTTCTTCCAATGACATTATTAAGTGGTAATATCTTTGCCTTGTTGCCATCACTCACTCCAAATATGCCTACCACACATACATCATTATCTAAACACTGGAGGGTATCTGTTAAAACACTGTAGAAATTATTTAAACATTATTGATAGTGATACAATTGACAAGCTACAATCCAGGAAAAAAAGGTTGGCACACTTTGCCTGTATTTTGGTATATCTCTGCCCCCGCTCCCCCAATTCAATGTTGGACCAAGCCATGTTGTCAACAGGTCCGTGAGACCCTCCAACATTGAAAGATGTGAAAGATGGGGAGTGGGGAAGGGTGAGATATAGGGGGGAGTCTGTACTTCACATATATTACATGCATGTTTCACTTGCCTCTCCAATTTTAATTGGGCACACATTTCCATTGTTTAGTGCAAATGTGGTGCCAACTATTTTTTTTTCCTGGATTGTAGCCTACAACAGAAATTTCTTCTTTAAAAGTAAAATTTTTCACTGGAAGTCAAATATCACTGCATGTGGCAGATTTTTCTATTTTATTTTTTATTATAACAATTTAACACTAAGTGATATCAGGGATATCAATATGGGTGATTCCACGGTTAATTAAATTACGCTTTTTTACGCCCTTTGTTCATCAGAGTAATGTAGTCTTTTTTAGCCTTGCTGAACATGTCATTTTTTTGTGGTAACCAAGCCAACATTCTTTGAGGCTTTGACGTAATGGTAATATTGAAAGATTGTTCTCTACTCTTTAATGCTTAAAAGCATGAAGCTGATGAGAAAAAGGACATGCCAAAAATAGGCATTTAATTTCAATTCATGGAATCGCCCATATCATTGGATAATGGATTTATTGATTAAATATTATTGATTTATCAATGGTACTTAACTTTAATACCAGTTCTCTTTCATTGATTTACCCAAAGGTTGTTTCGTGAAAAATGACTATGAGTATGACAGATACAGCAGTGTCACCACCATGATCCAACAACTACAATGGGGAACACTAGCTAGAAGAGGAAACATCACTCGTCTAGCCATATTCCAGAAAGCGCTAGTACAGGGTTACCTTTCCATATCAGTGCAAACACTACTGCGCCCGGTACAGCGCTCCACCACACAGTGTATTTTACCCATACGAAAAATCATTCCGTACGGACCGTACCGTGCATGCACAGATCACAGACAGTGACGCAATCAACCAATCAGCAGTTGGAAAATCGTTAACCCAATGACGCCATCGCTGCATTTTCATTGATAAAATTCAGAATCGTTCAAAAACACAAGTTTTTAATTGCAAATATTTAATTTTTGTAATTATGAATGTCACTGTCTATCTCAAATTAACATCGTGTATTATCGTAGCGTTGAATGCGCTGAAGCTTGTGAGGCGGATCCGTTGCAAATTTGGCGGATCTTTTGTTTTTGGTGACATTAAAAATCCATCTTTCGCATGGCCGCTGTGTGTGTGTGTGTGTGTGGGAACGGGGTTCAGCTATGCACGCGCTGCATGCATAAACACTAGTACTGCTGACTGCGTGTACCAATCGTAATCGTAGCAGGGTGTAAAATATACAACAAAGTCAATGTTTAATCTCAAATACGTTATTGGGTAAATATAAGCATTTGAATAATTTAACAATAATTTGAATCTGAAAAATAAATGAACATGAATGTTAATGAGTGATTTTACAACATATTTGACTGTTGGATAAATTATATGGGTGCTGCAGCTTTGGAGCTAAGGCAATATGGCGCATTACTTTGAAGTTGGTAATGGGTAAATTACACTGTGCACCAGGAGATATCATTCATTGAACTTCAACCAACAAAAGATTGCTATAAGTTTTCATTTATTCCAAGAACCATCATAGACTGGAACAATCTACAACAGAAATAATCAATATCCAAGAACCCAAAGCTTTCAAAAACCAGCTCAAAGATCACTTCACCATTTAAAGAAGAACTAGCGCACACCTAGGTATACAAAGAACGGCGGTATACTAGAGCATGGCAATAATTCTTCAGCGAATGTTGTCGGTTTTCACTCATTGTTCACAATGTGACATGCACAACAAATACAGCCCCCGAAATGGTCTACTTTTAGCGAGCCTTAACTCCGAAACAGTTTAGTCAAAGTTAATTAAAAATGCGATCCCCAACCCTTTGCTTACCTTTGGACGAATTTGCAGTAATCTCCGCTAGCTCCGTGTTGAAAAATGTCCGGTACTTGCCCGGTACAAACATAGAAATGGCCACACCGCTTCAGTCCTGGCAATGAATATTTCTTGCGTAAAACCAGTGGTTCCTACGTGGGCATCACGATGATAGTCTCCTACACAACCAGATTGTGTCGGCCTGACGTTCGTCGATCCTAATCGCTAAAGTGAGGACAGCGTGAGCTCTTACCTGCGTAAGAGTCTGTTCGACAAAGCGATTGTGAATAAGGATGATTGACAGCGCCAGATATTACGGAGCCATTATGCCCATATTAGGTGCATATATTACGGCATGGCAGCAGACAGGTTGCGCTGTCCACTGACCCTGACTGTTCGTCACGTAGACAGACCGTGACCTGGGTACATGTACAAAGCAGGGGATGCGACTGCGAGCCGCCATTTTGACACATGGTATCTACTCTTCAGAAAAATTACGTTTGTTGACGTTTTATATCAAACAATTTTCGATAACGGATTTCTACTAGGATTTCAATTTTTTATTAATGAAGGTACATGTAGTTTTGAGGAATAACACAGGATGTTTTGAGTTTTATTACAACTGGTGGTGTAGGAAGGTGAGTGAATTCGTGAATGAGGCCGGGGATTGAGGTTTTGTTGTTTCAACGATCCGATAGTAGGATACGAAACGTAGGCTAAAAATGTCTAATTACATCATTCATTCGCCATGTTGACATGAAAACATTAGCTGCTGCGAGGTCAGTGTCGTTGAATTCGTTACCTAAATTCCTTTCAGAATATTCTGATTTCACTTATTTATAATGTGTACGAATGTGCTCCATACAAACTCAAAAGTATGAATGCAAGGTGTTACTGCTGACAATAGAAACATTGTTGCAAAGTCATTAAAAACAGGTATGTACTACAGACGTTCTTTCCCTGAAACGTGATACAGGCTAGTAACGCAGTCTGGCGCACACCATACCCAATTCGTCTTTCCCCACTAGGGGTGTTGAGTCGTAACCAACTAGAACTAAGTCAGTAGATATATTCCATGATCAATGATCATGATGCTTTAAGCTCAAGTATTTGCCCTATTTAGATGCTGTACGAAACAGGCAAATATCTTGGAGCATATGTGCTGCCAAATTGGTAGCTTCATGACCTCCAAAAGATATCGGATATTTTTGATTCTCTGACAAAAGTGTATGTCGAACGTTGAACTTGTCATCATGTCAAATGCATGAATTTAATACAGCAACAGTGTGATGTATTACCGAATATTATATACCGCCCAAGACTACTTAGGACTGATTGACTGATTCGCCGTTCACCAGAAATAGTAAGTGCATAATATTTACGATATCTAACATTGGCGACGAGATAAAACCGTTTTAAAAGACTTTTGCGAAGGAATTTTGGTATTGGAAGGAAGCTTAAGTGTTATAGACAATAACAAACACCAGTGGAACTTTTGTGATCAAGGATAAGACAATTTTGAACCATTCGAAGTTTCATGGTAAGCTTACCTTTTGCATTTCTTGAGCAGACGACATTTTGCAACAGCGGCGGTAGTATTTGAACACTGACGAATTTTACGAACTTTACGGAATACGAGTGTAGTAGTATTTGAACACTGACGAATTTTACGAACTTTACGGAATACGATTGTAGTAGTATTTGAACACTGACGAATTTTACGAACTATACGGAATACGGCTACTTGTTTCTCTTGTCACGATGGCAAAACAAACACCTATTTTTCACGAGTTTGATGCACAAGACGGCGATGTGGAGTGTTACTTGGATCAATTACAACAATATTTCATTGCGATGGACATTGAAGACAATGATGAAAATGCAAATAAAAGAAGAGCAATCCTTCTCTCCAGTGTGGGTACAGATGTGTACCAAACTTTACGGGATCTGAGTTACCCGCAGCAACCAAGTGGTAAGACTTACAAGCAACTTACAGACATGATGAAAAATCATTACAGACCACAGAGGTTAGTTGTGGCTGAGAGATTTCGATTTCATTCGACCAAACAGGCAAGTGGTCAGTCAATCACTGATTATTCTACGCAGTTGAAGAAGATGGCAGCGTTTTGCGAATTTGTGGGGATCAGCTAGAACAAAATTTACTGAGACAGATTTATTTGTGGTTTGCAATCAGAGAATACACAACGGAAGCTACTATCCCGTAATTACACATTTAAAGAAGCGGTTGACATGGCTCTGGCGGAAGAGGCAGCACTGAAGGATGTACGAGATATGAGTGCCCGGGGACAGGGTGCAGTCAACAAAATTGGTAAGGGAAACCAATATCATAATAATAGATACAAGAAACGTGATCAACAACAGCAGACATGGCAGAGTAAACCAAACACGAGTGGTAACCGTCATGACCGTAAGCGCTGTGATAGATGTGGATTGAATAATCATACGAGAGATCAATGCAAATTCAAGACGTACACTTGCTACAATTGCAACGAAATGGGTCATTTGAAATCAGAATGTAAAGCTCCGAGAAGGAGGAAGCAACCAGCAAGTAATTATGTTGATGAAGATGAAGAACGTGACGATGATGAATATTATGGTACCTTAGGGGATTCTACTTTTATGATTGAAGGTGATGACGATGTGCGAGATGGAGATGGAATTAATTACTCCAAACCGGCAGTGATGGTTCAAGTTAACGTTCAAGGTATACCGTTGAATATGGAGGTAGATACTGGAGCATCATCATCAATGATAAGCTACAAGGTCTTTGAAAAACATTTCAAACATTTGCAATTGGGGCCAGTAGAACGTCCTTTACATGCATATTCTGGCACACCGTTGAATCTTGCAGGACAGATTGTAGTTGATGTTAAATATGATGGTCAGACAGCACAGTCGTTACCCCTCGTAGTCGTATATGCTGACAGATATGCACCCCCATTGTTTGGTAGAGATTGGTTGGCAGTCATCAAACTTGATTGGCCAAGTTTGTTTCCAGAAGCAGGACTATACAGCATCAGTCATTCATCAATGGACAAGTTGAAAGGAAAGTACAGTGAGATATTTCAGTCGGGTCTAGGCACGGTGAACGGAGTGAAGGCGACGCTTCACGTCAAGGAGAATGCAGTTCCTATTTTTCACAAGGCTCGCTCTGTACCTTTTGCACTACGTCCAGCTGTTGACAAAGAGTTACAACGAATGCAAGAGGCGAAGGCATTATTTTTCGGTAGATTTCAGCGAATGGGCTACACCACTAGTTTGTGTACCGAAGGCTGACGGAAATGTGCGATTGTGCGGAGACTACAAGGTTTCAGTCAACAAATCCATCCACACCGATGAATTTCCAATGCCAACACCTGAGGAGGTTTTCAGCAAGATGGCAGGAGGTCAGAAGTTCTCCAAGATTGATCTGAAGTGTGCATATCAGCAAATGTTATTGGATGACAAATCACAAGAACTTGTTACGATAAATACGCAGAGAGGCCTATTTCGCTACACACGATTACCGTTTGGAATTTCTTCAAGTCCAGCGATTTGGCAACGCTTCATTGAGCAAGTGCTTGCAGATCTGGATTACACCTGTGCCATAATGGATGATGTGCTAGTGTCTGGCAAAGACGACACAGAACATCTTCGCAACGTGGAAAAAGTGTTCCAGCGATTTCAGAAATACGGTCTGCGAGTCAAACCGGAGAAGTGTGTGTTCATGGGAGACAGAGTAGAGTACATGGGTAGGAGGATATCTGCGAAAGGCATTCAAGCGACTGATGAGAAGATCAAAGCCATCAAGGAGGCACCAGTACCGCAGAATATAACAGAGCTAAGATCGTTCTCTAGGCATGGTGAATTTCAAGCGCAGTTTGTTCCTCATCTATCGACTGTAGTTTATCCACTGAATGAGCTACTTGGCAACAAACCGTGGGAGTGGACAGAAGCTTGTACAACGGCATTCAACACAGTGAAAGAAACGCTCTTATCAGATAAGTTACTTGTACATTACGATACCAAGTTACCATTGGAACTAGCAGCAGATGCTTCACCATACGGTCTAGGTGCAGTAATTATGCATGTATTTGACGACGGTTCACGACGAACAATTGCTTATGCATCAAGGAGTCTCAACAAGCACGAGAAAGGTTATGCACAGCTGGATAAGGAAGCACTGGCAATGATGTTTGGATTGAAGCGGTTCCACAAGTATCTGTATGGAAGATTCTTCACAATCTTGACGGATCACAAGCCTTTGGAACGGATATTAGGACCGAAGAATGCCATACCAACGCTTGCTGCACAACGTCTACAGAGATGGGCAATCACTCTATCAGCATTCAACTATGATCTCAAGTTCATTCCATCTAAGCAGAATGCATTAGCCGATGCATTATCACGCCTACCTTTGCCTTTTGTGGATGAAGAGACCGACGCTATCTTCAAGGTGGAGGATAAGTTATTGGACAGTTTGTCCATCACTAGTAAGCTGATTAAACAGGCAACACAAACAGATCCAGTATTGTCTAGGGTATTGGAATTTACCAGAACCGGTTGGCCAGCAGAAGTTGAAGATTTACGATACAAACCATATTTCCACCAGCGGATACGAAGTTATCGGTCGAACAGGACTGTATTCTGTGGGGATTGAGGGTAATCGCTCCTGTGAAATATCAGAAAGATATCCTGGAGGAGTTACATGTTGCACACCCAGGAATGGTCAGAATGAAAGAAATGGCTCAGAATTACGTATGGTGGCCTAACATGGATCAGGAAATTGAACAAACGGTTCGACAATGTACAAGTTGTCAGCAAACGAAGAATAGACCAGCTCCGCCCCATTGACACCTTGGATGTGGCCCGGATCTCCATGGCAACGAGTGCATATTGACTATGCTGAGAAAGATGGTCGTCATTTCTTGGTTATCATAGACGCCTATTCAAAGTGGCCAGAAATCATCCTGATGAAAACAACACATCAGCAAGCTCAACGATTAAAGTGCTTAAAGATTTGTTCAGCAGATATGGATTTCCGCTACAAATAGTCAGTGACAATGGTCCACAGTTCAAGTGAGGAGTTTCAGCATTTTCTGAAAGTTCATGGTGTGAAGAGTGTTAGAGTAGCGCCATATCAGCCGTCAAGTAATGGTGCTGCAGAGCGTGAGCATGGTGCAGTCCTTCAAGAGGAGTCTAAGTTCATCTAAGGATAGTAACCAAAGTTTGCAACAAAGGCTAGATAACTTCTTGATGATCTACAGAGCGACAAAGCATGCAACCACTGGTAGCACACCAGCCAGTTTATTTCTGGGCAGAGAGATTCGCACACGTTTGTCATTAGTACGGCCCAATTTACAAGATGCAGTGACAAATAAGCAGAGTGCACAGAAATCAGCACATGACGTCAGTACCAAATACAGAGAGTTCTTCCCTGGAGATTCTGTTGTGGTCAAAGATCTTCGCAAAGAGGAAACTTGGTGGCCTGGTATCGTGGCAGAGCGTGCAGCGCCTAAGTCGTACATTGTGACGCTTTACGGATGGAAGAGTATGGAAACGACATGTAGATCACTTACAGCGTGGAGAGGTGATGCCATCACAACAGACTACTCAAAGCAATTTGCTACCAGCTACAGAGAGTGATTTGCCAATAACGCCATTTCAAGGATCAGCTCCAAGTGAATGGACTGTCAGAGAAACAAGTCCAAATCTTCCGTCCCCAAGTGAAAGCACTTGTGACAAGACACCGGTAGATGTAAATGTTCCAAGTCTAGCGATAGTATCTCGCGGAACTGTTCCGGAAGCAGCAGCTCAAAGAAATGCACGGTCAAGTCCATCATCGGTGCCACGTCGCTCGCAGAGGAATACACGGCCGCCGCGGAGACTAATCCAAGAGCTGTAACAATGTCACAGAAGAATTATGTATATACGTTTTAAAGTTCAACTGTTTGGAGTTATGCACGTTAAAAGTTCAACTGTTTGGAGTTATGCACGTTTTTTTCATGTTAAGACATTAAGAAGTTTTACGCAGTTGTATTCATCATTTTGGAAAGATAAGGAGGAAGGAGATGTGATGTATTACCGAATATTATATACCGCCCAAGACTACTTAGGACTGATTGACTGATTCGCCGTTCACCAGAAATAGTAAGTGCATAATATTTACGATATCTAACAAACAGTATGGTAAGTTCAAGGCCACGGGCTCGGATAGCGAGTCTAGCGACATGTGCACAATATTTTTGTGAGACCTGAGAGCACATCAGACACACCAAATTGGGAGGAAAAGCAGACCATCATTTGAAAATGTTGTCCTTTTGTATTGAAAATGATACACATTTTTGTCCCCAAAAGACCTAATTTTTAATTTAGTTCCAATAATTGGAACTCACAGCTCCGACCTTGAGTTCCAAGGAGCCATACATATTCACATGTACACAGTCATGGAGTGGACTTTTCACTGCTCATAAAAATCACTCAAATCATCTTTTTAAATATTTTTTTGGACTAAAGCTGATGCGTAGAATAAGTTGAGCAATCACAGATGACATACATCAGTGATCCAGGTTTCTAAAGTGAGTATTTTTAGATATATACTAATGCAAACTTGCCAAAATAAAACCCTGGAGGCACCTTACGGGATGAGTATAGTTCCCGACTTGAGAACAAGTCCTCAAACGTTCGAAATTTGTAGTTACTACAACTATAATTTTTTAGGTCATTTTTCTCTGTAAACAATGTCAGTGTATTAAAATTGGCTAACATTAAAATCATTATTCATTTATTGACTTGTTGACAATATAATTATAACTAGTCAAACTATGACAAGATGTAACTTTGTTGTGGAAATTACTTTCTAAAAACGGTTTTCAGTTTTGTCTTTCTTTAGTCCAGTGCTTTAATTTGATGGTTTAATATTGATGTTATATAATTGAGCTGTCTGTCAAGCTCCTCAGTACACATAGGAGAGTGACTAACTGAGCTCCTGCTATTTTCAGAAATGATGGCCTGCATTCACGTTTATAAAAAAAATACAGGCTGTTGAATTCAGAACCTTTTTGCTGTCAATGAAAATAAACTTGGCATTATTTTATGCGCAACAGCAATTTCATTATTTAAACGATTAGCTTCATTGAATAACCAGAGAAGATGCAATCATCTTCATACCTTGCATGTGACAGATTTCAATAATAATTTATTGGTAAGCTTACCTAAAATCGCAAGGCAGTCGAAAAACACCATTCACGTCCGCCATATCTACTTCTGCGGGCGCTTACCACTAAAAAAATCAGAAAATCATGAACGCCAGCGAGTATAACAAGAACTGTCTTAAAAAAAGACAACGCCACGCATGAAGATTGTGTTTTATTTTAAAGTTTTCCAGTCATAATTTATATAAAAAGACCACTAGTCATAATAGAAAAAGAAGTTCGCTAGTCATGATTTAAAAGAAAAGGACTGACTACATGGTCATAATAGAAAGGTTCACTAGTCATACAGAGAAAAAGATTCGGCATTAAGGGCATTTCGTGATCACAGCCTCATCCCCTACTTTTCTCAAAAAAGTTGAGATTTTTATACCACTGGAAACCTCTGGGTACATAATGTTTATGTACCAAATATTTCTTGCAAATTAATTTGTTTCGCAAATATCGTGAAATTTGATTTTCGTTCTGGTATACCAGAACGAAATTACAACAGTTGTCTATGGACCAGTGTAATACATATAATCATGCATAACTCGCAAACGCAAAATCACAATCAACTGAAATTTTTGGAACAAGCTTTTTTCGTGGATATCTAGGCCTACTGATCACGTAATACTCCTTTAAAGTGCATTGCGTATATCGTTCATCCATGATAGTAAGGAGGCCACATCGGTCTATCTGCTTCGTGCAACATTTTTAGACAAAGGTGCCAGCCGGGTTAGAATAGCTTCGAATTAACCATTACTATATTAACCCGGCTGGCATGTCTGAAAAGTGACGTGAGCTGAGATACTTGGATTGAAAATGCAGTTTTTGTGATTTTTTACCATTAAAAATGTTAATATCTTCACTTTTCAGAAATAACAGTCGGGTTAAACAGATAGGGAGACTCCAACGATTAATTCTAACCCTGATGGCCCCTCGGTCCAAAACTGTTACACAGGACCCTTTGAGCTCCTATATGTAGCCACAAAGTGGCCTCTCTACTACTAGTCATATAGTACAAAGCTTCGATGTAGTCATAATAATATTAAAATAAAATAAATGATACTAATAAATAAATAAAGCAGAGAAGAATGACTCGGAAGAGGGCAGATACAAGTGAATACGAAAACTGGTGACAGGAAAGTGTCAAAATTTATACACTCAGAACACTAGTCAATCGATGGCTATTGTTGTACAAGGCTCACTCAGTCATTTAAAAATGAGGCAATACAAACGATCGAATCATGCATTTGGTGTTGAAATGAGCACAATTTTGAGTTACACCTTAAAATTAATTTTCTCGGCTTTTCATTTTTTCAGTAAATTTCAGGAAAAAAACTATAATGCTTGATAATATTTTTTCAAATCCTAGTTTTAAACGTGTGCGTGAAATTCAGTCATTTATTGTAAGATTTTAGATTTTGATAGGCTTCAACATGGCCTGTGAGCCTTTTTTTCTTCTTTTTTTTTGATCAACCTTTTAGCTCTGCTTTTAGCTTTTCAAAGTAATATAGTTCGCTAATGAAAGATATTTCCCAACTTTCTAAAGCACATCACATCATATGATATAGGGCTATAGGCTATATCATAGTTTTGTCAGAATTTCGGTTTTGATTGCACCATTGTTCAATTCCGACTACCAATTTTGTCAAAATCAACTCGCGAATGTACCCATATGGATGGATGATTCTGCAAGCCACGATAGAGTATTGATTATTTAATCTTCAGGTTATACCGGTATTAGAAATGAATTTTGGCAGTCGCAAGTGAAAAAAAAAGGTGAAATCAAAACGGATATTCTGACAAAACTATAATATATCGACCCACGCCCACACAATGTGCCTTACAGAGGTGGGAAATATCTTTCTTTAGTTTGAAACGAAAAAAAATGAATTCCGAAGAAAACTCACTGGCAAAGTTATTATTATTATTATTATTACTATTAATTATTATTATTATTATTATTATTATTATTATTATTATTATTATTATTATTATTATTATTATTATTATTATTATTATTATTATTATTATTATTATTATTATTATTATTATTATTATTATTGTCATTATTTTTTATTTATTATAAATTTTTATTACATACCATACTCCATATGCACCACCCATTTCCTTTTAAAGGAATTTTTATATCATATATACCAAAATTAGAGCACAGCTTGCACATAAGCATTTAGCAGACACACTCCCAGTAGTTTCTACAACGTAATCATGGGGTAATTAGGCTTTGTTAATATGGCATACTAATGAAAACATGTGTGGTTAATGACCACTAACATAATTCTGGCACCTAGCTTTGATAAACGTATTTGAGTTCGCTGCATGACGAAATTAAAATACATTTTTTGACAGTTCTCATATACATCAAAATCTTCCACCACACACAGAGACTCTTCGAGATGGTCTATAAGAGAAAAAAAAATAACGATTATTACAAGATGGTTTAATTTGTATATGAAATCCTTGGAATAATGTCCCCATGTACTAAAGAATTCCGGGAAGAAGTACGTCTGATTTCTCTTAATTGGAACGGGAACTTCTTCACAACACCCCACAAAAACAATGTATAGGCCTAAAATGGGCAAGGAAAATTGTAACTTGTGTGAAACCTGTAATGTTATCGATCATGTTGATCATTTCTTTTACTTTAATTGCAAAAAAAATCAATCCAATTTAAAACAGTGATATCTTTGATCATATTTCTCTCAATGTTCAAAAAGTCATGTTTGGTGAACATGGTTCACACACGTCAAACACCACAACTTGTTAGTCAACGATGTGAAGTTGTGATTGCCAAGCTTTGTATTAGCAAATTTAGATTATAGTGGTAACTACTCATCTTCTCTTTTTGTCTTGATAATGAACTTAACTTTTGCAATGTACCAAACTGATCAATTAATTCCGTTATATAGTTTTTTCTTACTTAATGTTTCATTTAATGATTTAAAAATGTGCATAATATGTGATTTTCGTAATGTGTCTAACAAAGGCTTATGATGCCTGACAACTCCTCGAAGTTTTTTTTTAAAGATGGTTTAATAATTGTTATGTATGATAACCTTTTTTATGAATTCTTTGTCATTATGGATTCAGATTGAATCGGTCATTATTATTTAAAAGTATAATGCGGTAATTTTAAAAGCGTTGTCAAAATGATCGAATAACATAGCAAACATTGAAACCCCATTGAAACGCGTGAAATTGGCGGGATTACAGACTTGAAATTATCATGATTATGCCCTGTGATTATGGACTATATCATTGCGCCCTCTAGAACGAGCCAGCAATTTCCGTTCTTCTAAAATAATAATTCTGATGAAGTGTCAGTAGTATTGGTTTCATTATCATGGCTAACTTAACCCTTTCAACGTCTCAAGATGGAGTTTCAGAGCTTTTCAAGAAGGCAATCCGAGCCCGGGCTCAACAAAGACGAGAATTCCTTCCAATAGTTCATCATGGATTCGGACATTCTTTGTAGACGAGTCAATTCCGGGAGTCAATTTAGAGTAAAGTAATGGGCGCACCTAGGCAAAATTGGGATATGTTTTTTCTTGCCAGTGACTCCAAACGTCCTCCTAAACAACATATCCAAAAAGGACAAAAAGGACATGCACTCTTAAAACGATCTTATCATCTTTAAATAGAAACTTTTCAAATTTGATAAGGGAAACTATTCAGATGGGGGATATACCAGATTTCTCTTCAAAATGAACAGATTTCTCTTCAAAATGAATCGGATATTCTCATCAAAATGACAAGGAACTCATCAAATTTGATAAGATTACCTTGTCATTTAAAAAAAATGAATAGATTCTTGTTAGAAATTGAATAGGTTCTTATCAAAAATGACTAAAAAATGAAATTTGAATATAGTTTTTCTTGTCAGAGGGGACTTAACAGAATCATTTCAAAATGAAATGGGTAATCTTATCAAATAATGAGTTGGACACCTTGTCAATTTGAAAAGTTACTTGTTAAAATAGAACGGAAACTATTCATTTTGATAAGATTGTCGGTTCAAAGTGATAATCTAATAAAAAATGAATAGTATATCTCATCAAAACGAATAGTTACGGGATCAAAAATAAATGAATAGGGATTCTATTCAAAAATTTGAATAATGTGAAATTAGAGTGTGGGGGAATGGTAATTTGCATATTTCCAAAATGTCTGCTAATACCTAATAGGCTACCTAGTAAAAACACAAAAACGTTTTAAAAACGTTTTAAATAAGTTATATTTTGGCTTTTGGTTTAGGTAAAAACGTTTTAATAACATTAAAATGTCGGGTTATATAAAGGTCATGATAACGTTTTAAAACGTTTTGTATGAAAAACACACTACAACAATATTTTTAAATATTTTCAAAAATGTTATTGTAAACTTTTTTTGCAAACATTTTTGCAAAATATTGTGTCAATACTTAAATAACATTATGTTAAAATGTTTGAACCCAGCAAACACAGAAATGTTTTTAAAATGTTTTTTTCAAAAGCTTTTAATAACATTTAAATGTCGGGTTATATAAAGGTCATGAAAACGTTTTTAAACGTTATTGAAAATATTTTGGGCAAACATTTTTCGCAAAATATTTTTTCAACTAAAATAACATTCTGTTTAGAATGTTTTGTATCAAGTTTTCAAGAACGTTTTTGGAATGTTATTAAAACGTTTTTATACCCTTTTGTTACGTTCTCTAGCACTGCCGGCTTATCTTCTTAATAAAACTATGAAATCACACCATCAGGCGAAGTTTTACCATAATTCTTAGACTAGTTAGAGTCCTTTTATTCCTCTCTCCTCCTCTCTCCTCTTTTCTCCCATTCCATAGTTTTACGACATCACGGTCGGACATTACATTCCAAAGTGAATTACAATAATAAAATACATTCGCAATCATGGCGCTACGCAAATCTGCGGACATAGCGCGCCATGCCGCGTACTAGTTTGAGCGCATATTGCAATTAATCGCGCATTGATAACATTACCACATGACACTCCCCGAACTCCTATATGATTGTGTCAATCATCTCAAAAATGCACATTTAAATCGCGTTAAATTTACATCTTTTGTGTGCATAAATATAATTTCATGCATACATTTGTTTTTAATGCACGTTTTAATTCATTTTATAAAATATTCTCCAAACGTACATTTGCCATAAATACAAATAAAATTTATGTGATAAATTTCTTCTCCAATGATAATCTCACACAAGTTTCCATCTCTCCAAAACATAATGAATTAAGTTATACATGTCCATGTTTATATGAAATGTCGCTTGACTAATTGCGCACTATAGCTGCAATACCAAACGCTTGTCCAGAAATTTAAATTCATCATGAAATCCTGATCAATACGCACATTTTGTGATAAAATCTTATTTTAAACACAACAGGTTTTTGACGACCATATTATAATACTTTATCCCTTCATTTCAATTTTTAAAGAAATGTCGACTCGATTGACTTGCGCACTACTGCTGCAATCCCAAACGCTCGTCGCTTATTACAACAATCCAATAAAAAATCTTACACACATTTTTGTACTCTGGCTCGAGTTTTTGCATGTGAAATAATGCACACATTTGTCCATGTGCATGATAATACTAAATTAAAACAATATAATGTTTCATTGCTGTTTATCTTTGTTTTTAAACGCAATTATGCTTTACACAACAAAACATTTTTGAATGCCACAAAGATTGACGTGCATTATGTAAGCTTAGGTTAGGCCTACATTTCTACTACGCATGATGTATACAACATTTAATTTTGATATGTGTTGTACGTACCTTTCATTTGTGCACGCGTACATTTGCAATATTTATAATACTTGCTTCACTATCGCACAATCCTCGTTTAAATTTTATAATATATTACTGATCATTTTCATCTGTGAAAATATAAACATCTCTTGATTGTCTTCAAGTAAAAAGGCCAACAGTCAAAATATCATACCAAATGTCTGGTCATTTAGCAAGGAATCCAAGCAGGCTAGAACCTGAAGACAGCCTCTCGTAATCCATTTTCCACATCAATCTGCCACACCGATGCGTAGATCATGTAGACAACACTGCCACTGTCATGAAAACACGATTCACCCGTCTTTTTCCAGAAGAACACAAATCAGCAATATATTCCAACGATGAAAATGCAATGTGCATCAAATCTCACAATTCTGGTATTTGAACGGAATTGATGATAATACAGTCACGAAGCTATCTGCTTTCTTCTCTTTCTTCTGTAGCGAAGCTATCCATGTATCTCATCTGTGACGCTCTCTTATTTCTTCTTGTCCGGCTTCCAAAAGTAAAACAACAATTTACAGTTCTGCGAACTTCTGCGTCCTCTTCTTTCTTCTTATGGCTAGCTCACTGAAGGTTTCTTCTTCAAAGCTGAACTAGTCTTTACCGACTTTGATATTGTTGTCGATTTCCAAGTATCGTTCTTCGAAAACTTTGTTGATGTTTTCTTTGGTAATTTTCCAGTTTCTTTCTTCGAAAACTTCGTTGATGTTTTCTTTGGTGAAAACTTCGTTGATGTTTTCTTGGTGATTTCTTTGAGTCTTTCTTAGGCTATTTCTTGGAAATGGCGTACCTGTAGATTTACTTTTTCCGCTGCCACCATGTTACGTTCTCTAGCACTGCCGGCTTATCTTCTTAATAAAACTATGAAATCACACCATCAGGCGAAGTTTTACCATAATTCTTAGACTAGTTAGAGTCCTTTTATTCCTCTCCATCATTCTCTCTCCTCTTTTCTCCCATTCCATAGTTTTACGACATCACGGTCGGACATTACATTCCAAAGTGAATTACAATAATAAAATACATTCGCAATCATGGCGCTACGCAAATCTGCGGACATAGCGCGCCATGCCGCGTACTAGTTTGAGCGCATATTGCAATTAATCGCGCATTGATAACATTACCACATGACACCTTTATATAACCCGACATTTAAACGTTTTCTGTAAAACATTTTTGTTTGCTGTGCAGTAAATTACCAACAAATGTTATTTAATGTTATGAAAACGTTTTATACCATTAATGTACCCTTTATATAACCCGACATTTAAACGTTTTCTGACAACCTTTTATAGCCTTTTGCGAATGATGTCGAAAACGTTTTGTGTTTGCTGGGTACACGGACTGAAATTAGAGATGAGCGAATATGGATAAAAACCATCTAATAGTATTCCTCTCATTATTAGAACTATAGGCGGTTACCCGTATCTCGCGGTTTTCGGCTATCATGGTTATTGGCTTTTGCAGATCTCAAAATCAGGGTGGCTGGGATCACTTTCCTCACAGCTGAGCTCAATTGCAGCGTTTTACAATTTGACCTTACATTCGCCCTCAATTTGAAATTTGACCTGACCTTTGACCATGGATGACCTAACAAACGCAAACCTGAGCTTCCTTGGCCAAAGTTACACCCACTCACAAAGTTTGAGCTCCATTATATGAGCAATTAGACATTTTTACGTTTTTTGACCTATGACCTCTTAACCGTAGGTCTGACAAAAAGGTCACCGTGAAAACTTTTGTTTGTTAGTCCAAGGTCAACACACCCACCAAGTTTGAGCTCCACAGAGGCAATTTGAAATTTCTACCTTTTTTGACCTATGACCTCTTAACCGTAGGTCTGACAAAAAGGTCACCGTGGAAACTTTTGTTTGTTAGTCCAAGATCCACCCACCCACCAAGTTTGAACGTTTTCTGTAAAACATTTTTGTTTGCTGTGCAGTAAATTACCAACAAATGTTATTTAATGTTATGAAAACGTTTTATACCATTAATGTACCCTTTATATAACCCGACATTTAAACGTTTTCTGACAACCTTTTATAGCCTTTTGCGAATGATGTCGAAAACGTTTTGTGTTTGCTGGGTACACGGACTGAAATTAGAGATGAGCGAATATGGATAAAAACCATCTAATAGTATTCCTCTCATTATTAGAACTATAGGCGGTTACCCGTATCTCGCGGTTTTCGGCTATCATGGTTATTGGCTTTTGCAGATCTCAAAATCAGGGTGGCTGGGATCACTTTCCTCACAGCTGAGCTCAATTGCAGCGTTTTACAATTTGACCTTACATTCGCCCTCAATTTGAAATTTGACCTGACCTTTGACCATGGATGACCTAACAAACGCAAACCTGAGCTTCCTTGGCCAAAGTTACACCCACTCACAAAGTTTGAGCTCCATTATATGAGCAATTAGACATTTTTACGTTTTTTGACCTATGACCTCTTAACCGTAGGTCTGACAAAAGGTCACCGTGAAAACTTTTGTTTGTTAGTCCAAGGTCAACACACCCACCAAGTTTGAGCTCCACAGAGGCAATTTGAAATTTCTACCTTTTTGACCTATGACCTCTTAACCGTAGGTCTGACAAAAAGGTCACCGTGGAAACTTTTGTTTGTTAGTCCAAGATCCACCCACCCACCAAGTTTGAGCTCCATAGGGGCAATTTGAAATGTTTACCTTTCTTGACCTATGACCTCTTAACCATAGGTCTGACGAAAAGGTCACCGTGGAAACTTTTGTTTGTTAGTCCAAGGTCAATACACCCACCAAGTTTGAGCTGCATAGGAGCAATTTAAAATTTCAATTGGACTTGACCCGGTCGTTGACCTTTGACCTTAAAAATATAAACTGGTTCTTTCTCATATCAAGCTACACCCACCCACCAAATTTGAGGAACGTGCGACCCCTAGTCTCCGAGAAAAGGTGCGGACAGATACAGACAGACAGACAGACAGACAGAGATCCGGTGAATTATAGTAAGATTCCGAAAAAGTATGTGACCTATCTCCGATGTACAATTCTCGAGTTATATACAGTCAATAAATGTTGGTCTCCATAATTGTCCACAGGCATGACAATGATGACAGGGATAAAAAAAAATCTCAAACGCTAAGATTTTGATCAATGTGGTCTCCAATTGTTCCGGTTGGAAAACATTTTAATCAAAGAATAGTTTGCCATATCTCAAGATATATCAAACTATCCTTTGTTTTAAATATAGTTCCAAGCGGAACAATTTGAGACCACTTTGATCAAAATCGGTCCATGTTTAATTTTTTTTACCCATGTGGAAATTTGGCTGGGACCAAAATGTGACATTTTTTCTGAATCCTGATAATGAGAGGAATACAATTAGAGGAATACAGTCTGACAATCAGGATTTCGTGAAGGAAGGGGGACGGACCAAATGGTCAACCGTCAGGAATGTGATTGAGAAATGCAGAGAGCATGGACATCCTCTTTAAATGTGCTTCATAGATTACAGTAACGCTTTTGACTGTGTTAGCCATCCTCAGATGTGGGAAACTATGAAGAAGATGGGTTTCTCAAGTCATCTTGGTGATTGGTTCAAGATCGGAAGAGGCTTACGGCAGGGCTGCGTACTATCACCAAACCTATTTAACATCTATTCTGAAGACATTATGAGAACAGCTTTGGAGGGATTTGAAGGTTTAGTATAGAGGTATGCTGATGATACCATTCTTATTTGTAGCAGCAGAGTAGAGTTGATTCATCTTTTGAAGCGGATTAAAGAGACCAGTGAAGAAAAAAGCCTTCTCGTGAACACTAAGAAACAGAAATAATGACTGTAGACAGAGAGCGATAAAAGTGATGAGTTTGTGATGGACAGCAGATTGAGAAGCTGAAGCAATTTGATCACATTATGCCATTTTTGATCTGGTTACCCAGCAAACACAAAACGTTTTCGACATCATTCGCAAAAGGTTATAAAAGGTTGTCAGAAAACGTTTAAATGTCGGGTTATATAAAAGGTATATTAAGAGTATAAAACGTTTTCATAACCTTAAAAAACATATTTTGATAATCTACTGCTCAGCAAGCAAAAATGTTTTACAGAAAATGTTTAAATGTCGGGTTACATAAAGGGTATAAAAACGTTTTAATAACAATCCAAAAACATTCTTTAAAACTTGATACAAAACATTCTAAACAGAATGTTATTTTTGGGTTGAAAAAATATTTTGCGAAAAACGTTTGCCCAAAATATTTTCAATAACGTTTTAAAAACGTTTTCATGACCTTTATATAACCCGACATTTAAATGTTATTAAATGGTTTTGAAAAAAACATTTCAAGAACATTTCTGTGTTTCCTGGGTTCAAATTTAACATAATGTTATTTAAGTCTTGACAAAATATTTGGTAAAAATGTTTGCAAAAATAGTTTACAATAACATTTTTTGAAAACATTTTAAAATATTGTTGTAGTGTGTTTTCATACAAAACGTTTTAAAACGTTATCATGACCTTTATATAATCCGACATTTTAATGTTATTAAAACGTTTTTACCTAAACCAAAAGCCAAAATATAACTTATTTAAAACGTTTTTAAAACGTTTTTGTGTTTGCTGGGTAAATGTGATAACTTATGTAGGATTCAGGAATTTGTTCTGCTGTCTTTCCATGTCACTTGGAGAAGCCTCCTGTAACACCACATCTCAAAAGCATTAACTCTTCTCCTGTCATTCTTGGTCATAGCCCAAGACTCCCATCCATAAGTATAGCAATGGAAAACACAGTTGCACGAAGTCACCGATGTTGTTAAATAATGATTAACAACATCGGTGATAGCACAACTGTAATTAAGAGAAGACTGGTTATTGCAAGGACAACTGTACAGGGCATATCAAGCATATGGAAAAGTTGAGGTCCATCCATTGACCTCAAGGTATACGCCTACTTCTTGCAACTGTGTTTTCATTGCTATACTTATGGATGGGAGTCTTGGGCTACGACCAAGAATGACAGGAGAAGAGTTAATGCTTTTGAGATGTGGTGTTACAGGAGGCTTCTGCAAGTGACGTGGAAAAACAAGAGAACAAATTCCCGAATCTTACAGATAGGTACACATTTAACCATCAGAAATGGCTCAATGGAGAGAAATCTGAAGTACTTTGGCCATATTGTCATGTCAGGAACCACGAAGGTGTCGAAAACATATGTTTGCAAAGGCCGACGAGGAAGGGATGTCCACCAAATGCCAAATCTTGGAATAACGACGCGAAGCTGGTTTCTAATCAACACTGATCAAGGAATACAAGGTACAAGGCATCAGATCGAGTGAGATGATGTACTCTTGTGGAGACCACAGCAGCACCTGACATAGCGAGGGAGACATTAGATGATTTGTGTCCGGTGTGGCACCGAAATCATGGGTTTTCGGCAGTAAACCTGCCAAAACACCGGGATTTCGGCAGGAATTTGTTGCCGAAATCCCGAGATTTCGGCAGCTCCGAAATCACAGCATTGAAATTTCAACGTAACCCTAACCTTAACACTAACCCTACTTAAACCCTAACCCTTACTCTGCCGAAATCCCGGGGTTTAGGCATCCCATGATTTCGGTACTACACCATATCCGCCCGATTTTGAAATTTGATCCCTGCATTAGCTGCCATTTTGAATATATGCCAATTACTATTTCCCCTTGTGTTCTGGTTTGTCCTTTTTGGACATGTTGTTCAGGAAGGTATTTAGAGTCACTAACAAGCAAAAACATTGGTATTCCAATTTTGTCTATAGCTAAAACACAAAATTGATTCGTCTATTGATCACAATAGTCTCATTCGTTATTGAAACGATTCGTTACAAATTTAGGAGATCATGAAAGGATGAGTCCCACAGATGCAAAGATAATAATATTTCTCGTGCTGGCTATTACAAACTATCATGGGAATGCTTGCAGAACGTGATGTGTCCCTTTCATTTCGAGATACAACCTATTTTGGAACATGAATGAACGCCCAGAAATTCGAGAAAAGGGCGTCGCTGTGGAGCAAATCACACATCACGACATTGAAGCAACATTTACTTCAGAGTTATTATGTCCACAGCGTCAGGCAAGTGTTCTGTGATCGGGCTTTTTGAACACAAATCAAACTAGTGGCAAATGGTGGTCATAGACCACAAACCTAGCTGGGGCATGTTGGTGTTTTGGAGGTATCTGACCCCTGAAAGATGTTCCAAAAATGTTCCCCTGGTCATGAGGTTTGTTGTCACCGAGTTTGAGTCCCGTACTCCTTACAGATGTCCAGAAAATATAATTCTAAGATTTGACCCCAGATAGCCTTTGGCCTGACCCCTGCACAGTGTCCCAAAGTGTTCCCCTGGTCAGTAAGTTTGTTGTCACGGAGTTTGAGCCCCGTACCCATTACAGATGTCCAGGAAATGCATTTCTAAAATTTGACCTCTGCATGACCTTTGACCTGACCATTGCAAAATGTTCCCCTGGTCATGAGATTTGTTATCACTGAGTTTGAGCCCCATACCCCTTACAGATATCCAGAAAATGAAATCATAAGATTTAATCCCAGTTAACCTTTGACCTGACCCCTGCAAAGTGTTTCAAAATGTTCCTCTGGTCATTAAGTTTGTTGTCACCAAGTTTGAGCCCCGTACCCCCTTACAGTTGTCCAGGAAATGCATTTCTAAAATTTGACCTCTGCACGACCTTTGACCTGACCCCTGTAAAATGACCCCTGATCATGAGATTTGTTGTCACCGAGTTTGAGCCCCATACCCCTTACAGATGTCGAGATAATGCAATTGTAAGATTTTACCCCTTAATGACCTTTGACCCCAATTCTGTGTGCAAGGTATGGGCACTGGGTAAAGCCGATGCACATGTGTAAGTGACGTCATTGTGCTATGTAATATGTGGCAGAAGAAGCATTTTGAAGGTATTTGGTTATATACCGGACATGCCCCCTTAATGACCTTTGACCCCAATTCTGTTTGCACCCTTTGGGCACTGGGTATAGTCGATGCTTATGTGCTAGTTACGTAATTGTAGGCTGTAACATGTAGGAGCAGAAGCATTTTGAAATTTTTGTTGCCAGAAGAAAGAAAGAACTAGTGGCAAATGGTGGTCATAGACCACAAACCTAGCTGGGGCATGTTGGTGTTTTAGAAGTATCTGACCCCTGCAAAATGTTCCAAAAATGTTCCCCTGGTCATGAGGTTTGGCGTCACCGAGTTTGAGTCCCATACTCCTTACAGACGCCCAGAAAATTCAATTCTAAGATTTGACCCAGATAACCTTTGACCTGATCCCTGCACAGCGTTCCAAAGTGTTCCCCTGGTCAGTAAGTTTCTTGTCACAAGAGTTTGAGCCCCGTATCCCTTACAGATATCCAGAAAATGCATTTCGAAAATTTGACCTCTGCATGACCTTTGACCTGACCCCTGTAAAATGTTCCCCTGATCATGAGATTTGTTGTCACTGATTTTGAGCCCCACACCCTTACATATGTTGAGATAAGGCAATTGTAAGATTTTACCCCTTAATGACCTTTGACCCCAATTCTGAGTGCAAGGTATGGGTACTGGGTAAAGCCGATGCACATGTGTAAGTGACGTCATTTTACTATGTAATATGTGGCAGAAGAAGTATTTTGAAGGTATTTGGTTATATACCGAAAATGCCCCTTTAATGACCTTAGAGGTATCTGACCCCTGCAAAATGTTCCAAAAATGTTCCCCTGGTCATGAGGTTTGGCGTCACCGAGTTTGAGTCCCATACTCCTTACAGATGCCCAGAAAATTAAATTCTAAGATTTGACCCAGATAACCTTTGACCTGACCCCTGCACATCATTCCAAAGTGTTCCCCTAGTCAGTAAGTTTCTTGTCACAAGAGTTTGAGCCCCGTATCCCTTACAGATGTCCAGAAAATGCATTTCGAAAATTTGACCTCTGCATGACCTTTGACCTGACCCCTGTAAAATGTTCCCCTTATCATGAGATTTGTTGTCACTGATTTTGAGCCCCACACCCCTTACAGATGTTGAGATAAGGCAATTGTAAGATTTTACCCCTTAATGACCTTTGACCCCAATTCTGAGTGCAAGGTATGGGCACTGGGTAAAGCCGATGCACATGTGTAAGTGACGTCATTGTGCTATGTAATATGTGGCAGAAGAAGCATTTTGAAGGTATTTGGTTATATACCGAAAATGCCCCTTTAATGACCTTTGATCCCAATTCTGTTTGCACCCTATGGGCACTGGATATAGGCGATACATATGTGCAAGTTACGTAATTGTAGGGTGTAATATGTAGGAGGAGAAGCATTTTGGAGTTTGTTGCCAGAAGAAGAAGAAGAAGAAGAAAGAAGAATCGGATAGTAAAACAGTATTTAGCTCGGGGGTTGAAAACCCCCAGCTAGGTAAAGAAGAATCGGAGAGCATTACAGTACCTAGCTGGGGGGTGTAAACCCCCAGCTAGGTAATGATAAATTGAAACTATTAACCAACTAGCCTATAGAGTGTCCTGCTATAACCCAAAGATCACAGATACCAACGTATCCATACAGCAGCAAACTGTTCTTCAAAGCTATGCTCTTGCAGATTAGAAATCCCCTGGACAGAAAACAAAATTTTCTATTTCCATTTTAGCCTGAAAACACCGCTACGTGCCATTATTATGTTTTGATGAATCCAAGTGTGTGAAAATATATTGGATCCAACCCATAATAATGATAAAATTGGATGCTTTACGCCCAATATTTATTGGTCTCGCTATATGAGTTTTAAAATATTGGACTCAACTATGTCTCGTCCAATATTTCCAGTATTTTTAAACTCATATAGCTCGACCAATAAATATGGGCTCAATCAATCCAATTTTATATCAAAGTAGGGTAACATTGCACAATTTCGCGCGTACATGCCACATCAAATAGCAAAATTCACCTTCATTTTGAGTTAAAAATAGTCAATTAACAATAATTATTTTGGCGCTCTTTATTTCTATTTATTTTCTTTAATGGAAAAAATTAGGATAGTTTGATAATATAGTTAAATACATTTTGAATGTATCTTCGATCTAATAAATTATACTTATCTTGTTGACTTAGGCCTATCCCATTTTACATTTAAGCATAACATCACACTATAAATTCATTGTTAGATTTGAAATCTGTTGCTCGTGTGCTAGACTACAGGTGAGGTACGTTGACTCCAGGCAGGGCGAGGTGTTGAAAATATCTACCCATGATCATAGGGGACAAACATATGTTACCACCAATGTGTGTGAAAATAGGAGGGCAACACAACATCCAAATCCTTCTGTCTGCGATGTTCACAGATGGTCACCAGGTGCAGGATAAGGGCTATCCCAGGTTCAAATATTGAATATTCCTTTATCATTATTTTCGTTGGTTCAGGCCTTTTATGTGGTTGTGGCAATGTGGGATGTAAAGGGTAGCCTGTACTTTTGACAAAAGTACCTTGGGTGGTATGTGCCCTCCATATTATGAACCATAACCGTCGTCTTGTACCGCCCCAACCGGCATACTATTACTTTTTGCCAACGGTATACCAGTTTTTCATGAAACAAAAACACCCCCAAAGCACCCAAATTTGCCCTTATTGTGCACTTTAGAGGCACTTTTAAACCAAAATGCACCCAATTGGGCGCATTGGTATCCACTAAAAACACAGTACACAAAAGATGTATCTTCAAAAGGGTGTATCTTCAATACCAAAGGCCAAAATTTTCAAATGATGGACAGCATCTCCTCCCAGCTACATACACTATAAATACATATCATTAAGTTTATAAAGTAGTAAAGGACCCGCCTGTAGACCCCGTGACCAAATCAAAGAACAAAGGTTTGAAAGTAATTTTCGGGTATTTTATTGATTCTGGATAAATTTAGCTTGGGCTCACCTCCTGAAACTTCCGGGCATTCCAGGGAGGGGTCAATCAAGGTCACACGGGGGTCAAATTTTTAGAATGCTCCAATTTTGTCAAGTAATATATCAAAATACTCGTATGGTCATGAGGATTCCAAATATGTATAGTTTGTTATGCGTCAGACCTTTCTAGAGGGCGCTTTGATGAAAAATGTCCATAGGTCAACGACCTTTTTGAATTCTGACCATAGTTAACAACAAATAATACTGTGCAAAGGTGGCTGACCGACCCCTTAAGGATCGATTTTGGACAAAAATTTGCTTTACTGTGTTTACCAAACGGAATCTGGAGGAAGAAATGTTTTAACAATATAAAAGAACAGCTAAACCCACCTAATGTTTTACAATATTCTAAGGATCATGGAGGAGGTCATGGTTGGCATGTTGGATTGGGCTATTCCAGAAAATAAGCGCACACCCCCTATAGAGGAGTAACTTTTCAATCAAAGAAATGTCTGGATTTCCAAGTCTGCTTTCTGAAAACTACTGGAATTCCAGTTGCAAATGTTACTTGAAAAAGCCTGGAAATCCAATAAAATAAAGGAAAAATTACGGAAATGTCCAAAATGGGCTCTCAAATTGAGGATGTCTGATTTTGAACTATTTTTCTGCTGGATTTTTTCGCCTTTTGGCACTTTAAAAGTATGGATTTCCAACAGTCATGACTGGACAAAAAAGTCAGGATATCCGAACTCCTCTATAGGGGATGTGCATCTATTTTCTGGAATAGCCCATTTCAAGGGAGATTCTTCACTATTTCCCTTCTTTGAAAAAAAACACCCGAGGTTCCCGCCATATTTGCGGTTTTCAACTAGTGCATTGCCTACAATGATATCTTCAGTAGATACGCCATATATACGGTTTTCAACCAGTGCTTGCCTTTAAGGAATCGGATAGCAACGTTTGCACAATATTTTTGTGGGACCTAAGAGCACATCAGACACACCAAACCATATTCAGAATAATGAGGAATGTCTTTCTGATGTCATATAATTTTGATTTTTGATATTCGCCATATATATAATACAAATTTTATGGCAAATTATTAAAAATTAATATTTTTTATATTTTCGATATACGAAAGGACAAAATGTCCACTGATGATGGACTGCTTTTCATCCCAGCTACATACACTTTAATTACATATCATTAGATTTATAAAGTTTATATCGAAGACTAATAAAGATCACAAATAAACAAAAATCAATTCGATCATTTGCCATAACATTTGTATTATATCGCGAACTAAAAAAAATATCAAAACTATTTGATATCAGAAAGACATACCTCATATTCATAATGTAATTTGGTGTGTGTGATGTGCTCTCAGACCCCACATAAAAATACTGTGCAAAGGTGGGTGACGTGACCAATTTTGGATTTAAAAAAATGCTTCACCGTGTTTACAAAACAAATCCGGAGGGAAAGTTTTAACAAGATAAAAGAACAAATAAATTAGCCTGGCAGTTAGAACTATTTCCCTTCTTTAAAAGAACGAGGTCTCATAATACATTACATACGGGTTTCAACCAGTGCGTTGCCTTTAACATGGTAACTATTATGCTATCTTCAGTAGATAACAGAGTCCCAGATGCTATACATACTGATTCTGCTTCATAAATTCAAATAGACACAAATCAGACACAGTTTAAAGTTAGAACACTTGAGATATCACCGTGATGACATAATAGAAACCTTATCAAACCATATCTGGTGAATGCATTTGTGCTTCACTGTCACAAAGTAAAGGTTGGTCACGCTAAAAAGCAGATATTTGCGTGATTTTGACTCAACTTCTTTAAACGAACGGTCATGATTATTTGCACATTTTCTACCACAGATGGAGAGATTGTGTATTTTTTTAATGATTTCAAGCATTTTTCATCCGTTTTCTGTGAAGAAACGCCATCATGATTTTGCATAGATTGAATGATAGAGCCTAGCAGAGTATACGGTATGATTATGAGCCTCAGACATGGACTTCGAGGACCATTTTTTTCTGTCGCATTTGTGAACATGGCGAAGAAGGAATTTTGTACTGGGGTCAGCATTTTGTAACGTTCAATTGAAGTTAACTTGTGTAAGCACCAATGCCATGGATTAAGTAAAACAAAGGTAATGAAACATAAGAGAAATACCAGAGGCAAGACTTTATTGTCATAGTTAATAGTACTTAAGCCAAATCAAGGTGCCTACAGCTGCAAAATAATCATGTCATTAACACGTACATCTAAAAATATTTGTTTTCAATGTGTTCAATGCAATTATTAAAGTGCCATATCACAAAAGCATTATCAAGGACATGACTCTGGAAGTAATACATACCAATATTCTTCTAATTCAATGTCATAAATGTTTTGTTCATTTATGCTATTTTTGAAGTGTTTGGTAAAGTTAAAAACGTGAGTAAATATGAAGTTGTGATTACAAGCATTTTCCAATTGTCTTCTGAAGTACAAGGTTAACATACGGAAATTGCCCGTGATTATAACACGACTTCGAGGTCGGGCCATATAAAAGGCTCTTTACTAAACTTGCCCCTGAAATATTTTTTTGTTCTGCATTTACATAAATGATTATTTGAAATTGGTTTGTTTCCCATAAAATATGAAATGCGTTGCAAAATGGAGAAGTTGAATAAATAATTGCAAGACATTAATTAATTAATTACAACACTAAAAATATGTATAACTGGGGATGGGTATACATCGAGTGGCACACACCTATTCGTCACCATGAAATGGGTACACTGCAAAAACAAGTGTTTATATTTAAACACCATATTGTGTTTATTAGAGCAACACTTAATAAACACATAATTCATGTTAATGGTTTAACACTAATGTTAATGGTTCTAACACTAATGTTCATAAATTGTGTTTATTAAGTGTTGCTCTAATAAACACAATATGGTGTTTAAATATAAACACTTGTTTTTGCAGTGTACAGACTCACCCCCATGATACACTTATAATGCAACACCTATAAAAGAAAGTGCTATATGGCACACATTAGCGAACAATACAATGTCAAAATTCACAGGGAAAAGTGAACCACCCCAGATTTACCTTACGTACTCTAGTGTAAATCACCATCTTTTTGGGTGTATGCATAAATGGGATGAGATCAAAGTCATTATGTTGAGTTACTATTAGTTACTACTGTCATTCACATCATTTAAAAAGTTTATAGGCCTGAAAATGAAACATCAAAAACAACAAAATGGAACTTGTTAACAAGGAGGAAATAATTGGAAGACAAATAAGGCATGAACAGCTCTTCCTATAATAAAATAAATTCACATGCAACTTCAGAAACGCAATCATTTAGGTAGGGTAAAACTTATACAATATAGAGTACACAATGTACGACCAGGAATAAATGCTTTAGTTTATTCATAAACCAAAATAAATAAATATTTATTTGATGTGTACATTGTTTTATAAAGCCGGTGTTTTCAGTCCACACGTATGCTGCCTGCCGGCTATTTTGTATACCGTGAGTAAAAAAATAAAACAAATATATTTCTTGATATCGTTTTAGAAATACAACTGATATGGCATTTCCATGTTAGACATTCAGCTATCAGTATCTTGTGTATGCACTCTTTCGAAATATGTGTTGTATTATTATTATTTAGTTACACATTGCCTATCAGCACCCAGAAATTTTATATGCTGCACTTTCTAAATAATGTATTGCTATTGTCTATGATAGTATTATCATTTATTTAGTTAGACATTCACCTATTAAAAACAGGGAAAATATGACACAACATCCAATGGGGGAGTAACACAAAACATATATTCAGATATTATAAACAAAGGGTTTTTAACTTTATTTATATATTTTGTGTTACTCCCCATTGGATGTTGTGTCATATTTTCCCTGTTTTTAATTTTATCCATTGCTAGTGTGACACTGTTGTATCCTTTTGGTAGCCCTACTAGTATAGGGCCTTTTGACTGTGGTGACCCATGCAAAACCATGCTATATCTGATATCATAAAACCTGGCTATATCCAGAGAACTGCTATAAAACCCTGTGCCTGCTATTCCCCAGAAAAACTGTTTTTCGGGTGGAGCGGTTAGTGGGTTTTAGCGGTTCTCGGATATATAATAGTGTGTTTAAAAGGCGGGCCTATAGTAGGGCTATCCTTTTGGATCCATCCTTTGGTTCCCCGCTGGTCAGTTGGAACAGATTTTCCGGGTTGTATAATTCACCTATTAGTACACCCATTTTTTTGTATGCTGCACTCTTTCTACATAATGTGGTGTGATCAAGCAAATTCAGTCTGAAGTCGGACATATTCATTTTTCAATTTCTTATAGGATTATAAACAGCATTTGCTAAGCTACATTTTGCAGAAACCCCCATCGAGTTTGGACAATCAGTTCAAAAGATATGAGCAGTTAAAGAGTTTCCAAAACAATAGGAAACCAAAGGAAACACTTCCTTTGTTTGACTATAATCTCAAAATCAGAAAGTCCGACTACCGAATGATTCTGGTTGATCACGTCACGTTATGTATTGTCTATACGTTATTTTTTATTTAGTTGGACTATTCACCTATCAGTACACCCAGGGATTTTGTATTCTGCACTCTTTCTCAATTATGTAATTGTCTATATATGATAATATTATTAGTTTGTTTAACTGATGTCATCTGTGAAGCGTTCCTAGAATATATACTATGGTATAAGTTGATTTTATTAGCATTTAGTGCTTGCTTTGAACAGTTACTCACTATATTAATTTGATTTTCCATGATTATAATAAGTATAGCGGTATCAATAAAACGAATTAAAATACATTTGAAATATTGATTATATCATTTACCTAAACTATACTATAACAATTAGTGGATTTTTAGCGGGTTCGTCGTCGGACAAGTTTAGAACGGTCAAGCTTTCGTCGGGAGTAGCTTCTTCAGGACAAAGTTCCTAAGAATGAGATATATAGGCCACCCCTTGCCTACTGATGGCTCTGAAAAGAGGTTCACTAAAGACTGCCCCTTGTCTACAGAAAACAAGCAGACCTCGCCTATCTGCTAAATTGAAAGGTTTGGTGGCTCTGAAAAGAGCCGTTCACTGAAGACTGCCTCTTGTCAACAGAAAACAAGCAGACCTCGGCTATCTGCTAAATTGAAAGGTTTGGTGGCTCTGAAAAGAGCCGTTCACTGAAGACTGCCCCTTGTCAACAGAAAACAAGCAGACCTCGCCTATCTGCTGATGCAACTGTGGAGAGTACCTCTTTCTATCCTAACACCTCATGGTATATTAAACATTGGTTGACATTGGTGGCGTTAAACTCAATCCTTAATTAAGGGCCCGTATATATGAGATTTACCTCCTAGACTAATATAAGTCTAATACATGATTTAGGGGAAATGCCACTTGCACTTCATATATAAAGTCAGACAGAAAAAGTGACGCAATTAGTCACTGAAACGTAACATGATTAACATGTTTATTCAAAGACCACGGATTTTTGTTACTAAGTGACTTTGATATGAATATTTGGAATACTTCCAACATGTGTATAAAATGAATGATAAGGTGATGAACACCTAAGTGAAATGCTTATTATACCGGGGCTTAAAGACCCTGTTTTTAGCGTCGAGAAGGGAAGTCCTTATTACGCATAGTGCGCACTCAACTGTATGCCTTCTACGCTATACTTAGATTTAATCAGATGTGACGCGCCTTTTGCGTGAAGCATTACAACTATATTTTACAACAACTGTAGACTATTATTATTTTAGGCTTATGAATCAGAATGAGTAAGGTGTTCTTACTCTCCCTGTTTTTAATGTGACTTTGGTAGTAATTTAGTAATACATGACTATGTCATGTGGTACATGAATAAAACCCTCTGGCTCACACTCTATGTTGCATGCACGCTCTATCTAAAGTTCACCAACCCTTAAATATGTTTAAAGAATGAGTTAAGGCTGGTTTGCATCCCTGTGAAACTCATTGGTCGGCGATCATCGACGATGCACCATATCGTATAATGAACAAAAATCTCGCGGGACAGTTTTATCTTGTAACTATTTCGTCTAAAAAATAGGGACAAGTAGCTAGTGGCGAATAGCTGTGCACGGTGTGAGTGACCGATGTGATGGGGGTCTGTGATGTTGAAATGAAGATAGGCCTAAATTTAGACAGACAAATACCCAGACAGGTCTACACCTTTTTTCTGGTCCTTTTTTTAAAGCGATCCTGGTCTCAAATTTAAAAATAATGAATAATAATAATAATAAGTAATAAAAATAGTTATCCCAGTAGCGTAGCCAGCGGGGGGGCAGGGGGGGCAGAGTGCCCCCCTGACAAAAAAATGAAAGAAAAAGTGCCCTCTGACAAAAAAATGAAAGAGAAAATCAGGAGGGCAAAGGAAAAGAAAAAGGGCAAGGAGCCCTTTTCTAGCAAAATTCAGGGCCAAAATAGTGTAAAATACAAATTGTTCTAGCGCTACGCGCGCACATTGTAACAATAAAGCCCTTTTTAGCCGGATAATGGGCAAAAATAGTGTAAAATACCATTTTTTTTCGCGCTGCCGCGCACATCATCCCAATAAGACCCTTTTCGGGAAGCTCGAAGACATACAGTCTTTATGTATTGTATGATGCAACTGCAATTTTTTTCGTCTGTGCCCCAAAAAATTTATTTTGCCCCCCCTGACCAAGAAAGCTGGCTACGCCCCTGAGTTATCCCCTCTCCGGCCTCCTTCCTCTCATTCTAAATTTACTCGAATCGCTTTGGTGTTGAGGGTAGTTTGATACTCACCGCAAATTGATGACTTCACTATTCAATATTACATTTCCACATTAAGGGCTCGGACAGCACCGTTTGCACAGTATTTTTGTGGGACTTGGGAGCAGTGGCGGCACTACGGGGGAGGGCATTCCTCCCCAATATTGCCCCCCCAGTTTACCCCCCATTTTGAGGCAACCCCCAAAAAAAATTACGTACATTTCCACCTTTTGTGGTAATTTTGTGCAAAATTGGTCGATTTTGCCCCCCTCCCCCTGAAATTCACTTTGACCCCAATTCCCGCCCTCCCCGAAAAAAATCCGGCTGCCGCCACTGCTTGAGAGCACATCAGACATATCGAATTACATTTCTGAATACGAAGAATGTCCTTCTGATATCAAATAAGTTTGATTTTTTGTTTAATTCGCGGTATAATACAAATTGTATGGCAAATTATTAAAAATTGATATTTTTGACAAACAATCCTCGAAGTAACATTTATAAATCTAATGATATGCATGCTTAAAGTGTATGTATAGCTGGGAGGAAAATCATTTTCAAAATGTTGACCTTTCGTAAATAAAAATATACATTTTTTCCTCTTTTTTCCAATTTCAAAAAATCTGAATTATTTGATCATGTTGATAGCAGAAGGACATTCCTTGTATTCAGAATATAATTCAATAATTATGTCTGGTCGATGCTCTCATGTCCCACAAAAAATACTGTGCAAGCGTTGCTATCCGAGCCTATATTACGCATTTTTACTGTTGGTTGTTCATTTATTATGGCAGTTTTTTTGTAACTTTTCCGTTCCGCGGTACACTTACCATGTTTATTAGAAAATATTTAACAATTTAAAATTAGTATTTTAGCGACGCCAGGGATACAAGGTCCATTTGCAACCGCATTTACAAAGCATATATATATCTAGAGGAAGCGCAAAATACAAATGCCAAAATATTGCGGGTTTTACTGGAATAGATTCAATCATAAACCGCATTGTTTTAATAGCACGTCATTAATTTTGATTTTATAACCAACCAACAAGAGTTAATCTGTTTTCTTTACACATTCAACATAAAGGGTGGCATAAAAAAACCCTGCCGGATGAAAATCTATTACATGAATGGCTCCACTTTAATAAGGTTAGCAACTATATATTTTAAACTGTTGCGATTTGGTAGTTCACAGCATCTTGCGAATGGTAGTGAGCTTTGGGAAAAAGTGCATTGATCATTTCATAGTGAGTGTGTAGAAGAATTCAAATATCACAGATATAGGCTACTTTTGTAGGTTCTATGGTTCTTGAGTTATGTTGTTAAGAGGGCTGAAATAACAACATCTTAATTTGTAAAACGTACATAACTCATTCACAACAATAAATCAAGCAAGTTTTCAAAGTATATGATTTGTAGAATGAACTTTTGCAAAACATCAAAGTGTTATTTTTCAATATTATTGATTTAGATAAATGAAAATCGATTTTGTGGCTGCTTCGACCAAGAATACCTACCCTTAAGGTGGTACTATTTTTGCATTTTTCTCAAAAACTAATAAAACACTGGTAACAAAAGTTATGTATATATAGGGGCAAGGAATCCAGTTACTACACTGGAATTTCATTGACTTACAACAAATAGTTATTGACTTATTGATCAAATATGGGGTTTCCCTCATTTTGACTGTAACTCCACAACTGTTGTCTGTGCCGAAATAAAATTTTCAGTGCAGTAGTTGTAGTTCTTGCCCCTGTAATATACATATCTTACTTGTCACCAATGCGCTATAATTTTTGAGAAAAATGCAAAATAGACACACAATTGCCCAGGGGTGTAGTACCCCCTTAAACATACAGAATAAAAAATGATTAGAAAAGTGATTATTTGTTATTTTAGTGTGACAATGAATATTCCATTTGAACATGTTGAAGAGTTTGTTCATCGTAAACATTTTTCCGTTCACACGCAACACGGATTAGCGTCGTGCGTCAGACCGTAATAGTACCTAGTTTTGAGAAACATAACATGAAAACATGATCTAATTTTTGAATGTTAACGTAAAGTAACTTTGACTGGGAGCAAAAGGACATATAATAAATTCAAATTGAGCGATCAGGAGCAAATCAAGGCTCAGCTGGGTTCGAACCCCGGACGTCACGATTACCAGTCGAGAGTTATACCACTGGACATTTTAAGTTCACAGTTGGTACAGTACGGACAATCTCTCCAACGTGTGAACTCAGTTAGTTCAGTGGTATAGACGAATCCATTTTCACGCATTCGTACACCTCAATGGCAGCCATAGCTGGGTCCCCCTTAGGTCTATCCCACCTAAAATATGAAATGATGTGGCCTTGGCGGGGATATTAAACTGCATTCCATCACCCGTGTTACACGTAGACAAAAGAATGATGAAAGTTTATAACACAATGCAATTCAACATCGATTTTTAAGCGGATTTAATCCACCCAACTTGGCTAATTGGATTCGTCTAAACATCTCGACCAGTATTAAATCGTATAATGTTCAACCCCAGCAGTCTAGTCCTGATTTTTTTCTGCTCTCTCAATTTATTTCAGGTTGTTTTCTCTTTACAGCTAAAAAAAGGAAACAGAATAGATAGGTATTTTCGTGCAAACGGGCCATTTACATCACAACATGTAATTTGTTTTCATGAGACTATGCGAATCAAAATAACTATTTTGACTCCTGCGCTGCGCTATGAGCATGCTGAACTTCATACTTACATATTCGAACTGCATGTGCTGTGTAATTTCTCTCTTTGTTCCATGATCAGCTTCTTTTTTAGCTGCATCCGTTTTTTGGCCTAAGTAGATTGATTTGGACTAAATGGTTTTTTTAAACAAAAAAAAAAAATAAAAATATGTTTGAAAGAAAAAAAAAACAGATATTTTTCAAATTTGTCGAACTTTCGGTAACTCAATCTCGACCGACCGACCGACCCGAATTGGTACGTCCGACAGTGTTTTTTCCGTCGCCCATTATGACCTTTAAATAAAAGAATGCGACACGTATACCTACGTTGCATTGTCTTTTAATATGTATAATTGTCTAATTACTTTAATTAGCATTACAAATCTGGCTCTAATAATAACGTAACGTGAGAGTCAAATGATAAAATAGACATAAAATAAAACAATTACAAGACTTGAACACATGTGTTTAATTGCTTATTGGTACGTCCATGATGATGAGCAATTATACATTATGCTACTATCGTTTGGAAAAAGTTCATTTAATCACAATCGACACGACAGACAAATAATTAATACCGCGAGTACTTTTAGTCATCAGAAAGCCTGTAGACCGATAAAATGCTGTATCACGATCGGGATCTGCTGTCTGTGTGGAACACCCAGATTTCACACTGAAATTGTTTCATTCGATGAATAATTAATATTCAACCCAAAATGGAAATAAAAGCAGTGTTGAACTTGACATTCAAGTTGAAAATATATGATAGCATTTCGGTGACCGATCCAAGGATCCAAGGAAAATATGGATTCTGGGCCGGGGGAGGGGACAAAGTGCCCGTCCCCGGGGTCTTACTTTGAGCGAATCAATAAGAGCATGGATTTATCAAAAAAAAAAAATGGGACCTTTGGGTGATATGACAGTTAAGTCCCATTCAGTTATCCCAGTGAAAGTGTAAAACAAATTAAAATTGTTAAGAAATTGCTTAAAAGTGAAGGATAAGTCATTCAAATTGGCATTTGGTATTTTTGAAATGAAAAATTTGGCAAAAAACGAAGAAAACAGCAATATTGACGAAGTTGAAGCCTCATTCAAAATTATACATGTAGCTATAATTTATATACTGTCAGTAGGGCCTATATAAATTACAGATTCATGTAAATGCCTTATTTTGTCTTAAATACACGGGTTCGGCTGAACCATGTCCATGAGCACGCTGTGTTATCTATGACAATGACAAAGGTACCAAATCTGAATTTCAATGATTTTTACGATCGTCTGGATGAGCAAATTACTGAATGTGCCTTTAAAAGGGAACAGCCAAGCAAACGCCAGGCCTGCAAACGCTTCACTGTATTGAAATACCGCCCTCCCCATTGAAAGCAGTGTACTATGTGCTTTACAATTTTGCTGTTGTAATAAATTATTGAACAGGGAATCACCTCCTCACTTACTTCCGAATATTTTTGTAAACCACAGGACAGTTTATACCATCATCATGATAACCAATGAAACGCCTCCGGAAACCACCCAACCATCATGACCATACCACCCCTTCTCGTGATAACACACACATTCAAAACACATACATCTACTTGTCTATTTTATTTTATACAATCTTATTCTTTGATAGGAAAGTTAATATACGGTATTTTATTTGATAAATCTATAGATAGTTCAACAAACAACAATTCTGTGAACGACCTTTTTAAAAATATATTCTTTGTTTTATACGTATAATACATAATTGTTCTCCTTATTGTAAAGTAGCGGCGCCAGGGGGCGTGGGGAAATAACACCCAGTCCCCTGACCCAGTCGGCCACCATTAAAACCCAAAATTACGAAAATGATCACTTTTTGCGGCAATTTTGCGCAATATTTACTTGCCCCCTGAAATACACCCTGCTGAACAACATATCAAAAAAATGGATAAAAATTCCCTTTAAAGGGAAAGCCAGCTTCAATGCAGAAGATGCCTTGTAATTAGTTTGGGTGGTGGCATTTTAGGATCACTCTTTTTTATGATCCATCATGTTTCATGACAGTCCACCAAACCATCAATGATGAGAACATGCACACAGAAACAGCAAACCAAACAACTCCTATAACTTCCTGTCAATTAATTACTCCAAATTGTTCTGTCTTTTTGTCTTTTCTGCCTTTTAGGCTACCCTTAGCTCATTATTAATATAAAGAAATGCAGTTTTTAGTTAATTGGCTAAAAACTGCCATCCTACTTGCTTATACATGCACATTAATTTTATATTAATTCGCAATTTATACTTAATATAGCACATTATAAAATGTATAAAGACTGATATTGTTCAATTATAATAGGCCTACATGTATATAAATTATACCCATATCAAAAATAGGCCCTGAAATTGCATCGAATTTTTCCCGTTGAAAAGACAAAACTGATGTTTAAGATATAAATATGGAAAAAGGAAAGGGGGGGGTGGAGAATGCCAATTTAGAATAAAACGGCCGACTTTGGACTTTAAAAACAGCTAATTGTATTCCTCTCATGTTCAGCTCAATACTACCACGGCGCGGCACGCATCGTGATGCACCGCGCGTGACGCATGGCTATTTGTATTCTTCTTGGTCCTGCATATCATACTCATAATCAGAAAAATTTCCCAGGATAAAATTACGGACACGAGAAGTGCAGCATTTTACATTTTTAACTTTTCCCAGTTCCAAAGTCATGTATTATTAAAGCTTATGTGGTACCCACTTGCTGCCAACCTCTCTTTTTGCAGAAAATTCGTATCCATAGGTGTTATGATAACCTGAATTACATTAAATGTATTTTATATTAAAGTATGCTGCCACTGCCTTGCACATCCCTGCGTTCAGTTTTTTGATGATTTCTACGAACCAGCACTCCTCAAAACTGAAATTCAAAATACACGCCTTTGAGTACATTTGTTTAAAAAACTTTAAGTACCCGGAACGAATAAATAGTTCAATAACTCTTTAGGCAATAAAGCCTAAGACTTTTGTCTCCGATAACGCCATAATTTATTTTCATTCTACCTATATTCGAACTCGCAACCTCTATGGTGACACTATGTAGCTGATATATTTTGAGAATGTGTATTTTCCTCATATATAAATGATTTAAAACATCATGGGAATAGCTTCAGTCGTCGAGTAGTCTTCTCTTTGCGAGACAGTAAAGATATCTGTACACATAATGTGTGTTAAGGGCCACGAACTGTCGAGCTAAAGTTTTATCAAGGCCCCTAGGGTGCGTGATTTTAAACATACAAATTTGACACCACTGTGCGGTTAAGTAGTGCATGCCAAGAGGAGGGAATCTTGTGTTTTGATTTGAGTCCTATTTATGCCTACAGTACCATCCCTGGTCTTGTGTGATCAAAAATTAGCTCCGGGACCTATTTACATTGTCTTCTGAGAAGCCTCTACAAACTGGCTGGCACAAGATGTTTCATGAAATAAAATGGAACGCAATTCTTAAGTCCGTTCACCCTTTTTTACTTTTACGGTGCCGCGGTGCCATATGGGACCAGGCAACACAATCAGCTACAATCAAAAAGTAGAACAGTGGCTCAAAGCAAAGACTAATGGTGTTCATCAGTGGCGTAGGTCTCAGAATGGTGAAGGGGATGCCCGGGGAGGAGGATGATGTATACACTCTAAGAAATAAAGGTTCTAAAGAGAACGTTTTTGTCCTCTAGAGGAGAACTCTCCCTCTTGAACTTCTCAAAAGGTTCTTTGATTTTGGCCGAACCCTTAAAGGTTCTCTAAAGAACCGAAAACGGTTCTGTGTCACATTTTGGGGCCATTTTCGACGGGTTTGGAACCATTTTTGGTTCTTTAGAGAACCTCTAAGGGTTCTCCTGAGAGGACAACTTTAGAACCTTTTTAGAACCTTTATTTCTTAGAGTGTACGGTCCATGATTTCTGGAGAGGGGGACTGATGTTCATCAGAAATTAATTCACGAAAATTGGCATTGTCTTTTCAACTTGTCAGGCAGGTAAATCCCAGGAAAAACTTTTGGGGGGGCTGAGCCCCCCCCAAGCCCCCGGTTCCTAAGCCTATGAAATTATTTTAACATATTCGTACAACAACTTAGGCAATTCACTGAACGGAATCACTATGTGATCCAAAATGACCCAACACTATATTGGAAAAAAATATGAAATGAGATTAATGTAAACGCTATATATACTAGACAAAACAATTGTTAGCAGTATTGATGTAACATGATTAATTACCATGGCAATAGGTGAAAACTTGAATGTATTGCCCTGCACTAGGCGTACGCTGTAAATCTGCATCGCACCGTTGATTATCAAAGAATATACCTGGATCGTAATTCTATGGAAATTTCACACTATGTATTATTAGTGTCTTCGAAAAGAGCGGTATTGTATTCCATCTATGATTGCACACATACACAGACATGACAGGTGACGAGTGTAGCTTACTTAGCACCATGGAAGAAAGCTTTCTTCCATGTTAGCACAAAGCGCCTGCACAGCCATGACAGCCCTAGCCATGCATCCCATGTCCGGCTCAGTCTCGGTCTCAGCCGGTTTGTTTAGTGACGGAGGAGCACAAACCGGCTGGGACCGAGACTACGTCCGATTGCGTATCCCTGCAACAGACGGTCACATGCGTGGCTTGCTACCCCAGGTCTGGTGGTTGAAACCCGAGGAGTCGGTGGTTCAAAACTGGGGTGGAGAAAACAACCTTTCTCTTGAATACAGGTAAGTACACTACTTCACACAAGCAAAGTTTTGAGTCACTATTTGAGTCACATCCGTGCTCTTCTTCAGTTGTCAAGACGTTGGTTGACTCGGTCACGTGACCCAGGGAGTAGACCCCAATCACGTTCTGTGGTTTGGTGTATTTTACCTCCTTTACGCCTCTTTTGAACCACAGTGGTTTGATGGTCTGTCTTAAATGAGACATCCATCATGCAGTTATTGTTAACTACATGTATGCACACAACACAGGGGCACTCACAATAGGCAATTGAACCCTACTGGTAGCGCTGTGTTGTAGATATAGCAGATGAACTAGTTAGCGTCATATATGAAAAAGTATAAAAGCTATGATTTTAGTACTCTGTCTATGTGTCAATTACTTATTCTTTTCAAAATATCTGAATAGCTTTAATAACGGGGGACCATACATTTGCATGAGAATGAAATATACCATCTATATCAAGACTCCCGTGTTATTCCAATGCACATTTTGCTTCACCGGGCCGCCCTGGCTTGGTCACATTTGCAAGAGGGTTGTCACGAACCCGTAATAGGTACAAATTTAGTACTTTCTGTCAATCAAGTATGGTTTATTCTCTACATGTCAATCTTTCAATCATTAGCATAGTCCTTATAATAACGGTGGACCGCCTTGATGAGTAAATGACAGCAAACCAGTGAAAAATACCCCAAAACTCAGTCAGTGGAGCTCCGCCCGTACCGTCAATAGCGTCATTATCAATTGGATTAGTCGACCGTAGCGGACAATTCGATCGCTCATTGGATTAATATTATCACCCGGTAATACATTTATGTTGGACAATCGATTAATATAATGGTTTAGTACTGCATATCTCGGTTTAATCTTCACTAAGCGACTTTATGGCTGGAAAGGTCACGGTGAATTTGCCGTGGACATAAGTGCACTATGCTACCTATAATGTTTATATTTTGAGAGGTGAAAATGTGTCTTTGTTGACGCAATGTGGGCGCCCACTGGGAGAGGTGTCCGTTTTGTGTCAGTTCAGTGAGTCTAGATCGTAGGGGTGATCGGCTTCACCAACATAATTTAGGCAAACGGAACACTATATGCTATACACCAATCCGAGAAGCGTTTACTGTATTTGGCCCTCTATTGACGGCAACACAGATGTACCAGAGCGGGCGATTTAATTCGTAATTCAATACTCATGATTGTGTATTGAATATCACTGTTGTGTACAATTCGCGGGTACAATTCTGTCATGATAGCACATAATAAATAATGGATGGAACCCCCAACCTCGGGAGTCGGGACACCGCAGTTTTACATCGGGGATGGCGAAGTCGGATATGTTTATAGATTGCACCTGAACAGTAGCGTAGCCAGGATTTTGGTGTGAGCATTTGGTGAGGGGGCAAAGCTAATTTTAAAAGTTTCGTCCCCATTTGTCAATTTTTGTCCCATCTTTAGTAATTTAAGGACTCTTTACTCTTTGCCGTCCCCCCCTTTATGTTGGGGCACTCTGCCCCGCCCCCCCGCCCCTGGCCACACCACTGAATATAGCTATTGTAAACAACAACAACAAACAGGCACATCAGCCTTTTTTCAATTTTTTATCCATTAAATCAATCCGTGTGGTTTTCAGATGTACACCTATAAGGTGAACATTATTTAATACTGAAACGCAAAAACCGCATAGAATAGGTCTTAATAGTAGACCTACTTCGCAATTCCCAAGGTAAAAAGAGAAGAAGAAAAAAACCTCCTAAACTTTTTCTGGCGCGTTAAAAATGTGTCAATGTCAACGGTCAAAGAAATTATGTGTAAATGCCACCTCCTTAAATTGCTATCATTGTAAATATGTCGACAGCATATGTCTCCTACGTAGTGGATGAAACATACTTAGTGATTTATAATGCAAACTTAGGGAAAATGTTACCGCGGAAGTACATACAATCCGCCAAAAATGTCGCACACAGTAAAATATTTTGATTAAAACAAAGCTGATTCATGTAATATTATGTGCATCTGTCATGGACCCCTCATTAATTTGAGTGCGAGAGGCGCGAATACTCTTAAAACTGTGATCAGATACCTGAAAAATTTCCGTTGACAATCTCCGGAGCCACCTGCGGGTTGAGGGGGGGGGGTGGTGTCAAAAATTGTACGGGGATGTACCACGCAAACTTTCAGGTCCCCGCAGTCAGAACTCTTCCCCCAGTAAAACCGAAAATATGCTCTTTTTGCGGCAATTTTGCGCAAAATTTGTTGATTATTTTGACCGGCCTGCAATGCACTTCCTCCCCTCTCCCACAAGAAAAGAACATTTCTGGTGCCGCCACTCGTTGAGGACTTTGAATCTGTTACGAAATTGTAGTAGTTTATTTACACAAAGTATAACAGAAAACAATATCCATATAAATATTGCCATTTTGTTTTATCTGAAAGACGTCACTCATCTCTGTTTCGCCGGAACAATTTGGCAACCCTTCTATACAATAAGTTAACAGTCTTCATTTGTGGAATCGATATGGACAGACTATGAACTTTTCAAAAACATCCGTTCCACACGCATCGTAAATAATGGGACTACGTGATTTTATAGGTGTAATAGTGGCCGTTTACTAAAACTACATAAACCATGATAACTGTGATAACAGTGTCAAGTATTAGTACCCACACTGGATAATGAACCCCAAAATAGAAATTTCCTCCTTGATCTCATCTCATTTCGAGAGAAAACCTCATCAATTTTGGGATGAAGCCATATCTATCATTGTCTATTGCCAGTGTGTGTACCTGTTGACATTGGACTGAAAGGACAGAGGTTGCGATTTGCAAACGTACGTATCATACGTCCGTGTCAATTCAAAATCCCGTCACCAGGAGAGTGATTTTGCCATTGTGTGTATCTATTGACATGATTGATATTAGAGAGGTTGCGATTTCACGTACGTATCGTACGCCTGTGTGTCTATTCAAAATCACTCATTTTGAGTAGACGTACGGGCGTACGTACGATACGCACGTTTGGAAATCACAACCTCTCTGTTATGTTCCCAAAATTATATACAGCAGGGACAGTCCAATTTCCGATAATTTGTTCATAATTAGAAATTATGCATGCATGGGTTTCGTAGTTCCGAAAGTTTGCACTGATGGAAATCAATGTTTTTGCAATGATAATCATGCAGGACGCTAGTCAGTTGTTAAACAAGACCCACTCAGTTACTTAATTAGGCGCTTGAAACGATCGAATTCGGTGAAATTAGCAAAGTTTTTAGTTACACCTTTTCACTTCATAATTAATCTTCTCGGTCAAATGAAAGGCAATAATTTTCATTTCTTCGGTAAATGTCAAAAGAAACTTATAATACTTGGTACTGTATATTTATTTCAAAACCTGGTGTTAAACTTAGGTGTTAAATTTAAGCTTCTAGTGTAGGATTTTCGATTTTCACAGACTGCAACTTGCCCCGTTAGCTTTTTTTTTAAGTCAACGTATTTGCTTTTCAAAGTAACATAATTCGCTAACGAAAGATATTTCCCAACTTTCTAAAGCACATCATGTGGGGTATATGCCATAGTTTTGTCAGAATTTTGGTTTTTGATTGCACCATTTTTCAATTCCGACTACCAATTTGTTCAAAATCAACTCACGAATATACCCATGGATGGATGATTTTGCAAACCACATCGATTATTTCTGCTATTTATATTAGAAATGAAGTACTGGTTGGACATAATATATAGACCCACACGATGTGCCTTTCAGGCGAACTTCATTAGTTTGAAACGCAAAAAAAAAATTGAATTCCGAAAAAAGCTCACGGGCGAAGTTGAGGCCTGTAAAAATCAAAAATCTTACATTGAAAGACACAATTTCATGCCTAATTTTAACACAAAGATTTTTTTTAAAAGGTACAGGGTGTCCCAAAAAAAGAGGCCCCACATTGCGCCCTCTTTTTCTCCTATTTCTGAAACGTTGATTAAATATATTTTGGTATGTAAAGAAACCCTAAATCGTTAGCTTTAATAAACCAAAACAATTCTTTCAATCGGCTCACAATTTTTGAAGATATGCCCTCTTTAAGAAATGTACCCGTTTTTCACTCTGTCCACGGATGAGGTTTGGCTACATCAAAGATTTAAACAAAACACACGGTTAATGACATGGATAGATAATAGCATTAGTCTTGGGAAAGCATTCACTATAAGCGAGGATCACCAGCTAGCTTCAAACATCTTCGCAACTCCGCATTACTGCTGCATTCGCAAGTATCCGGCGCACAAGGCCTTAAGGATGGTACGCAACGCAATTAATGCAATGAGAACTAGGGCTGAAACATGTATTCGTCACGGAGGCAACCAGGTAGAGGGCCGAGCAGCACAGTAAATTCACTTCAAAAGAACCAAAGACAAACTAAACAGCCCTTTTCAGGGCTACCTTTTATTCCAAAAAGAGAAATTACTTATGCTGTCAATAAAAAGAAAGCAAGAAACGAGAAAAACATAAGTAATTGCAAGTATAGCAAAAGAAGTCCCATCCCACATCAATTTCGCCCAAATTAATGACACTTAACAAAATCCATAACCCATAAGCCCACCGGTAAAGCCCATTCCCTTAAATAAAGTTGTTATTTTATAAAGTTATCATCGAGGAATGTTTTATATTCATGCATGGTATATGCACTTTTTAATCTTTGAAGTAGCCAAACCTCCTCCGTGGACAGAGTGAAAAACGGATACATTTCTTTAAAAGGACATATCTTTAAAAGTTATGAGCCGATTGAAATAATTGTTTTGGTTTATTAAAGCTAACGATTGAAGGTTTCTTTACATACCAAGATATATTTGATCAACTTTTCAGAAATAGGAGAAAAAGAGGGCGCAATGTGGGGCCTCTTTTTTTTGGGACACCCTGTATATATCCAAGCACATTACTGAAGAAAAAAAAATATTGCTTTATATTTGACCGAGAAAATGAATTTCATAGCAAAAAGGTGTATCTCTGAATTGTGCTGATTTCCACATGTATCGATCGACTTTTAGCGTGACTATGCATAACAATAGAAGCTGGTCAGTAGCGTACTGAATGTAATGGGCTCTTGCAACCGCAATGGGCCACAATAATGCGTAATGCGCTACCACTGGATGAATAGCTTGTCGGCAAATCAAATCGGTATCAAAGGAACTATCCATCATATTAAAACCTCCCTGACTGTCAAAAATTGACTCTCATCTATAGTCACTGCCTCCTGTAAATAGAGACATTCCTTAGCATACTGGGCAACAAACCTCCGTTGCTTATTACCACCCGCCACCCAAGGAAAAGGCGCACAAAACAATAATACGGGCCTTAGTGTATATAATTGTAACAAATTTGCACTTGTAACCATGTAACATCCCAGCAAACACAAAACGTTTTCGACATCATTCGCAAAAGGTTATAAAAGGTTGTCAGAAAACGTTTAAATGTCGGGTTATATAAAAGGTATATTAAGGGTATAAAACGTTTTCATAACATTAAAAATCATTTTTGATAATCTACTGCTCAGCAAACAAAAATGTTTTACAGAAAACGTTTAAATGTCGGGTTATATAAAGGGTATAAAAACGTTTTAATAACATTTCAAAAACATTTTTGAAAACTTTATACAAAACATTCTAAACAGAATGTTATTTTGGGGTTGAAAAAATATTTTGTGAAAAATGTTTGCCCCAAATATTTGCAATAACGTTTTCATGACCTTTATATAACCCGACATTTAAATGTTATTAAAACGTTTTGAAAAAAACATTTTAAGAACATTTCTGTGTTTCCTGGGTGCAAATATTTTAACATAATGTTATGTTAATGTTGACACAATATTTGGCAACAAATGTTTGCAAAAATAGTTTTCAATAACATTTTTGAAAACATTAAAAAAATATTGTTGAAGTGTGTTTTCATACTAAACGTTTTAAAACGTTTTCATGACCTTTATATAACCCGGCATTTTAATGTTATTAAAACGTTTTTATGTAAACCAAAAGCCAAAATATAACTTATTAAAAACGTTTTAAAAACGTTTTTGTGTTTGCTGGGATACAATACAAAGTTAGATATTGCTTTCTTTCATTGCAAGTTCGAATCTCATCATACCCAATGTATAGCATGTTGATGGCCAACCATGACCCGACCGTGATTGGTAATCGGGTCCTCTTTCTTCCTCCACAAGAACCTGTTGCATGTAAAAGAATCGTGCAAATGGGGCAATAGAGCACAATTAATTATCAATAATGGAGCAATATAAAGCACAATTAATTATCAATAATTGTGATCTTATCATCAGAGCTGATTTATTCTAAATTTAGATGAGTGTTTCAACAGACTAAAGTGCGCTTGTTTAGTCAACTTTTACACACAGATTTTGGTTATACATGTATATTGCCCAATAGACTTAAAGATATCAGATTATTATCGTGCTAGATATCAAGGGTTCAAGCATTGCTAGTATCGGTCAAGTGCGCCTATCGCGTGTACCGCGTGGATCAAAAGTCATTTTCAATCTCATTGGAAAAAAAACCTCTTTAACTGAGCTTGTTACCATATCTTATTTGAACAAGTTCTGGTTGATCAAATAAGATATGGTAGTGCATCCAAACTTATAAATGACTAAAGAAACGTTTCAGTCAGCATTGTAAATTGTTTGTTGCAAAATTATTTCTGAATGAATCTTTCTTCATTGCATAAATAATAGGTCTACATCATATGGAAAGGTTTCTATACAAAAACGATTATCTTATAAACCATCATGCGCACAGTTTCCACGTCGATACACCTGAGCACACATTTTTCTCCAAGAGCTTCCAAGCAGAGAACAACAAGCAGTGAATGTCTCCACCACAGTCTTTGATTACACTACACGGTTGAGTGCTTAGCAATGTGAGAGCTGTGGAGCTTCTAGCTGAAAAATGGGCCTGATTGTTTTTTGTCGAAACCTCAAGTGTTTCCTTCATCCAATCAGATTTTTTTTATATCAAACGAAAGCTAACACTTCCTTCTAAAAACACCTTTAGTCACTAGGTCAACAGATAACGCAATTCAATGTTATAGCAAGGCGAATGTGGTAAATCTGTTGAAAACTACCTATCCAATTACATTTTTTGACCAGAATGTAGGTTTTAAAAGTCAAAACCTCAAGTGTTCCTTACAATATTTGTCAAATTTTATGTCATTAAATGAAAAAGCACACTTATATTGTCCATACACTAGAGTCACTAGAATGAGCAATGGCCAATTCTCTTTAAATTGCACATCTTGTGCAAAATGTTACTATTTTCGCCTGGTTTGTCATACGGTTGTAAATTCAATGAACTATGACTTTGCTAAAAGAGCGCTTACAAATAATGATATGGTAATTCAATACAAAGCGATATTATATTAATATTATTATATATGTACCAAAGTCTAAATATGGATCGGCGAGTGCATTTAATTTATTTAAATGAATGCCTAAAATCAGGTCTGATGAACTGTTGTTTATATCAGTGTAGACGGTGCCCACATTATCTAGATAATTTGGACAGGTCAGCTTTATAGTTCAACTCTCCACATTATCTAGATAATTGGTCAATTCATCTGAGTTGAATTGGAGTGTATAGTCGTCGTCGTCGTCGAGCATGCCGGCCCTGCAGCCTTGATGTTTTTGTTGATATTTTGTTGTTTTTGAAAACATCAAGGCCGCAGGGCCGACAGGCCCGAGGCCGGCGACTCCCATACGACGACTTAAAACTCCAAGTGGGGCCCAATATAAGGGCCAGCAGGACAAGAAAGCAAGAGTAACCTTAATGTAAACAGTAACCGTAATGTAAGTTGACACTACAGAATATATATTCTACTTTTAATATTAATGTTTTAAAGAGGAACAAACGTTGGCCTGGTCAACTGGCCAGTTGGTAGGCGACCTTGTCCTTATAGATCACACTCCTGTATACTTGTATACATGTCTGGACTTAGGTGGTGTCTGGACTGACATGCCCTGGGCCACATAACTCAATTATGTAGTTCATTATTCCAGATGTGCTTGTTCCTCTTTAAGCTTTTGTCCATTAATTTCCTTCATTCTTCAAGCCCTGCTCTCTATCGGGGGCTAATTTATAGTTTAAGCTTGTTGGAAATCCATATTTCTCGGTTAATGGTTCTTTGTAGCCCTGCGGGCAAACTAGATAATTATCTTGCCAAACTGTGGCACTAAACCGCTTCCGTACTAAATACCGGTACCTTATAAAACTTAAGCTTCATCAACATGATCAAATATAATTTACAAGCATGTAACAATATAGAATGCTGACTGGGATCAGACCTTTTTTCAGGATATTCTTGTTCATATGAATGGAAATTTTCATTGTGAGACGATCTCAGATTCCGGATTACGATCGATTCCGATCACCTCCGATCCTATCATAACAGGTCATTGCCGAGTTGTTCCGATCCATTCATATTCAGTTCGAACTAGTTATTGATCTAAAGAGTTTCAAATCAAGACGAAAAAAAATGCAAACCAAGGATGCAAAAGCGTTCTAACAATCTCCGCTATTCACACATCTAAATATTATTTACATGGAAATTTCGTGACTTCTCTCTAGTCCGAAGGGTCGCTAGTCCGAAGGTTCTCTAGTCCGAAGGCCGGGTCGCTAGTTCGAAAATCAAATTCAGTTCGCTAATCCGAAGAATTTTGGCTGGGAACGACCACTGTAGCGAGACAAAACATGACATTTTGGGGTCATTCGGGGTCAAATCGCCATAGATGTTGCAGGTTCATGAATTTTGGGTGGGAACGACCACAGTAGGGAGACAAAACATGGCATTTTGGGGTCATTCGAGGTCAAATCACCATAGATGTTTTAGGTATGAAGTTCAGGGGAACGACCTCTGAAGCAAGACAAACAAAGTCAAGGTCATTTTGGGGTCATTCTGAGTCAAATCGTCAGAGATTGTTACAGGTTTAGGAATTTTGGTGTGAACGACTGCCGGAGCAAGACAAAAAATGTCAAAGTCATTTTGGGATCATCCGGTTTCAAAATAAATGTCGTGTTTTCAGAAATTCAACCGACAATGAAGCTAAACTGTTAACTTCCCCCAACCATCCAAACATGGAGTTCTTCTGTTTTTACCAACCGCGAAAGCCGGGTGGCCGCCTAGATAAGATTATTCGTCTAGGCTCAAGGATTCCCTAAAGGATTTAAAAACGGGGGTGAAAATAAGACAGCACAAAATAATAATACGATTTAGGGTTAGGGAAATGGTTATGGTATGGTTGTGTTTTTATTGGGACACTCTATAATGGTTTAAACGTTGTTATCCGATTCCTTAAGGATCTGATAGCAACGTTTGGACAGTATTTTTTGTGGGACATGAGAGCACATCAGACATCGAATTGCATTCTGAATACGAAGAATGTCCTTCACATATTAAATAATTTTGATTTTTTGAAATTCGAGATATAATATGCGCTGAACATTTTTTTTAACAGATTAAAAATAAAAAAGCCCTGTTAAAGTCCTGTTCTTACGGGCGAACGGATCTTTCACTGTAAAAGTCATAGAACACTTGAGAAAGGCAACAGCTAGGATTGCCGAAACTGTATGGAAAAAAAGTGAGTTTTTCTATTGGAATTTCTACTATGAAAATTTTGTAATCTAATAAAATGTAACTTGACACTATAGTGTTCTGTCTCTGTTTCCAAGATTAGTAATAAAAAGATGTCTGCATATCCATACTAAAAGTTGCCTTAAATAGTGTCTCCTTAGCTAGCACTATCACAAAAAGGAAACATTGTTACATTAATATTTGATTTTGAAAAATACGACAACATTTTCAATACTTAGAACACATATGTAACACCTTTTGAACACTTGACACGTGTTCTTATTTCCTTATGTCTTTCTTTGTTTCATTTGAACACTGGTGTTCTTGTAGTTTGAACACTGATGTTCTGAAATATTTTAGAACACTTATTACACATGTGTCATGTGTTCAAATGTGTCATGTGTTAAAAAACCGTTACATTAATGAACGCGTTCCATGTGTTCTGGCCAATTTACAGTGTTCAAGTAGGGTTGGTAGGTCGGTCGGGCGTGTTTTTTGTGTTTTTCAAATGACCCCCAAATCACCAAAATCGCTAAATATTTGCAATTTGGGGAAATATCAAAACAATTTTGTTCCTGATATTTTCGAAATTTGGGTCGGCATTCATTTGTCTGAAGAAAAATGTGTTTCCCAAGTCTTGTACGGGCCGTAGAACAGGGAAAAAAAAAGTGTGCTGAAAAAGTGTAACACATCGCTTTTTTGCAAAATGTTTGAGCGATCCCAGCAAACACAAAAACGTTTTTGCAACGTTTTAAAGAGGTTATATTCTGGGTTTGGTTGAGATAAAAACGTTTTAATAACTTTAATTGTCGGTTTATATAAAGGTTAAGAAAACGTTTTTAAACGTTTGTATGGAACACACTACAGCAATATTTTTAAAATGTTTTAAAAATGTTATTGTGAAATATTTTTTGCAAACATTTTGTCAACACTTAAATATTATGTTAGAATATTTGCAGTAGGTTATCAACGAATGTTTTTGAATGTTATGACAACATTTTATACCCTTTATGTGCCCTTTATATAACCCGACATTTAAACGTTTTTGGCAACGTTTTCTAACGTTTTGCGAATGATGTTTAAACATTTAGTGTTTTTGCTGGGGACAAACCTTTTTTTGGGCTTATGCTAAACCGATGCTGTTGGGCCATTTGCATTTTGATAGGGAAGATAGGGATATTTATATTTTTTTACTTTCCGTCGTCTAGCTATCGGGGTTAAAACACACATTTAAAAAAAAAAGATTTGAACCGACACAAATATTTAAAAACAAAATCATATTTATTGATAGTTCATTACATGAATTCATCAAAAAAGGTACAAAACAGCTAGAAATGTACACAAAAAAACATGTACAAAAAATATTTTAGTATAAAAAATTATTATGTTATATCATCATGCATAGATAGATACGCATTTTGTATCTTGGTCAAAGAATTCCAAAGGCACCTACATATTTACGGTGTTGGTATAATGGTATTGAATAAATAGAAATAAGTCCATTCAAGGTAGCGTAAGTTTTCAGTAGAATTATATACTTGTGATATAACATTAATATTTCAGGTTGATTTCAGGTACAGTAATAATGTACAGACAAATAACATAACAAACAATATAATTATAGGCGCAAGTGCATCCAAAACATACTCTAAAGGAATTTGGCACTTTTTAATACATTACAAATTCCTGCAATATTTTCAAAAACTGTCCCTCAAATTCGGTGTGTTTTATAATAATATATCATATGCTTCATACAAAGTTTCACAATAAAAATCCAATTAGGGATGAAATCAAAACTCGACCGCCGGTTGACCGGTGGTCGAACCGTGTTCCATTGTTAACAATAATAACCGGCTCCAACCGGACGGAACCGCCCGGAACCGGCGGTCGACCGCCGATCAAGTTTTGATTTCATCCCTTAGTGCTTTGCTATGTGGTTATTATAGTCAATACATATCATCAAATTATTATTCCACTAACAATAAAAAATAATATTATGAGATAAAAGCAACACGAGACTAGCTGTTGTTGAAATACAAATAACAGGTCCCCCGTGATTCGAACTCGACACCTTCTGAACTCACGGTATTGGTCATCATCAACATGACCAATGAGTATTGGATTTTAATATTTGAGTCAAACTGACTCACTGCATTTTATTGTTGCATACGTTGTTAATGGTTCGAGTTCTTTTTTATATTGTTAGTCTGTATCGTAATACACACTCACATCCACGCCGCACCCACCCCTCCCCACACACACCCACACATTATAAACACTTTTTGAATACGGGTACTGGGTTATTTAGACGTGTATTTGTCAGTTCATGGAATGAAAATTTAAGAGAACTTATGTCGCATAAAATAATAACTAATTCAAGTGATTTCGTTTATTTTGGAGCACTTTTGTCATAATTAGGGCCTAACTAATTTTATTTTGGATTTTCAGTATAAAATGAACAAAAATTATATACCGTATACAAAGAAAACGCAATGCCCAAATATAGTGGTCTGAGATTCTTATCAGACGCCCTGGGGGAGGGACACATCATAAATATTTGGTGGGTATATGCTCCCCCGGAATTTGGAGCTTGTGGGTCTTTGGAGCTGACGGCGTACTGGTAAAAGAGGGTCTTTTGGATCAAAATCAACCTCTTTCTTGGATTTCTGGTTGACAATCGTCTGACAAAACTCAAAATGTGTGAAATGAGCAATTTAGTGGTCTTTTAGAGTTGAAATTATAAAAATCAAGGGTCTTTCAGTGTTCTCTTTTGGTCAAAATTCCGGGTGTTTGGGAGCTGCGTGGTCCAAAAACAGCTGGGTCTTTCCGGGTGAGCATATCCGTACGGTCATTTATGTTGAGTACCCCCTTCCCAGGTCAGAAACAAGGTCACATATTATAATATGAAGTCATGTAAAGAGGTCCAATATTAAACAGCTACAAGTACATAGCATTGGTTATATTAACCGCCTTTTGCATTATGTTGAATACTTAATACTGCACCGAGATATAATCTACAAGCAACAGAATACATTGGTTTATATACAGGATATTTCTATATAACCACTTCGTGAAATGTAATTGTCACAATAAATAAAACAAATGGATAAATCCCCATGATATGAATACATGCTGGTAATTTGTTAAAATGTTCCTTTAGGCCTACATTCATTATATAGGCCTACAATTATATTATCAAAACAAATAAATTGCCCAGACAAATTGTAACATACCCGGTTAACCCTCTGATCACTACCTGTCGATCTAACATTGCCTCTGATTGGTCAATTACATGATATCTTCATTTTAACCACCAATCAGATTGGAGCTTTGTAAATCATTCACTCCATTTTTTTGCGTGGTGAAATTATTCTAATAATGTTGCTGATTGGTCCAATTGATAATGAAAACTTCTTTTTGGCCAATCGGCAGGTAGTTCTCATGGGTTGATACGTTATAGTTTTAAAGTGCAGTGTTCCAAGAAAACCAGCCACCCAATATCATATCATAGACGTCACATAGTGATTTTGATGTTTTCGTGCAAACATTTTTGGACAAAGCTTTTGATGGTGTTAACAATTGTTAATTTATGTCCACACCCTGATGTTTTCATTTTACCCGACTGTCATTTCTGAAAAGGGACGTGAGTTGAGACATTTGGGTAGAAAATGCATTTTTTATGGGGTTTTAAAAACAATTTATAATAAAAAAATTCGATATTAACATAGCTGTAACTCAAATTTAATAATTATGTGTAGAATTACATGTCACAAACATATATATTCACTACCTGTTAACCAAAAATAACAATATTTGAGGGAAAATGCATAATTTTTGTGATTTTGCCCACTTCTGACTAAGAATAGTTTTAAAAAATTGAACACCATTAGAAGCTTTGTCCAAAAATTTCAATTTCACGTACAAATTGAGAGCTCCCTCCTCTGAAAATCCGAACAAGAATTAAGGTTCTGTGTCCTTATTTGATGGTGGGATTTTTACGGGAGGGCCCTTTTAGTTTGTGTCTAAAAAGTTATGCCAAGGAAGCACATGTATATGCACCGCGCCATTAGGCGAATATTTACGGTATTGTGACACAACTTAGTCAGCTATAAATTATATGTCTAATTTTCGCGATCTACTTCATTGCAGTATTATATGTGGCTATTCCTATGGCCAAAATGCCACACTATGTCTTACTTTGTTTTGACTCTAATTAATGTCATCTTTTTTCACAAGGGTCCTCAAAGTCATTAAAGAGAACACGATAATTATTGTTTTTCAAAATGATGCGCATAGTCTTACCTCGTTTTCCTTTTTACTTTGTCATAATATTTAGAATTGACTTTTTCGGTAAATCCCATTATTTTGCGTTAGACCCCGGATGTTGTCATTTGACGTCACTCCGACTTGCAATGCGCAGTAGTGATGTTCGCTGAACGATGTGCGCATCAGTCGGCGTGACGTCAAATGACGAGGACGACATCTGGGGTCTAACCGCAAAAAATTATGGGATTTACCGAAAAGGTCAATCCTAATTGCAAAAATCAATATGGGATAGGCATTGGTAATGTGATACGACCTTTTGCAATTCAGGTCGTTTGTTATGATGACAAACAATAAGATCGGGCCTTTTCAATTTGAATGTTGAATGGTTCCTTGAAAATTAGGGTGTCTAATAATATTCAAATTCGTATTTGTACATGACAATGTAATATTAAAGCTTGTGGTGTACTAATGAGGTAGGTAGGTGTCAAACCGAATTACCTCCATTAAAATTATAATAGAAAAACTAATAGACTTTTTGTATCTTGCATACACAGTACCTAGTACTTGAAAATCGTTTCTTAATTACTTAAAAACTAAATAAACGTTAAACTGAAAAATACGTTTTTTTGTACTGTTTCTATTATATTATTAAAAATATTTGAACAATTTCAGTAACCGACTGCTCATTGCCAGAAGTGGGTAAGTGCAATAGGTGCCCTGTGAACATTAGGTAATTTACACACAGTATGTTGTACTCATCTACACATGGCAGCTACACCACTTGCCCACTTCTGGCACTGAGCAATTGAAACATACTTGATACTTTTATATGCTTCTGGCTATGAAAACATTTTGTTCCTTGTCCTTTGTACCTTGTATCAAACTTAGAAGTTCTCACTCTTGGGCTATTTCAAGTAATATAAACGCTAGAGTACTGTCCCTTCAGTCGCACAAAAATGCGAGGCTTCGGTATTGCAGCATATAAAACGTTAACGGGTACTACGCTACGCTATAACTTAAGCAGTCGCTGAACACGACTGGTTTACTTTTAAGAATTGTCATGATAAAATCCAACTCCAAAAAAGAAAGAAAAAAACAACCAAAAAAAAACAACAACATACATACATAATTATTGCACTTGTTCATCTAGTTTAACAACTTGTTATTCAATAATCTGCTGCAAGCATACAGGGTGGAATCAAATACCGTAAAACTTCGTCTATAAGCATATAGAGTGCTTTTGATGAAAGCTAAATTAATCCAGGCGCCATTATGGAATTTGAGCAAATAAATTACAGATCTAAGCTTATACAAACAAATATTAGTGTAAGACTAATCTATTGTCTTGGCATATTTACGCATGCATCGTATTAATTTAGCTTTTATCGAAAACACTATATATGCTTGTATAGACAAGGTTCTACGGTATGATTTTTAAGCCACCCTGGGCTGTAGGCCAATATTGGATAATAGCTGTTGAAACTTAGCTATTTGTAAGATTTTTTAAAATAAATAAGCTCTGGCTGTTGTGGCCAAGTATTTACATATTAAATACATTTTTATACATAATGTTGAGGTGGGTTTGTAAGATCAGATAAGATGCATTTTGACACAAAATAATATATTTTAGTGCAAAAATACTAAAAAACGAAATATACACTATTTGGTGTAAACTTTGGTAGACAAAGTGGCATCATGATCGTAGAAAAAAGCACCATTGACATAATTGTTACCAAACTATCGCAAGTAATGGCCATGGAAGGTTAAAGGGCATCCCACATCCCCTGGTATCTCTGCTCTGGCAACTTCGGTGAAGGTTTTAGCATCAAGAACCAACAAGAATGCGCATCCGGTCTTGGCATTAATCACGTTGGACATCAGTACACCTGTGATATAAATAAAAATAATTAGAAGTTGAAGTTATATGTTCAAAAATATTAGACCGTAAACATATAAAGGTAATCCGGGTTAGCACAAACAAACAAACAAGATCCTTACTGCTATAGACTCGAACCCATGTCTGCATATTAGCAGTTCATGGTAGTCGGTAGTGAGTTTCTCCCATTAGGCGCCCATTCCTTTTTAAAGGAATTTTTATTTATGCGGTGTTCATCGTGCCGCTCATCATTTAGGATGATTTTACAAGTAACAAACTGTACATAGACGAGATACATATGTTGGTGTTTAAATAATCTGGAATGTATTCTCTTCGATAATAATAAACATAAACAAAATAAACAACCAGAAATTATACTCCAGTGAACAACGAGTGCATGTTCTTAGTCATCCAGTAGTTTTAAAGAGAGTTTTGGAATTAAATCAAATACCGAAACTTACTTTTTGCAACTATGCGACAGTGTGTCTAGTACCACCAGATTTCATCAGGCAACTGACCCGCTGGACTGGTTACGTGATAGATGGCTAGGTCCAGCGGGTCAGTTACCTGAAGAAATCTGGCGGTACCAGACGCAACGTAGCAAAGTTGCAAAATGTAAGTTCCAGTATTTGATTTAATTCCAAAACTCTCTTTAAAACTACTGGATGACTAAGAACATTCACTCATTAAATAAAATAAATTCACTGGAGCATATTTTGGTTACATTTGAAACTACTTTAAAATACGGAATAAACACTACTATAGATTTATCTTAAAAGTATCTTGTACATAAAAATATTTGAATATTAAATAATGTAGGCCTTGTAAGGGTTTTCTCAATCTTATGAATGGGAAATAACTTATTAGCATGGTGGTAACATAGAAGAAGAAAAGTGGGGACGACTTCATTAATGAATAGCCACAAAAGACGTACTTCACTAAGGGAGCGATCGTTATTTACGGCAGGGGGGGGGAATGGGTGTTTTGGCAAAAATATCGACAACAAATTTCACGTTCCCCCTCGCGTCCGCTCAAAATTTTCGCGTTCCCCTTGTTTTCCCAATTTTCTCCATTTAAAATTTAACAATCCCCCTCCTGGTTCAGCTAAAAATTTCAGGTTCCCCTCAAGATCACAAAAAATTTCGTGTTCCCCTAAATTAACCCATTCCCCCCCCCCTGCCATAAATAACGATCGCTCCCTAATCAATTCAAAACAATATGTTATGAACGGCAATTTATGTATAGGTTTCGTGTCATTCATGTCATTTGTTTGCTTTTAATCGCCTACTAATGCCGAACATTTATCTTGTTGAATTTGTTAACAAACTTGATTATAGTGTATATTGTCTTACCATCATCTTCATCCACCGCATCCGGAGCTTCAACAAACACGGGTTCGGACGGGAAACAGTCAGGTTCTGTCCATCGTACTGTTTTCTTTGTGTGGATGTCAGCCTTCACGATCTGAAAAAAGGTCCCAAAAAGGTCACGGGATGAACATTATAACCTTGCCTCATACAAGTATAGAAAACCTTAAACATACCTCAGAATATCGTGAAGAGGCGTGATCATCATGTGTGGAAAGTTTAAACGAAAATCACATTCATATAACATAAAGGCCTCTAGAATATTTTCATATACATGTATTTTCCTCACTTAACATGCTTAATATGTGCAAAAACGATCTATTCCTAGACATTAATACTAGAGGCACTCATCTTAATCTTCATGATTCCAAACGGCTTCCACATGCTATAATTTAAGCACTTTGGATGTTTTGATAGATTGAAATAAGTTCCATTAAGAGGGAATTTATATAAATAGAGAGCCCAGGGGATCATCAATGTTTAAAGGTGTGTCGGAAACTTTTATCATTACTTACAGTGTTCATGAACTCGCCTGGGTTGTTGCTTGTGTTGCCATACGCATAGCGATATCTTTTGCCGTTGACTCTGTCGTAATTTATTTGAGGCATGTCAAACCCTGAAATATACAAAAATATACAAACCATCAATCTACATTGCTATTCACCATCAATATCATCCCACCGCTTTTATAGCAATTGAAAATGAATCTATAGAATCGGGTAATTATTTTCTCTTGCTTTTCATTTTCTGATTTTGTATTTTTATAACGGTTTTATGTCTTCTGGAATGGGAGTGTTTCAGTATAGTGTTGGGCAATACAAGGAAAGATATTTGACAAAACTAGTAATATCTCGGAATCAATGCTGTTGACCATGTTGACTAATGACTCACGTTGCTAAACCACATACTATTTGTGTCAGAACATAGAGTAAATAATTCAACCATATCAAAATTGGACACATTCATTGACACATAATTATGAAAACAAGTACCACGCTTTTTCAAAAGAATATTTTGTATTGCAGAATGGTGAATAAAGCACAATCAAAGATCGTTGTACTTTGAACATTTGGAGTACTTATGATCCATAATAATATCGTTTAGATCGTTTGGGCACACGTGTATTTATTGACTCTTCTCTTCAATTTATCAAAGGTTCTTTGCCAAATTATCTTAATTATTGTATGCATTTATTTACACGTACTATTTTAAGTGTTCTTAAGCACACCGTTAACAAACAGATTTAATATTGTGTCGGCAAATGTAGTTATTGCAACACTTATAATTTGAATGATAATACAGCATGATACAGTTGACACTAAATCATCGAGATCAAATTTACCTACATACAAACATGATAACATCCTGTATCCTATTTAAAAAAATCCATTTCATATCCTGAATCCTATAGTAAAATAGCCCGCTAAAGAAAACGTCGACGAAGAGTAATCTGGCCATGCATATTTTGTCATACATATTTCTCACAGGTGATTTACCTGTAGTTGTGAGGTAACCGAACTTGGTAGACTAAACAGGTTTGCTTCACCAATCATAATTATTGGATAATATTTATTCTAGCCAGAGACAATCCTATAAATTTGATTTTTCATCGGAAGTAAACGTTTAAACACCAAATCGTGTAACAAATTGTGGCATAAACAGCTTGTCATAAAATAGTCATTTTTGGTTTTTGTGTTTCTCCAACAGCTGCTTCATTAATAATAAAAAAAAGTGCAACAAATTAAGCATTCTTTTTTAATTTTCATTTTTGATAACACTTTTGAGATATAAATAGACTAAATTGATACAGCGGAAGTTTGAATATCAGACATTTGCAGCTGAAAAGCAGGTGGTTTGAGGATGACATTATTTGAAACATGACTAAATGGGCCAATTTGGGAGTGGTGTATCACCTGTTGAAGTTTTTTTGTTTGTTTTTTAAATGGATAATGATAACTGTTATTACAATATATTTTATGCTCCAAACAAAAATGGTATTGACTTTCACATATTATTAGCATACTTAAAAAACGCACCTGGTAATACAAATACCGTAAAAACTCGATAGTTAGCATATGAAAACATGAAATTGTACCAAAGTCCGGCGCTTTACCAACTGGGTTAATGGGGTTGAGACACATATTTGCATTGAGTAATGGTAGTAATTCATTTTTCAAAATTTCCCACTTTGGCCTGAGCGGATCAAATTGGGTCACATATATACTTTCCAAAAAAGGCTAAAATTGCCTGAATGTAGGATTAAATCTAGTCACTTAGGGCCAGTTTCCCGAAGCATGGCTAGTTGTCAGGCTTCCTAGTATGATATACCAGTGCCTAAAATTTCACATTGTACATCACCTAGAAAGATAAATCAATCAAAATGTATCCACATTGGTAGGGATAGCCTGATGGCTTAGGAAGCCTGACCAAGCTTCGAGAAATCGAACCTTAGGGGTTTCCCCGGGATACGAAGCGTGAGAATAGTAACGGGTAGAGATGGACTCCATAGGCATCTATTAAAATGAGTGAAACACACTGGGTGTGTGACCACATGGGTTTTCGATTTGCACTTAAGTGCTTCTGCATGGCTTGGTATAGTTGGCTTCGAATATACTTAGCAAACTTATCATTTTCTACCAATCCCTACTATTACTCTTTTCCTGGGATTTGTCTATTTTGTTAATTTAAGAAGTTTCAAATAAACCTATTCGGTATTAAAGGTCCAAAATGTATTTGACAAATATAATTTTATTTTGGTTCATACTTGACTGAAAGTTATCTTTGTTAAATGAGTTTAATGCAAACGTAACTTACCAACATCAGATATGACTTCATCTTGGAGGAATACTGTGCCATCATCTTGTAACACTGCTGTTGCTTTGGAATACTCTAAACTGACCAGGTTGACGCCCTTTGGTGTACGCTGTAAAGATAGATATTTTGGTGGTAAATATCGAACATATAACTACAATTTTTAAGTATCGCTACATTTTAAGTATTGCTACATTTTTAATCAAACCATATGTATACATTTAACATTTTGTTCATGAAGGTGAATTTCTTCTTCCTCTTTTTAGAATACAAAATGTTAAAGAGGAAGCCCCACCAGAGCAGTTCTTCTGGGGTGAACCAAACCTGCCTGGTTATCAAATTAATTAATGACAAGGTTATCTCTGAATTTGACAGGTGCTAATTGATGTTTTAATGTTATTGCATCAATAATAAACTTACAAAATGTACACTTAACTAACCTTGTCTACATCAAGTGGAAGAACAAATCTTTTCACTACCGGTCTTGGAAATGACCTCTTGCCTTCTTGATCCCCATGTCTCAAATAGTCCAAGTAAAATTTCTTGATAAGTTCATCGTTATGATAACAACAGATATCAAATACAATATGTCCTTCATCTTCATATGAGTTGACGATATGCATACCAAACAATGCACCTGATGCAAATTTGATTGGTAACACATCGCCCGTCCTCTTATTTACTACGTGAAAGAGGGATTTTTCATTTGGTTCGTATTCGAGGCAAGAACATACGGCGGTTTTGGTCATGGCTGAGCCTGCTAGTTTCATTACATTAATGTATAGAGTTTGTTCAAGAAACACAAAGTAGTTTTTTGTCATTCCAAAACTGTGAAAGTACGAAGGGCGGGTCATATATCTTGCAGGAATGTTTCCGATGATTTTAGCTGATTTTCGTGGATTTCCTGTATGGATGGTAACAAAAAAAATTACATCAAGATTAAAATAGACCTGTTCAGTGGATAGAAGCATAGTGATTTACAATAAATTATTATTAATAAATTATTATTAATAAATGGCGGATCATATACTAGTCTACCTGTAACTCAGACACTATAATTAACTTAAAATATTCCCATTTCATATTTTAGTATTGGTTTAGGCTCTAATCAAAAATCGTCTTGGTAAGCATAGTAATCTGTAGTCAGACAATCCTAAAAGTGCAACTGTATTACATATATCGCTTTTTAATCCTGTGGGTATTCGTTGCTAATGATTTGTAATTTGCACGACAAATTAAATGATTGGTATTGGTATTACAACAAGTGAATCCTAGTCGCCATTTAAAAATACGTCTTTATAAAATTTCCTGTTTTAACCAGGAAGGTCGCGAAACTTAATTGTCATTTTTCTAATAGACATCAAGACAATAATTCAGAGCCGGATTTTTCAATCAGAAGGTCTTTTAAGTAAGTTGACCATTGTGTAAATTATTCTTTACTATAAAACCATTGCTATACCAAACGTGTTATAAAAATACTATTACAGAATTAACTTTATTTACCTGGTTTGGTCTCTGGGTCGAACCTAATGATGGTATATTTTGTTCCACAAACATATGAAGTGCCGATATTGTAAGTGTAGCCATCGTCATCTACTTGGGCATGCGCAGTTGCTGTCATTGTTCCAAATGCCCAAAACAGATCCATCTAAAAATGGATGATATAAATGGTAAAAATAATAATAAATAACAAGAAATGAGCAAACAAATAAAATAATCTTAGTAAAGGAAACAAAACATAAACATACACTGCAGATAATTTCTTAATATATATTATTAGTATAAAAGCAAACAAACGAATCATAACAAGTTACCGTGAGTATTTGACTTTGTCCATCCAGGTTTTTGAGGAATATTTTTGTACAAGAAAGATGTTTGGATAAATGTTTCCAAAGAAGACGATAAAAAAATCAGTATGCATCAGATGTGTTCAATGTAACAGATTTTGAACATAGCGGACGTGTTCTGGAACGAAGGTGGTATTACACCCCCTGATAAATTTGTGACTATTTTTGTATTTTTCTCAAAAAATAATAACACACTGGTAACAAAGGTTCTGTATATTATAGGGGCAAGGAATCCAGTTACTATACTGGAATTTCAGTGACTCAAGACAAGCGGTACGTTATTTATGATAAGAAAAGAGGTACCGCTAGAATGTACCTCATTTCATAAGATATATAATGAACCACTTGTCTTGAATCACTGAAATTTCAGTGAAGTAATTGGATTCCTTGCGCCTATATATGCATAACTTTTCCAGTGTGTAGTTATTTTTTGAGCAAAATGCATAATTAGTCACAAAATTTATCAGGGGGGTGTAATACCAACTTAAGTTTGTCAAATTTGTCCAGATTGAAACATTTAAAAAAAAATTATATATTTTATTTTTTGACTGTTTTCAATATCAGTATTTTCTTATTGGTTTTAAGTAGGGCTTGGATGATATTATTTATTTACCTTGTCTGAATTTTCTGAGGTGAGATCCTTTGGGTTTATCCGCCTTGGACATGAGGTTTCTGACGTTGTGTAAAGATCCTCTCCAATCTTGAAGAAGTTGATGAGGTTATTATCGGTGATATTTAACGGTAGAAAATGTGATGCAAATCTTTCCAGAATACTCTTACAAGGATCGGGCATTCCTACTGTACCAAATTCCGTCATAATGATTCTATTGTACTTCATTGCTCTTCTATAGGCGTCACTCCGTAGAAATCTATTTTGATAGGTAACTTTGCCATTGTCAAAAGTGAAGCGGTGCATCAAGGCTAGTCCGTCAAACCAGTGGTTATACGACGATTCACCAACTTCAAATTTGCCGGGGCCATTCCTTATAAGTGTGCCCGAAAGCCATCTTGGCAGTTCTCCTCAATAAAAGACAAAAAGAACCACAAAACATGATTTGATTAAGGTCGCGAGCGACTTTCACCACACCTGGCAGACACAATTGTACTTTTTCAATAATAGTACCACAAAACACCAAAGAGCAACCACGTAATCAGATCTTCCGTACGTAGTATTAATTTGCACATCATTTTGAAGAAATCAAATAATGTTTACTCTTTATTATATACCGAATTATGTGGTTTTTGTAATTCATTTTTCAACATGGCGTGCATTAAGTTTCCCGTCAATTTGCATGCAGTTCACCACTGACTATTGCCTTAAACATTTTCTTTGTTCAAATATTTATATCTTTCGTTTTGTTATATAATTATAAGTCAGCTGAATAAATCTTTAAAAAAATCTAGATTAATCTTTATCAAAATAAGTATTTTATTAATATTATATTATAATATTAATTCTGTAATGAGATAATGAGAATAAGTCAATTAGAAATTAGAAATTACCCAACACCTGCAAAATCAAAATATTTGACCCAAATTTACGGACAAATGTAAACGTAGTTAGCCAGAAGCAGAAGTGAAAGTTAATGGGGATTATCAAAAGCAATTACCATCAAATGCGTTCTTTGATGCTTGCTTTATTGGTCACACAAGTAAATTGGACATCAAATACTGCGTCTTGTTGTGGGTAACTATCTAACTTTTATATAGAAAAACGTGCAAGCAAAATGTAAATATTCAGATTTTTTAGGCCAAACACAAACATTTCCCTCGATTTTTTTATCTTTTTTCAAGTCTTTCAAGTGAAAACAATAACCCCAAAAAACTGACCATGACGCTAAACGTGGTTTTTGGCTATCGGAAAGGAAAGAAGAAATAAAAAAGGAGAAAAGATGAACAAAGAAGTTACTTGGCAGCGCCGGGATTCGAACCCGAGACCCATTGGGTGCCTCGTACTGACTGGCCACTGGGTTTCGCTGGTCCGGCCAGCGATTCCCGGTATATGACTAGGCTGATCATACTGATTGCGTCATGGCATCACGTGGAATGCATGCATGCGCAGTGGTTTTCTTTGTAAGATTTTTTATAGGCTTTGATAGAGTTAGGGTTATTAAACCAACATCAAATGTCATTTTCTCAATGCACTAGAATCGGATGTATAATACTGCACAATGCTTCCCCAAAACGAAACAAGTTTCAAATGGACCACATAGCACCTATTTGACCCCATTCCACCGACTTTGGCAGCTAAGGCGTTGGTTTAAAAATCAAATTATGCCCAAATTTCTTGTTTAATTTGCCTTTCTTATGTATTTTATGTTTTGAAAAGATTTTGCTTATGACCTCTAGCTGGTTGCTTACTGGACAACAGGTGTTGGTTAGTATTGTAACATTCGAATGACGCCCAGTTAATACACCATCAGGCTGGCACCTAAACTGCCACAGCAAGACAAAAAGCTATGAAAAACCCTGTGACAAACGGGACGTGGTCTAATTCTCTTAACTTAAACTGTTAAACGTCAGAGGTAACCAAATATCCGTGATCTCTGGAGGTAATTCGCGGTCAAAATTCCCTCTCAAGTTACCGGTGAAACATTAAAAAAGAATGATTTTTTCCCCATTAGAATAAAGCGGGTATAAATAGAGAAACTATTATAAAAGTATTCCGTTGTTTGAAGTGAAATCAAAAATAGTTGCCGGCCGCACTGTACACTGGCTGTCATTTTATGTGTGGGCATCCTTTTTCACGTATTACTCATACTGCAAAGCAGGAATGAATCATCAAGATGCATATTATCTTTCTGCAATACCTTAGATCAAACTACATCCATTTGAACATCTGTAAACCTACAGAGGAGAGAGAAAAAAAGTTCGGTGACTCTGACAGTTTAAGTATTGTGGTTTTCAACATCGGTTGAATATCTATGGATGAGTGCAATTCTCTTCCGTTCAGAGAACGCGTTTAAGTCGATCTACAATTAATGAGTACATCGTGAGTACATCCTAACCCACGCGTGGCGTAGGCCAAAAAATGACAAAAGAATTTACGCGTGCGATACGAACAGTGCTTCGAGGTGTGTGCGAGAGTGAGGAATTTGGGTATACCCGTTGAGTCAACACTCCAAGTTATTGAAATCATAATAGTCAATTAAATATGGGAAGTATTTGAGTTATATATAATAACAGTGATAAGCGGATTATGGTCAAAGTACGCCCAGTCTATGTAAAACCAATAATATCATATACAGTTTTATATACATGTACCTACAGGGTGCTATTATATACCTTAATAGAAATCTTGACGTTCCTCAGGTTGTAGACCCCTTTTAAGTTGGTGTTTACCACGCTTGTAAACACTGTAACACGCTCCAATGAATATTATGAATATATTTTTTCACTAACAAGTTATGACAAATCTAAGAACAGAAGGGCTATGCCTATGGGTAAAGACTATTGGTATAAATATAAATATATAATAAGTATTTGGAATAAATCAGTAGGAATAAGCAATAAATTGATTTGAGGATGAACAATTATGTTTGTACATATAGTTAAATGATTTGTTTTCTTGGTACATTTTGGTTGAGCGTACTTCTGAGAAAACCGGCTAGTCCAGCACCGATGTGGACACTAATAGTTCGTCATACTGGCCTGGCTTCCCCATATGTATTGAGTCACGTATCTAAATTTAGTTGAAGTGTTATACGTCCAGTCGAGCTGTCTTCCCACTTTAATACTTTAATAGAGCATATAGTGATTTTTAGTGTCTTGTTTTTGTTACCTAAATGTTTTTGAAATATTGTGGTGATATATTGTAAATTATCTTTTTAATGTGTTGTTTTTGTTGCCTAAAAGTGTTTGAAGCATAAATTGGATGGCACTTAACTAATTATTACAATTATTATAATTATATTAAATACCACGTGGTCGATTTTGTGGTTCGCCGTGACATTTCGGTTATTGATGTATGAGAGATTTTCTGTCAAAATATTTTGTCTAATTCCACTATCAGACGATCAATAACACTTATATATAGGCTTATTCCATAAAATCTCATGCCTATTTCATTGAAACATTGCAAAATAATTTTCTCTGCGAGTTATATCCACATTGTCGACTGAATATCGTGTGGACGCTAACCATGGTTTCCGAATTCGACTCACTCGACATCGAGAATGGTAAAAAACACCCAGTATTGAAAAGGACTAATGTACTTTTAATCGTCAGTTTTATGTCAGACCTATCTTGTCCTCTTTATAGCACATTTATTGTTCCAAAAATGTCAAAATCTGAAGTGTTTTGGTTAGCAGTGATAATGTTATAAGCTATATGGAATGTGGATGTTTTGTTTACTCAACATTATTATTAAGGGTAATTGGATTGCGGATTGCAAACTATGTAGCATTTTGACACTATGAAAGGATAGTCAAAACCGAGGGTAAGTCAATGTCAAACCGTACTACTATATAGTACTAATCAAATTAAACAAGATCAAATACGTTCACACAAATGAAAATATTTTCAAAATGATAAGGCTAGTTTTGTCTTCATTGCATGGATGTGATTTATGACGATAACACGAAGCAAAGAGCACTTTTCGACCATGACCTTAAATGCTCTTTATGTTTAAGACGATCCCATGTCAAAATAGTCCCACTAAAGTGTCCGATAACAATTTGTCAAGCCCATCAATAAAACGCCTTCACGATAAACATCCACTCCCACTATGGTGATAAATAATTTAGCACGTAAAAGCAAGGTATGAATTGACAAACTTCAATCTGTCAGCCGGACACCGAGCTACTAGTATGTTGTCCTGAACAGGGCCTTGTTTTAACAAATTGCCCGTGGATAAAATGTACTGTACGCCATATGCGCCATACCGTTGTAAATTATATAGGTCAAGGTGGAACAAAACAGCAATAGGAAAGGTGGTAAGCAATATGAAAAGATGAAATGATATGGACACAATCTCCACCCTGGGTTTGTTTCTGTTTTTGTGGTTTAGGAAATATTACGCAATCTATGTAGAATGTGACCGAATTATGACTCACTTGTTGGTATCGTAAACATGGTAAACATAACAATGGGAATATTTCAAGAAATAAACAATACGCATACGATAATCAGTTATAACAATAGTTCTCAAAGACGATTTATGTTCAGATGAACAGATTTCATTTACCAAACAATACAGTTACTTGCTTTAATAGTGAATGACACACAATAAGCTAAATTGAGTAATATAAAGCCTATGTGTTCTTCATTACACAACAATACAAATAACAATACAATTCTTTTATTCACAATACAATAAAAGACAGCAGGAATATAAAAAACAATTGAAGCAGAACAAAGAATTATGATCTCTATGTGTAATACCAATCTGTGAAAACCTATGGGGGTCAGTTTGCGGCTGAAATCTTATAAATGAAAATAGAAAATAAAGAAAGGGTGTCAATTGTTTACTGTTTTCTGACACCACACACGCGTTGTTGTCTACACGAGTTAATATTTCTGGCAAAGGCACAAGTTTCGAAACCAACCTGAATCTAATCTAACCATTAATTTGTTCGTATAATTTCCTTTTGTGTTGGTATAAATGTGGGGAGAAGAAAGTGGTCAGTCGGAAGTTTTTGTTAGTTTTGTAAGGCCACAAATCGAGATTTTGTCGACTTCGCGATGACAATAATGAATGGGACTAGACTGTTTCAAAATCATGGAAATGGAACCGGAAGTTGTAGAAAAGAAACCCCCACGCTTTTTCGCCACAAGTTTGTCAAAAATAGATTTGATTCTTTTGGCACGAAAATCAGCTGTGTATGTTAGACAGGATTAGTTAATACTTGGCAGCGAAACAGAGCGAGTCTGTTCTATCAGCTGATCGTCATCATTATTACATGTTGTACAAGAAACGAGGGCGATTTATGCTAGGGGGCAAACTCCGGCCGGCGCATGTCAAGACTGGGGCAGGGGTTGCATGGGTGTGGGGTAGCTCTTAGCATCAATGAATTTTGCCGTTGTGGTTGTAGCCGCATCGATTGCTTCGCTCGACTGGTGTGATTTGAAATCAACCCAGACTAGTGAGCTAGGGTGTTCGACTACCAGGGTGCAATGACACCCAACTAGGCTAGTCTTCTTTATGTATAGCTCATGTTGTGGCGCAGTCAGCCTGCCTGCTCAGTTCTAGGCTAGCAAAGTAATCACTCTACAATTTGGCAATAGGATCAAATTTAGATATAGAGTTCCCTTGAGGTGGGGTCATAAGGGGTGGTAAATGAGCTATCAGACGGGAGCTAAGCCGCACCATACAAAAGATCAATCCGTATAAACTCACGATCAATGTGCATGCATGAAAAGTAGAAGACTGTGCAGGTCTTGAACTAAGCTTTAAAAGTCACGCTAATACTGTTGATACCTTCACTTTTTAAACAGGTACACTTGTATAAGGCCCACATACAAAGCACTAGAGGCTTGGCTAATGGTGAACTTGTATTTAAAATAAACACTAAAAGCGGCAACAAATTGGTTTATAATTTACCAAAAATAATCTTGCCAAGTTATTGAATTGGCAATGTTAGAAATTGAAGAAATGTTAGCAGGAGCCCATCGTTGTTCAAAAGAGCATGTAAGATTAATTTCAATCGAACGTATACTTTTATTGCATTAATACAATAGTATATGGATGGACAGACTAATGCGGAAGTAACTAATAAAAACAAACAATGGAAATAATACTTGCATTCATTTAAAAGAGAATAATTAAGACCTGATTAGTGCTATTTTTCCACAGGACGGGTAAAAACACCTTGTTGAACCAAGATAGAATTGTATGGGGAAGGTTATACCAACAAATTGATAGCCTTTTGTTTTTTACAAAAGAAATTCAAAATCTTAGCCTTGGTAGCAAGGGCAAGTATATTAAAGAAATCGGATGATGAAGTCGACATATAACTTGTTCATTGGTACGTATACATTCCCACATAGACATAGGATTGAGACACAACTTGAGATGAATCAAGAAAAAATGTAAAAGATTATCCTGACCTGATAGGTTAACAGATTGTTTTGACAGGTTAAAATGTTTTGGCATTTTGAAACATAAAAAGGTTGTTTGATGTATAGCACATTTTGAGACACAGAAACAATAGTACTTTTATTCCCTTGCAGATAGATTCAGACAAAAGTAATAGGCTAGCGGGACCCTTCAATGATTCAACATGGTGATTGTTTTTTAGATTTGTGTCACTCGTTTATTCATAGTATTGACTGTAAAGCAGGCCAACACAAAAACGATGTCCTTAGCGAGGACACGGAATTGTCTGTTCCAAATAGTCTCAATGACCCTAGGCGAGGTGACGAGACAGAGACTCATAATACAGGTAGACTCGCTCGCTCTATGCGTGGAGTGCATGCACGGGTACTAATTGGCCCAAATTAAGCAAGTTATGATCCACCTGTTACCAGCTATAGCTTCGCATCTCAGTCTCAAGCAAGGGGTAACACAGTATCAGCATCCCACATTTATTGAAAAATCGCTGCTTGCTTGCTCACTCGCAGATTTTAGTCAACTATCTGGGACTTGCGCTGCCGCAGGGGACGCTGCTGTTCTGTCTGAAGCCCAGGGTTGCACCGGCGAGTTCCATTAAACCATATCGCCCCTTACTAACTTCTTATTGGTGCAAGCTATATTCCATTGGTATTTGTAATGCTTTTAAGTTTTTCCCTTTAGCTATATACTTTCTCAATAGTGAGAGAACTGTCTCAAAAGCGATAAAGAGATGCTCTGGCTGAGTTTACCCACAGGGTTTTCACCAAATCATATGGGATCTATGTTTCTTTCGGATCATTTTTGTAATATACCTTACTTACACCTTTGCACCCTATTGGTTTTAAACCACAAAGTTCTACTTTAAAAATGTAAGGGTATCAGCAACATGGTGATTTTGACAGATGGTTGGGCTTGATTAGACCGATTTATATTTCAAGAGAGACCAGCTGATTATGAATGAGTATAGGGAAGGGGAATAGAACATGGCTACAGGGTCGTACGTCGACCCCCACTTTTACTATTGCCCCTAGATCCGATGACCGACAAACCTGACAAATACCCTTGTTGACTACATACTGGTCACTCACTGTTAATGAAATGCAAAAGAACAGCGAATTAGAAATACGAATGTGAGCAATGGTTGGTCAAACTTGAAAAAACAAGGATATATCACATTCCTCTTTTGAACACCATACCGACGTTGTGCTTGTGCAAAATGGCCAAATTATATTTTGTTTTGGACGATTTGCAATATGCAATATAGGGCATAGGCACGTGCTTGTTAAATTCATATTATGAAATTATGTTTTATAGTTTAATTCTTGTGATTTTTTTGTTTTGAGCTGTGAAAACTAAAAAAAAGCTCTACATTTTAGCATTATAAGGGTCGACTCGTTGTCGGGAGGGGGGGGGCGGTGAGCATCATTTTGGCCCGGTTTTTACAGATCACTCACACGTACCATGCAGACACCTCCAGTGGATTATCGCATTCTGGTACTTTACTTGACTCAAGTTTGCTAAAGCTGGTTTACTGCACAGAAACTCTGCAGCTCTGCAACATATGCAACATTCAGCAGCATACTTCCAGTTGTACATGTAGCATTTATATCACATTTGCCGGGGCTGCCAATAATTGCGATTGAACGCCAGGGGGAAAAGAATATGAGACCCTTTGACTGATAGAGTCTGTTGGGTCATCGTAAATCGCAAATGGTTTAACCATGTTAACACTTTCCTCAGTATAAGTCCTAAAATCAAGTCTTTCAACCATATTAAAGCCTTTAGTTCCCATATATAATGATTTCTTAACCAAGATTTGTCAACCATATTTTAGGCAGTAAAAAGAACGCAAAGGCAAACCTCCCATATCAGGCTACGACCTAGTTTTGGTCTCACCAAGTCCTGTGAACAGGTTCTTCTACCAATCCCCGTCTACCTCTTCGTCGACCACACAGAGAGAATGATACCATCATAGACTGTTTCCAAGTCAGTTAAGAGTCACTGCTATAACTTAACCTTTACAACAGACGGTGCATGGAGTCTGCCCTTTTTTTTTTTTTTTTATTCCATTCTGTTCGACATTGCGCCTCTCTGATTTTTAACATCACCTTAGTGTGCTTTTTATTGAATAGAGATTGGTGAAATTGACGCAAGGCGAGGCAGTGCACTGGCACTGTGGCACATTTTCTCAGCAGGACTACTCAAATAGCTTCAAATCTCACGTCAGGTCCCTTAGATCCATTTTGTTTAATAGACCGACGCTCCTACCAACTTAAAGTAGTTGCACCCTCGCGGTTTTTAAGCATCTAAACTTCGCTCCCACGTCCTCACGTTTCTTATTATGATTATTATATTCCTTTCAACGACTTGGTGAACAAATTTTATTACCCATTGCAATACACATATTTTTCCACACAATTAACCAATGATATCAAAGGCTAGACAACCAAATGGAGGAGCTTTGGACAATAATAATTGAATTGAAATTATGAAACCAGACGACATTGAATTTAAAAAATTTAAAAGGAAAGGGAAAAGCACAAGTTAATAAAAAGGATGGGTAGATAACACTGTGAAATGTTACAGGCGCATTGTTCAGACCGAATGGGAACAGTGTGATGATCCGCGTGAACTTTATATAACTCGGGAAGAACCCTAATTACTGTAAATATCAATTAATTTGCATATCCAACCATAAATGATGATAAAACCGTTACATACTTGATATATGCCTAGTGGGAAAGATTTCACTCCCATGTTTAATAATGAAAACATTTAATATCGATGAGTATTTTGCCACAACGATTTTGCTTTAAAAAACCCATCTGTCAGAAGAAGGTGAGGTCTGTGGTGTGGTACTCAGGTATAGTATCTTTGACATCCGTGTGTGAAACCATGTGTCTGCATATGCCAAAGTCAAGGTGGGCATTCCGCCAATCTTTAGTCCTTTTTTCAATGAACTATGCATCAGAAACGATGTAGCCGTGGTGGTATCCAATTGAACTAAATAATGATCTCAACATGCTGTAGGGCTTCTCTCCATGCACACACTCTATACCCAATCATTATAAACCCCAAAACTGTCATATATATGGTTTTTGCTAGTGAGCATTAATGTGGTCAAACATGTTTGATTGATTGTATGAACGCAAGGTCCAACCACGGTCATCTAAGGCCAAGGTTTCTCCCAGCTGGCCAATTGCTAGGTGACAGGGGCGACATGATATTAAAATACCGGTGTTTGGTACAATGTGCAACAGTAATCTCGGATAGAAATATGTTTCTTCGAGTTCATCTATACTTGATATTGCTTGAACCATGTGAACCATGGAAGGAAGTCTATTTCCATGGTTGAACCTACAGTACAGACTAAGAAGATTGTTTCTCGTACAACCTTGTGTTGATTTTCATTGACTAGGCTATCCATGACACGCGCACGTAATGAGTTTTCCACACATAAAAAAACGATGCTACTACTGCTACTACATGCCTACATTTCTATTTTTCTCTACTACTATATGTGTATACTATGCCATAATGACCGACAAATTTCTGCACCACTTATCTTAAGCAGATGCAATTAAAAACTTCCCGAAATAGTGAACAGAATTTATACGGTGTATTAAAGAATGTTACTCAATGTGTCAAATTTGTCGTGATGCCAAGTTAGGAACCTTCAAAGTATTGAGTATGAAGTAGTGTGGTTGTAAGTCAATCGTGCGGAACTATTGCTGTTTTATTTGTTGTCTCTAGCATCTCTACAACAACAATCCCGTTAAGCAATGGTTACTTGCTAACGCACCCAACCGGCCCTATGTCGCCAGTAAAAAATCATCCTGTATGAACTTGGGTGTAAGAACACGCTCCAACAATGAATGAATTATTGTTGCAGCCGCTCACTTATGTTTTATCAGGTAAATTACGTTTAAAAATAACCCAACTACCCGGCAATTATGGAAACCGCCAAATTTGCTTTTTTTTTTCATTTCAAATTGCTTGAGAGGTGATTTTCTTTTTTTAAGAAGCGCCAATATGTATCTGGAACCAGCAAGTTTCTCAGCATGAAACTGGGCAGTTTGTTAATGACCTAGAGTGTTTGAAATTAATTTTTGAGTACGTGGATAATTTAATGATAATTTGATCAAATGGGGGCACGCCCCTTCGCGATATGATTTCCGTCGAATGACAGAAAGTTGTTTTGTCATTCATATTATATACAATCAGTTATGAAACCAACCATACATAAATAGGCTTACTCAGTGGAAAATTATTTAGAAAAAAAAATCCCGTATGATGATAGAACTGCAGCTAACATTAAAATAGATGGAGCACGTGTGGTTCGCATTACACATGTTACACGCATACATATTATTTTTTGCAGAAGTGATAAAATGATCATACTACATACCTTTGACTGGTGCATCACTTGGAGTAGTGCATTCTCGTTGCACAGACTGGAACAAACGAGCGAAACTACTATCCTCTGACGTCATTTTGTAAAAAAAAAGAAACGTTTTGGTTAATAGCCAAGTTGATATTATCCAAATATGGATTGCAGAGAAATCCAGTGGTATTACGGATTCATGTAGAGATGGGTGCTATATTATGTAAGACCAGAGACTGGCTAGTTGGTTGGTAGATATCACACACTCATGTAGGATTGTGAACTACTCTGGTAGCGTGTACCAGCTGTGCACGCCTACTTATATAGTACTAGGTAAGGAACACGTGATAGAGGGCTTCATGTAGTGAGCAAGTTACACAGGGTCTGTGTTAAATGATACACCCGTGTTTAATAATACTATAGCGCTACATGTGCTATAATCATGACTGTAAATGTAATGTCATTGATGAACTCGCACTTAGCTCTGATTGGATAGTGCACTCAGTCATTCTATTTGAAAATGGACCTTGGTTCTTTCAGTTTTTCACAATGCGCTATGTGACTGTGATCATGTTTCAGCAACATTCATTGAATAGAGAAAAATAAGGCCGTGTCAATGCGTGATTTGTCGGCTGATATTTATAGTTGAAAGTTTTATTAAAATAATTATGCTTATTTATAGCGTTTTTGATATTGATAAACATGAGAAAGCCATACGCATATATTAATTTTTATTATCAATTAGGTCGATCAAACTTTGATTTTTATTCACAAATGTTGATATCTAAATAGTATCTGATGTATTAATTTATTTACGTAATGTTGGCATATATAAAGCCTTGGATCTCTCCCGATTTGACACGATTATGACATAATCATGATCATGCAATAAATGACTAAAAATATTCGGTATTGCACGCATGGCGCGTCCGCGTCCGGGATACATTCGGGGATATATTCTCTGGCTTTTGTACATGCATTATCATGATTACTAAGTATAAAAATGTGTCACTTTGCAAGTTGGCGTGAAGTTTCGTGTCTAGTAGACATGGTAAATAAAGTACTATGACAAGTGGACGTTCATGGAAACACACCAATTCAGGTATACATGTGGGTTTATAATAGCATAGCTAGCAGTATATACTGTTTATTGACACCGGAAGTTGTTACCTGTGTGTGGTAAACATAGGCATAGATACTACGATGCATGTGTAAAGGTTCAGTGTGAATTGATTGAATCATAGTATAAACAAAAACTTTGTTTTAGGCGCAACATGTCGTATCGTTCAATCACCTTTTTTAGTGGGCATTGGTGGGTGGTTCGTACAAATCTGTTGTTTTCCTTTTATGTAATCTAGATCAATAATACCGAAAACATTAATTAATAGGGCCCTACATTAAAGTTGGTGCGTTGTATTTAATAACATACTTTTATTTTATTTCAGTGACAATATCGTCAGGTACACTATTTCCGTTAAAGAGTTAACAATATATCTGGATTTATTCATAAAGTGTTACAAAAGCTCAATATTTAATGGCAAAAGATATTTGTATAGACGCGTGACGGTAATCCATGATATTGAAAATAAAAGTGTCCAACTCTGCCAAGGTCCTGACCAGTCTAAAAGAACATTGGGATATGTAAGGACAAGGTTACCTGCCCAAATCTATATAAAAAATTCCTTTAAAAGGAATGGGGCGCCCAAATTATGTGAGCTTGGACGTGATATGGTGAATTCCATGGCATGGTGTTTAGATTTGGTCCCGGGGATTTGGTATCATAATGATTTTTTTCTAGGGAAGAGTAGAAGATGATCAAATGCAAGAGAAATGTGTTTGATTGGGGAAGGTGTATCACAGGACCGTTTTGGATGAAATAAATTGAATTGGAATGAAGCTATCGTGTCAATTTGCGATTATGTGGGGTGGGGGAGGTCAATTTTGGGGCATATTGTAGTGATGATATTGCTTTGGATTTTGAATATTGTTGAATTTCGTTATACAGGGGGTATATGATGGATAGTATAGAAGAGGATCTACCCCTATGTTGACCAAAAGAAAAGTTTTTATGACTGAATGTATAACGTCTGTGATACATATACATCATCTGTGATACATAGGGCCTATACAGTATACATCATCTACATGTACTTGCTAATACACTGAAAATCTAATAGAGATGAAGGATAAAAGACAATTACAGAACATTCATTCTTCATAAAAGTAGCTATATGGGTATACAATGTTTATAAGATAAGAACGTTAATGTTTTGTACATGAACGTAACATCTTTGATACATAGTTGTTAACACACTGAAAATCTGACTAGAGATTTACAATTTGATGATATCCAAAAGAATACTTACTAACTTAGCATTGAAGAATTAAAATAATTACAGAACTTTCATTTGTTAACATACACGTAGCAATGATTAACAATGTTGAAAATACAAACGTTGATTAATGTCATAAACAGTCACAAAAGATTTATGGTCTGTTCATTTTATCATTTTAAGGGGGACCCGATATTGCATTTGGAAGAACCAGGCTTTTCAATTACTATCAAAACTGCTGGGTACCAAACTTTTTGATACAGCTTGTATAGTAATTTGTTCTAATTTCCATGCAAAAGGAGCCAGTTGTTTCATCCTTAAAACAAATAGGCTACGCCATAATTTCCAATTACCCGTGCAGATAGATAAGACCTTGGTAAGATAAGCATGTAAATTGTTATGTCACTATCACTATCTTGATCTTGATAAGATGCCTGACTTTGAAACTTTGGGTACAAAAACTCATACTCTGCAAGTTAGGTCACATTTTGCACTATGATTGTTTATTTGAGGTTATTGGACTATGCCATTCAGATTAGGCTATTGTAGTCCATAGTGTTGGTCACCGTCTATCGGGTTCTAAGAGGCAGTAAATTGGTTACACAGGTCAAAGTGGTTACAAAGGTCAAAGGTCTCTTGATTTATTTGGTGTTTTACAAATCCATTAATTTTGTCTTTTAAACAAAGAATATACGCACACCATTTTATCCTGTGCATAACAGAAAACAATAATAAAATAAAATCCAAGCATATTGTGGTTTTATTTCTGAGCAAGGGCATAATTTTAGCAAAACAATTGCGGAGTAAATCTAGTAAGAGTGAAATTAGAAGCTTCTCACAAACTCATGTTTATATTGTGGCCGCCTGTAGAGGGCGCCCCAAAAACATTTAGTAATTACTGGTATTAAGTTACTGCTGACAAACTTGGCCAGTTGACCTGGCCAACGATGGTGGTACTGCACCCCTTGATAAATTTGTGACTATTTTTGCATTTTTCTCAAAATAATAACACACTGGTAACAAAAGTTATGTAGGCCTATATATTGGGCTATTCCCGAAAATAGATGCACACCCCCTATAGAGGAGTTCGGATATCCGGACTTTTTGTCCAATCGTGACTGCTGGAAATCCAGACTTTTAAAGTGTCCAAAGGTAAAAAAATCCGGCAGAAAAATAGTTCAAAATCAGACATCCTCAATCTGAGAGCTTATTTTGGACATTTCCGTGATTTTTCTTTCATTTAATTTTATTTCCAAGCTTTTTTCAAGTGACATTGGCAACTGGAATTCCAGTTGTTTTTAGAAAGCGAAATTGGAAATCCAGACATTTCTTTGATTGAAAATTTACTCCTATAGGGGTGTGCACTTATTTTCTGAATAGTCCCATTACAGGGGGCAAGGAATCCAGTTACTGCACTGGAATTTCAGTGACTCAAGACAAGCGGTACGTTATTTTATGATAAGAAAACATCTACCGCAAGAATGTACCTCATTTCTTAACATATATATATAATGAACTACTTGAATCACTGAAATTTCAGTGAAGTAATTGGATTCCTTGCCCCTATAATATAGCCTACATAACCGTTGTTACCAGTGTGTAGTTAAAAAAAAAAAAAAATGCAAAATTAGTCACAAAATTTATCAGGGCAGGGGGTGTAGTACCACCTTAACAAAATGAAATTACAACACAGTGGCTAGTAGTAGTATGAATAACTCACAAACGCAAAACTAGAATTGTGAATAAGCTTTTTTCAAAAAGATTTATTTAAAAACATATACCATAAGAGAGGATGTTAAAATACTCCCGCATAAAATAAATTTTTTTTACGGTTATCCAGAGGATTTTCATGAGTTTTTCTTCTTCTTCAATGTGATTATTGTAGTTTTTGGTCTCTTTTTTTTTTTTTTTCAAATGTGAGATTCTGAGGACTAACCCCCCTGGAGCATCACAAAGTGATCCTTGTTCTCTGTTAAACTTATTTATTTGTAAAATGTTTTCCTAAAGCATCCCAAATTTGTTGGAAAATCTTGAAAAAAAATCGACTGCGCCTAGAAATTTTATAAAAATGAGGCGAGAGGGGCGAACACCAAACATATTTAATTTAATTAGATTTTCATTTATTTTGTTGTAATTTTGGTTTTACTGGGGGGTCACAACTGGGGATTTTGGGTTTTACTGGGGGCACAACTGATTGATTGGGACCCCCCCTCTGGTGGCGCCACCACTACATATAATGTGTGTTACCAAGAATTTGTAATAATGTGGAAATCCTTAAACAAATAAGATGGTTTGTATCATAATCTTCTGACCGACAACTCTACCAATATATATAAATGGGCTTGGGAGTTGCATTTGTCATTCTATATGTTGTGGAAACACGTTCACTTTGAATTCAAGTCACGGTAATAGCTATTTGGTTTCCTTACTTATTTCCGAATACTCCAACCATTATACAGTCTTTTGACAAAGAAGTACGCTTATGTGAACAGCAATAAAGCTTCAGTAAATATTCAAGTTGACTTTATCGCAACAATCAAAACTTTGATTATATTTCAAGTCAGGGACCTATTACTCCTATATTCCACAAAAATACAGGCACTAATTTTTTTTTTTTTTTTACAAATATGATCAAGTTCTGCCAAACTTGAGGAAATAAAGGTGAATCCTAATTGGTTATTTATCACTAATTGGAGATTTAAAAAATCACTATTTTACTAATTCCTTGAAAAAAAAAAGGAGCAAAAAAAACCCAACATGCATTTTTTATGTGACTTTCTGACAATCTAGTCATAAAAATCAAAGACTTGGAACAAGTCTAAGCATTCAAAAATCTCAAGTATTATGCGAGTATAATAATTATGGTGACATTTTATTCTAAATCACTTTTTTGTGTTATTTTACTTATTACAGGACTATTTCGTGATCCTAGCATCATATTTTTATGACATTTTTCAGTAGATAAATATCCACGAAAAAAGCTTATTCCCAAAATTTCAGTTGATGTCGATTTTGCGATTGATTATGTGTATTACACTGCTTTTATAGACAATGTGTTGTAACTTCGTTCTTGTGTACCAGAACGTAATTCAAATTTCATGATATTTTTGTTCAACGAATTAATCTGCAAGAACTTTTTTTGCATAAACATTATGTAGCCAGAGGTTTCCAGTGGTATATAATGGTTTGTGGAATGATGTGGGGCTGTAGTGGTCAGCGACAACCTGTAAAGTGTGCTGAGGCTTGTGGATCAACGTCTAGGCGTTGTGCCTGTGCGTAGCGCACTATAAATCACTGCGCTTTTTTTTAAAATAAAAATCTCAACTTTTTAAAAGAAAAGTGGCGGTTGATGCTGTGGACCACGAAATGCCCTTTTAAATGATTGCTTTAAACATGTTTTAAAAAACATATTTTAAAAGAATAAAGCATGTCTTTTCCAAACATTAGAATGAATAAATTGAAATTAGACTTAGTACTAGTCTTGGTTGTCACAGCATGTGAAAACACACTAAAATGCATCGTTTTGGCCTATGAACGGCTAATCAAGCTTGCAGCAAAATAGCCACAATAGCAAATTGGAATTGTGTATTAATTTAAATTTGGAACAAACTAAAGATAAGTCTTCACTCCATCTATTTTTAAAGTTTCATAAAAATTTTACCATTTCTTATGTATTTTATTTTTTTTGAAAATTACCTAAATTTTTCCACATTATAATTTTTTTTGTTTACATTTAGTTTGCTATGGTTTCCAAACTTTCAGTGATGGTGTATAAGCTTAATATCTAAATTCTCCGCCAGCTTTTTTGGATAAAGTGTTTAATTTTTTTAGAAAATTAATTTTAAATTTTTGATTTTAGGAAATTTAGAAACACCTATAACTTAAAATAGAAACACTAAATTAAAAAAAGCTGGCGAGAGAATTTTCTAAATTTGATTACCTTTCATATGACACCTTGTTTGTTGAAATTGGACCTATAGTTAGCTCAAAAAAAATTATAGAATTTAGGTAATTTAGTGTTTCTAGAAAAAGTCAAGAAAATTGAAAAAAGTACTAACATTACTATTTAATATCTCCTTTGCTAAGGCAAATATCTTGAAAAATTGCTGTCCTTTATTAAGTAGCATTTTTGCAATAAAATAAATTAAAAACCAGATTTATGCAGTGGGTATAAAGGAGAGAAAATCACATTTAAACAAATTACTTGTTTTCAAAAATTAAGCTGATTTGAAGAACTTGGCAACATGCCAAAAACATGCCGTGTGCAAAGTCTATGGGTTTTCAAATCACAAAAAAAGTCAAAAAACGCTCTTTTGGAAAAAATTAAAATTGGCAGGTGAGTTTTTCACCCATCTTCACATTCTGTATCATTTTCACAAATCTGAGCATGACACCGTAGCCGTTCATACTACCTCGGTTTAATAAATTGGACCAATAGCGAAATTTAACTTTACTGCCAGTTAGTGAAAGTATAATTAGGATTGAGCTGTGTTTCATTTGACAGAAGTTGATAATATTTTTTTTATCCCAAAAAATTAGTGCTGTATTTTTCCGGAATGGCGAGTATGTACATTTTAAAAGGGGTTTGTTAAAGGAGCATGATCCCATGCATCAACAACCTCATCCCACTTCTGTTTCTGAATCAAAATGGAGATTTTGGTATCAATGAAAAGCATGTATTTTTCTAATAAATATTAGGGTTGAAATATGTATTGTATTTGATAAGCAAAAATGTGTCCCAATTGGGTAATCGTATTTATTGTTTACATTATCATTCTACGGGCCTTTAAATATACATTTTTAACCCCGCTCCTTCCCCCTCAACACAAAAGTTGGTAATCAAGTGTGTTACCAACTCTTTCAAAGGTGGTGAGTGACGGTCAAGCAGTGGCGGCACTAGGGGGGCAAGGGGGCATTACCCCCATATGTTTCTTGCCCCCACAGTTTGCTCCTCTCACTTTTAACTAAATTACGAAAATGTTCACTTTTTGAAGCACATTTTACGCAAACGTTGTTGATTTTGGCCCCTCCCCGAATTTCACTTTGCCCCCCGAAAAATCCCACGTGCCGCCGCTAGGGGTCAAGGTCATTAAACCACGGCGGAATTAGTATGTGATGGAATCGGAACATCTTCCTTTAAGATGCATTGTAGACTAATATAAGTATGTCACCTACTAAACGCGCAACTAACATGACTAACGATACCTTCGTATTTGGGGTAATGATACGCGTTTTGCACACCATTCTTATTGGACAAAGCAGCATTATTGAAGCACAGTTTACTGTATTGTTTCACGCGGCTTATGTGTGTTATGATCACTGGATAGAAATACACTTCAGTGGCATTGTTTTGTGTTTCTGGTGCTATGGCAATTTACTCTATAACAGTGTAATCATTCAAAACGGATGTTACCAAACATCATAAAGCAATTTGAGTACAAAATTAATCAGTTGAGAAAAGTACGTGCAAAAATCTCAAATCAATTATGGGATTGTAATAATTCTGACCAACAGTCACAATCATGGTAATAATAGATAGTACTAACTCAAAATGAATAGAGGTATCCGTGTTCTATAAGCTGCATATACTGTCAGCGACTTAACATCCCCTCCGAAGGACGGAGTGCTTTCATGATTCATTTATACAATTCTAAATGAAGCATGGGGAGAGCGGAAGTCTGAATTTAATCCGAAGTTGCCAATTAATTTCAGACATTATTTTCCCAAGTCAATATCCCAGCAAATCTCCACTGCTGGGAATTGAACCCGGGGCTGGGGACTATGTCTCGTGCACTGAAGGCAAGTACTCCTAACCATTAGGCCACGCTCCTCCCATTAACCCTCGTCTATCCTATGAAGGGGAGGAGGTTGTACTAACTTTTTAAGATAAAGGTTTTTGTCCGGCATACTAAAACGCTCCATTCGTAGATACACCCTTTGCGCTCATTTGGTGATTATGGGGGAGTATTTGGCCACACACAAATTTTGAATGCATACAAATGAGAGAGTAGTAAATAAATATCTTGTTTCTGATTGATAATTAATGACGTTTGTAGGTGGACAGGTAACTTGTTATGGGGATTCGGAGAAAAACAATACTGGGAAAATAAGTATTCATTTTTACCGTTGTTGTCAAACACATTTTTATGATGATATTACTGCCTTAATACCACATGTGAGTTTAGGGATTACATTAACATTTCAATATTAAAATAGATTGAAGAAACTACATACTCTTTTAGTAGGAAAGCATCAAAGAATGGGAACAAGTTTTTAACATATTTAATAAAGGATCAAGACGCAACGAAGAGTAGATTTTAACTTAATTGTTTCTTTTTTACGTAACAATTTTCTTAATTGACATAGGCTTAGTATTGCTTAAGGTGTGTTGTTGGCGGAAAATTAAAAACATTCGAAAGGTATAATATCGAACGTCTTTATGTTCACAGTCATGATCAACGCGTATTATAGAATTATAATTGTACGTAATAGAATTGGAGAAATGCCATATTCTTAACAAATTGAATAACTCAAAATATTTTTTCACATGAGTTTTGATCCAATTGGAGCCAATTGGAAAGGCCTGGGTGCATTTTGAGTAGCTGTTTACATTACGATACTATCAGCGTTGTGTCTTATGCTACAGGGCAAACTTGTAGGGAAACAGTGTACCTCGCCAAGTCAAATAAATTGGCAAAAGATACAGGTACATTCCGGTCGGAAGATGGTCTTGAAAATTCATTCAGAAATACGATGTACGTAATGTAAGGTATTATGACCATAATATGCAGATGCCAAACAATTTTTTTTGTTACGTTGCGCGAAAAAATTTGGGCCAAAAAAACCCTGTTTTTTGCGATTTTCTCCAAAAATGAGCATTTTAGCCCAAATTGGACCTCACAGATGCATTCATCAAGTCATTTCCATTCTAAAAATGTAATTTTTATATTCTTTAGACCAATAATTTAGCAGTTATGAAGCTCCGAAAGTTTCCTGGTAATCTCCAGGGTTCAGACCAATCTCCCTTAAACTAACTAACTATTTATTATAACTATAGGCATCTATGATGTAGAAACAAATTTTGAAAATTAAACCAAACCAACAAAACAAACAAGCATCTTCTGATATCCTTCTCGGAGTTCTTTTCCTCATCCTCATTATCGTCCCTCATATTTTCATGCCTGTCCTTCATATCACTGACGTGGATGTCCAAATTACATGTCATTTCAAGATTGCTAATTATCATGATTATGGGTCGAGTTTACCCCTCTATACATATCGAGTGCACCCACCTATGGGTCGAGTTTACCACTCTTACGTAACGAGGGCACCTTTCTAGTTTCTATGGGTCGAGTTACGTATCGAGTGCAATTCCACCTATGGGTCGAGTTTACTTCCTCTTACATATCGAGGCACTCCACCTATGGGTCGAGTTTACCACTCTATACGCGTACGAGGCACCTCTCTGTCTTATGGGTTGAGTTACGTATCGAGTGCTCCCACCTATGGGGTCGAGTTTACTACATTTAGGTACGTATCGAGTGCACCTCTAGTTCGAGCTTAGCACCTTATACGCATCGAATGCACCAAATCTGGCGGGTCGAGTTTACATTTACTCCATATGTAACGAGTGCACCTCTCTAGTTCCTATGGGTTGAGTTACGCATCGAGTGCACCTCACCCGCATGGGTCGAGTTTACCACTTTCATACGTAATGAGTGCACTCAACCTATTTGTCAAGTTTACCACTCTATACGTATCGAGTGCACCTCTCTAGTTCCTATGGGTTGAGTTATGTATGTATCGAGTGCTCCCACCTCTGGGTGGAGTTTACCACTCTATACGTATCGAGTGCACCCACCTATGGGTCGAGTTTACCACCTATCGAGTGCACCTATCTAGTTCCTATGGGTTGAGTTACGTATCGAGTGCTCCCACCCATGGGTCGAGTTTACCCTCTATAATGCAACGAGCAGCACCCTCTCAGTTCCTGCTGGTTGAGTTACGTATGGAGTGCACCCCCATGGCAGCACTTCCCCTATGAGTCGAGAGTTTACTAATTTGCATACGGTATCGAGTGCACTAACCCATGGTCGAGTTTACTACTCTATATGTAACGAGTGTACTTCAGTTCCTATGGGTTGAGTTACGTATTGAAAGTGCACCCACCTGGTGGGGTCGAGTTTACCACTCTATACGTATCGAGTGCACCAACCTCATGGGGTCGAGTTTACCACTTTATACGTAATGAGTGCACCTCTAGTTCCTATTGGTTGAGTTACGTATGAGTGTACCTCCTATGGGCACCCCCTCATGAGTCGAGTTTACCACTTCCATACGTATCGAGTGCACCAACCTATTGGTCGAGCTTACCACTTATACGTATCAAGTGCACCTCTAGTTCCTAATGGGTTGAGTTACGTATCGAGTGCACCCACCTAGGCGGGTCGAGTTTACCACTTCTATGCGTAATGCGCACCCACCTATGGGTCGAGTTTACCACTTATACGTATCGAGTGCACCAACCTCATGGCGGGTCAAGTTTAACACTTCCATACGTATCGAGTGCACCAACCTGGCTATGGTCGAGTTTACCACTTATACGTATCAAGTGCACCTCTCTAGTTCCATGGGTTGAGTTACGTATCGAGTGCACCCACCTATGGCCCCGAGTTTACCACTCTATGCGTATCAAGTGCACTTCCAACCTGGCTGGTCGAGTTTACCACTTTATACGTACGAGTGCACCAACCTTCGGGGTCAAGTTTACCACTTATATGTAACGAGTGCACCTCTAGTTCCTATGGGGGTTGAGTTACGCATCTAGTGCACCCACCTCTGGGTCGAGTTTACCACCCTATATGTAATGAGTGCACCTCTAGTTCCTATTGGATGAGTTACGTATCGAGTGCACCCACCTGTGTCGAGTTTACTTCACTCTATATGTAATGAGTGCAATTTAATTAGTTCCTAAGTGGGTTGAGTTATGTATCGAGTGCTCCCCACCTATTGGTCGCAGGTTTACCCTCTATACGTAACGAGGCACCTCTCTAGTTCCTAGCTGGTTGAGTTACGTATCGAGGCACTATATTGCAAGCCTCTTTTAGCAAAGTTATAGTTCATTGAATTTACGCAACTGTATGACAAAAAGGAAAATAGTAACTTTTTGTACAAGATTGGTAATTGAAAGAGAATTGGCCATTGTCGTCATTGAAATTAAGCTTAGTATATGGTTTAGTTTATTTGTAATGTTCACACATGTCCTTAACTGACACCTGTGAAGTGAGTTCTACAAAATGTGTTGTTGTAGGAAATAGCGTAATTTGTACCAAGTAGTACCAGGGTCTCTTCCAGCATTATGCGTTATCGATTAATTTACAGGTAGTCTCTCTTCCAGTGTTATTTATTGATTAATTTCTCAGGAGCAGCACACAGACAAATTAATTAGGTAGAAAATTTAACCCTAGATGACCTTTTGATCTCGGTTGACCCTCGATTTTATTTCGCGCAAATATTAACCTCGTATCGGCTAGATTCCACCCATCAAGTTTGAGCCCGATCGGATAAAGTTTGTGCAGTATTTTGAGTTGCGCCAAATTTGATTTTTTTTCCCAAATCGGTGGAAATGAAAATTGCAAAGTATTTATTTGTTCTAAAGACACAAAATCCAGAAATAGTTGCCTTTCAAATTTTAAAGTATGAAATTATACTGATTTTATACTTTAAAAATATCTAAAAATTTTGCTGCAAAAGTGAAAAAAAGTCAAATTTTGATCTGTTTTAGACAGTATATTTCAGTAATCTGAAGAAAGAAATCTAAAATTTGAAAAATCGTTTCTAGTTGTATGCGTCTAG